>NC_141320.1:66396998-66811998 GCF_037954235.1 Aulostomus chinensis
GTTTTATCATTTTTTTTTACCCCCCTTCTCTTTTCCCCTCCTTCCTTGCATCCTCCCCCCTCCTCCCTCCACTCTTCCTTGCGAGAGCGCCCAGTGCAAGTGTCAACACATCACAAGGGCCTCTCCTCTAGAGTTAATTTACTTTTTGTGCATATTACATTTTAAAGTTGCACGCACTGCGACCCTTCCAACCCCAGCATGGCTCAACCCCCCCACCACCACCACCTCCACCACTCCTCCTCTTCTTTCCTTTTTTTTTTTTTTTTTTTGAGAGCACAATTACAGCAGCAGATCAAATTAAATTCTTCTGCAAGCACAGCTCATTTGGAGTGTAAAACATTCCTCGGCAGTGTGCAGCCGAGTGTGCGGCGTGTCAGCGCCTCGCAAGACGGGAAGAGAAGAAAACAGAATTGTGCGGCCATTGTGTCCCCCGTAATTAAATCCCCACAATCAGTCCATCTTAAATCACTCACACCGTAAATATGAAAAGGGGCCAGGATGAGCTTGAGTACTTACTTGGCCGTCAACACAGCGGGGTAATATATGTTATGTAAATGTGTTGGAGATTATAACACCGCTGACAGACGTGGCAACATCGCGAATATGATACTTTTTGTGTGTTGTGTATCAGAATATAGGTACCCTACAAATGGGTTTTAGAAAGAGTGGACAGAGATTGTGTACACATGCAGCTTCAAATGCACCATATTGTCTTTGTGTGTGTGTGAGCATATTCAAGCATATATGTAAGGAGAGAGAGAGTGTGTGTTTGTGCAGTGAGTGACATTAATGCACAGCTATCATGGTGAGCGTGTAAGTGTTGCTCAACCCCAGGAGGACGCGTTTCAAACACTGACAGCTGAGAGCCGCTCTGAACAAAACAAAATGCATTACTGAGTCTGCAGAGTAAAACAAATCCAAATGCCAGTTTTTACTTCTTTTTTTTTTTTTTCAAGCTCTGCATGAATGGAATAAGTGTTTAATACGGCGGTGGGGTGAAAGGAGAGCACTCTTTAACTTGTGTCCATGCATGCAGGAATCAGTTTTCAAACGCATTAGAAGGAGGGAGTGTGTGTGCTGCCATGAAACGTAGCAGCGGCAAACACATTTGTAAGTAATCACTTACCGTCTGATCCTCCTGGAACATTGTAGATCATGTCAAACTCCTATTTGACCACCGACTCTGGAGACGGACCTGAGAAAGTTGGACACATATGTTGAGTATAAATATAGAAGGAAGGGCGGAGCTTCAGGTGCGTTTACACTAAAAAAGATACTTTAACGGCGTTCGTGTCATGTATATTGTGTATAACTGGTATTTTTGCACGATACACTCAACATGCCGCCAAATGGTTGAGAGTAGACATGCGCATTTTGACTGTGGTGAGTAAATCCTGCCATTGTAAAGTTAACTGTCGCTGATAAATGTTCCTGTGGTCCGCTGAGATTCGTCATGAGGCTTTGAATCGTTCTGAACCCAGAAAGAAGCATTAGTTAAAAGTTTGGATCCTGGTGGCAATCTCCTGCTCACATGTTCTAAACTAACAGTGGATGTTCACTCTGACAAGATTTGGCCCCAATTAAGCCTCTGTGCACAAATTTAGCAGATGGAAGTGGGGGGGGGGCAAACTTTTACATTATACTCTGGCTCCGATATTTCTCTCTCATTGCCCCAGTCAAGAGAAATTTGGATGAGATGGCAAACTGTGCACCTAATTAGCAGAGGAATTCTACGAAAATACAGCTCTTCTTCCATCCCTCACAACCAAATGCAGTTGGGAATTCACGTGTTTATCAGGTTTCTCTGAGATGAGCGGAAAGATTAGAAGAACCTCGCTACATTCAGTTGATACAGCAACATGGTATCTATTGTGTTCATCTTGTAGGTGATGGCAGATTACCTCCTTATGACATGAAATTCCCTGCTCTCCTCCTTCCACGACTCTCCCATCATTTCTGCTTGTGCGTTGCCGTGTTTTACCACCTGCTAGTGTCGTCTCCAGTAGCTGAGACCTTAAAGATTCCTGGGTTATGAGTTTTTAAGGTTATTACACACGCATGTCGACCACCAAAAACCTCATGGGCTTCCTCCTCCCGAAACAGTTGTATTGGTCAGGTTTGAACCAAAGTTAACGCCACTCCCTGTGCACATTCTCTCAGTCACGAAACAACAATGAAATATTTGAACCTTTGATGGTTGGATTAGACAGTGATGCCAGGCGTGCCAGCTCCTCCCCTTCCTCCTCCTGGCTTCCTGTCAGACTCAGGGGTCACACAAGGAGCAGCTGGGCATGGGAGAAGCACTGCAATCTGCAACCATTATATCATTTCCTGTTCTGTTTCCTGTGGACGTCAGCTGCCAAAAGAGATGGGAAAAATCCCTTTAACGGGCAATATTCACAGGGCAGAGGGGCAAACCAAGTGGGAGTTTTTAAGGGTTTTTTAAAGTGAAAGAATAAATGTTGATGATGGGAACCTCCGGAGATGAAGGCCTGATATCTTACACTTCCGCTGGAGCCAGCTAATCTGAAATCTTGTACCTTTTCAGCCACCATCCTCACCCTCCCAGGAATCCTCCGTGTTATCCTCTCTCCTTCCTGGAGAGTGCCAAATATAAACCGCCAAACAGAGGGGAGGTGGCGGCAGTCCTCAAAGGCACATTTCATCTGGTTGTGGGGGTTACGGGAGGTATTCGCTTACCTGATAAAATGACGATTGTCTCCCCCGAGAGGGAAATTTATTTTGAGTGGGAGCACAATGGTGGAGGTGCTTATGTTAATCCTGACACTTCTTTAAAAGCGGCGGCAAATAAGATAAGCTCCTGCCTCAAGGTAAACAGCAAGGAGGAAGGAGATGGGGGGGGGGGGGGCTGCTACCACCAGTGCCTCTGCCGCCGCCTCGTAAAGGCTTCAGCCAATTCCTCCTTTACCGAATCTCCTTCCAAGTTTGTGTCACAACATTTATTTGCATAATTCACACCTACTCCCTGCATCCTCACTCACAAACAATACCCCCCGCAGGAATAGGGAAGGAGTAAGTTTCAAAGTCATTCCTTAGCTGGAGGAATTAGCTCATTGGTTGATTGAAGACTCAGTGAGTGGGGCTTAAAGGGGGATGTCATGGCAAAATAAGACCGGACTGGACCAGGGAACCAGTTCCAACTCAGAGATCCTTCACATGAAGTAGAAGTTCTTAGGATCAGAGCAGCTCGGCCGTTTGTTATGGCAGCTTATGTGACATTTGCTTGTCTTTCTGCAGCGGCTTTTGCAATAAACTAAATCATGTTGGCACTGAGTGTAACATGTCAATCCTCAATTAATACACGAAGTGATCTGCAGTTTGTACTGGCAGAAGTTACTGTGGCAAGTTTCAACCTTGGTGGTGTGTTACGGTGGTTCCTTGATTCTCAATATCACTCTTCCTCAGACCAAACGCCACTCCTTTGATTTGTGTGTGGAGCGTTGTTTGGTTCCTACCGTGTAGCACCTACATAGCAGCGAGTCAAGTCTTTGAGCGCTGTAGCCATAGGAGCGAAAGTCACTTAACCTGTGGTAAGTCGTACGTCTAACACAAGGTTTTCTGAAGCAGCCACGTGTTGTTGTGTTTGTTGTTTTGTTCTGGAAGGTGACAGACAAGCTGCCATAATTGGCGAGTTGGGAAGGAAACCGCGTGGTTCTTAGATCCAATTCATTTTTACTATGATTGTTTGGTTTCCTCATTTAAAATCCAAACATTGCTTGAAAGAAATTCCCCACAAAAGTTGTTTTGTCCTCTGAAAAGAAAGAGAGACTTTGACATTTGTATGATCTTCTGCTCACCTTGTTTGTGAGCCATCTGAATAGGTTATGTAAGAGTCGAGGGATAATTTGTGCCCTGCTTTGAGACTCCTTTGTTTCCTCCTCTGCTGTCATGTTTTAGGGAACCCAGGAGAGCGGTTCCCCAGGGATCGACGGTAACTAACTGCAGCGGTGGCAGCAGCAGCCTGGCAGGTATTTTCCCTCACAAAGACTGTTTGTTCTTTCTCTCACTGAATATTTCTCTCTGTCTGGCTCTCTTTATTTTTAGTGGCAGCTTGTTTATTTGTGTCATCGTGTCCTTAATGTCTTATTTTCTTGTCCTTCGCTCTTGCTTGTATTTTATTTTTAATCTGCCTTGTAACTAGCATAATTAAATGTTCCTGTTAACAGTGTCAGCTAATGAGGAATACAACGTAATTAACAATCGAGGCTGATCAAAGACGAGCTGATGGAGCTCGGCGGAGAACTTCTCTACCTGAACACACCTGTCCCCTGCCTTCTCAGTTTCACTCTAAGAACTGAAGCGGAGGCATCCTGTCTCCTCAGCTTGAATTGAGGGAATTGCTGTTTGCGTGTGGAAGCTGACTTATTTTTGTTCCGTGTTAGTGATACATAGCCTTGTCGTCATGTCAGAATCAACCCTCCTGTATCTCTTTCTCTCCTCTGTGTCACATGCAGTCCATCTCACTCACCCCCCCCCCCCCCACCACCTCATTTTCAAATCTTTATTCATTCACGCTTCACATTCACGGTGCATCTGTATTTACACCTGGGAGACATCGAGGACAACAGCCTCAGCCCTCCGCTGGGAGCTGAACTGGAGTAATTTGGGCGCATTCAAGCATTTACCAACTGGCCTGCGGCGTATTGATACGTTTGACATGGACAGCATATCGCTTTGGAATGGCTGCAGTACAAAGAAAAGTACCTACGTGAAGAGTCGTACATTAAAAAAAAAGATCTGGTGTTATGCAGAATCGTTTTGTGTGTCGTTAGTGTGACATCACAACTGATGGAGGAGCAAACTAGATTGGCTCCAGTTTGATATGGACAGATAAAATCATGCAATTTGCAGCTTTAATTATCTTCTGTTTTGGGAGGAAGTTTGTGCCGCAGCTCATTCATTTTTGATTGCTATATTGAGTAAGATAATTAGTCGTCAGGATGTATAAAAGCATTATTGGGTCTGCAACAAAAGATTCAGTTTTTAAACTATTGCTTTTAAAAAAGCTTAAAATCTTCATATTTGTCAACAACATTAAGATGGAATGTTTAATTCCTTGGGTCTATATTTTAGTGCGTCACATGAACAAATGATGATCTAATTATTATCTTTACGATCACAATAAACATATTGGGATTTTACAGCTCAAATCTATAGTGAACTAAAGTGGACCCAAATGACTCTCAAGTTTAGAAATCTGTAGTTGAGTTACGTTTACTGATGGTGGAAGGCACCGCATCGTGTCCCTATCAAGATATTGTTCGTCTGTAGACGTGATGACCAGATGGTCCCGCGCTCTGACGAACCAGCAGTACAGACTGTGAATTAAGGTCATTTAAGGCTCGACATTTTACTTGCATTTAAAAGTTTTAAGCCTTTAAACATACCACATGCAAAAACTTCGCATGCACTTTTCCTGTATGGCTGCTGTTTTGATGGGCGAACACGACAACCCTCTGTAAAGTTCAGAAAGCAGAAAACCTCGCGGTTCAACTCAGCTGTTTTATCTGGGATTTCAACCCAGCAGCTGTTGCCTGGCAAATCGAAGACACCACTTTGTTGTGTAGCGTTTGTACATAACTGCATCTGTTAAACATACAAAAAGTGGGAGTTATTCATACTGTTTTTAAACTCCCTGATACGGAGAGACGAGACCTTTTGAGTGATACAATGGTGCATTTACACGGAGGAACAGCAACCTGACACACCGTAAAGTACTTCTGAAAAGCCCTCAAAATACACCGAGAGACGGCGGGGAAATGAAGGAGGCTACAGATAAGAGTCGACTTGTAAAACATAATTATATTTCCGGAGCTGGGGTGCGCAGCAGTTGAAAGGAATGCATTTAACCTGTGATTCATGCATGGCAAGAAGTTGTCGAAGGGAAAAAAGAACACCAGTTAAATTGTGGAGGTAAGAAGCCTTGAATAAAGTGTAGCTAAGGTCATACCATCTTATGAGAATAATTTGATTCGGTGCTAGTCTTCTCTCCTGCAGGCATTTTCTACAGGGAAAAGGATTATATCTTCCCACTTTCTCTTCTCTCAAAGGATGGGAAAAGGTCTAGTGTTATTAAAATCCTGTGAGCAGGTTTGAGCCTGAGTAACTCCCGAAAGAAAAAGGTTGAACTTTGTGTCGTGCCACAACTCTCAAAACCTTTTCCTGCTTTTTTTTTTTTTTTTTTTCACTACACACTTGATTGAAACTGGGTTCCAAATTGCTCCCCCAAAGAGGTAAATTTCCGGTTGGCTTGTTTAAATTAATTCACAAAGGGTTCATTTGACCTGGGAGGGAAGTCCAGATGAATATCAACACTTTGTATATCGAGGAATATTTAGTTGTTTTTTTTGTGGGTTTTTTTAGAGGCTGAAAACATTTTTACAGTCTTTTATCAGATACAAAAACTTGATTTTTGGCCTACACAGTTGAATCGTATCTTCTCCTCGCTGCATGTATTGCTTACCTCCTCGGTTTCCGTCTATTTTATTGCCACAGTAAACACAAGTGTTGTTTGGCTGGTGGTAGAGGGAGAGGTTTCCCAGGCACCAAGCTGCTGAGTGAACATCCGCTGCCTTTTGCGCTGGCAGAGTATCAAAGCGTCTCTTCCTTTTGCTTCATTCCTGATTGTGATTGACTCACCTGTCAAGCGTTTGTCTCACACACACACACACACACACACACACACACCTGTCTTTAACTTTTGACCCCCTGTCATTTGGGTTCTTCTAGTGATGAATTATTTACATTTTTTAATCTGTTGGAAGCGTGGAAACATGGTGTTTACAAAGAGTGACTTCAGTGTAAATGTGGGAGTAAGATTTTCTTTGATTAGAAAGAAATGAATGGAAAAGTGTCCCAAGTTGAACACGTCTGAAAGGGATCAGATGACTTCCAGGGTGTTTCTCCAATGGCGTGTTTTATTGTGATTAGCTCGTCCTTGTTGTGTGCTGTAAATGACATTCATCGTGGTGGGATTCAGGCGCTCTTTGGGATCAAATCCAGAAGTTTTAAGTCCGTCTCACTTGCTCAGCTCTGTAGAGTACTTGAGGAAAACTTACTACAAATCCTCCCTCTAAACTTGAGCAGAGCCCAAAGTCTCTGTTTACCTCAGTAAAACTTGTATACAGATAAACTGGACATTTTTTATTGCAAGTGTCTTTCTCAATTGGAAATATTTCCAGTTTATATTGACGGCTCTCCACTGCTCTTGACTTGTAGTTCTTGTTTTTAGGCAGCAACATTTTTACAAAAAAAAAAAACACTCTTCAATCTCATTCAAAAATCCCTCCTGCTGTGAAAACCTAATCTTGTGATAAATCTGATTCTGATGCAACCAAAATAATCCTAATCATTTACGATGAATTTAGATTTTTTTTTTTGTTATCTGAAACTGTTGAGTGGCTGGAAATATATATATATATCTATAGAAAGAGAGGTGGTTGTCAGTATAAGTTATATCAAATTTATGCCCAAAGATAATCTCACTGCTAGGTTTTAAGATGGCTTCCAGATATCATCTGGCAGATTTATACTGCCGGAGCAGATCGCCTTCACTAAGCAGGTTGGCATCATTAGAATCAGGCGAGCTGCTGCCGTCTGCCAGCTTGTTATTCAAATGTATTCAGGACTTACTTTATTACATAAATACATATACATTATTGTTCTGTGGGGTAAAGATGGGACTATCGGGACTCTTTGAAGTACATTTTAGGTCTGTGAGTCAATCCTGAGGAGATATTATTGGCACTGTCTGCTACAATATCTGTGAGCTAGATGTGAAAGATCAGAGTGATATCTCGCCTTGCGGGATTTTCCAAACCCGTCGGGACTCCAAATCGAGGTTAACCTCTATAGCTGTCACCTTCATCTGTCCCCCCCCCCCCCGCCCCCCCAGCTCTCTCAACTCCTTCTGCCAGACACTTTCTGCTCAAACTGCCACCCAAGTTGGCCACTCACAGCCGGATCAAAGTCATTCTTTGGCGTGGCGGCATGCAAAAGGTGATAACATTGCTTTGCGGGTCCTTCGGCGCGTTGCTCTGCGGTCTGGGCATCGCCGCTCGCCCCACACCAGCTTCCCAGTCTGGAGACAGAGGGGGCATCCTAAGCCGGAGCACTGCATTGCTTTTCTCCAAATTGTAATTAAAAGGGAATAATTATTTCTCAGCGGTCGCCGTCCAAACAAACAGACTGACAGCTCTCTTTTCTTTTTTTCTTCCATTTCGGCGAAGGCCCACAGTTGATAGCTCCCTGGTGGCTGCTGTTTCAGTGGCTTTCTGAAGCTGCCACTTCTTGGTTTTATTATCTTTGTCTCCAGCCCTGGCCCTTCGTCCCTGTGCTGGCACTGTTGGCACTGGCCTTGCCCCTGCCTTCCCTCTGTTCAGCTCTCAACTTTTTCTCTCCACATGAAAGTGGCTGCCCGCTGAGAGACCCGACCACGTGGCCTGGACTGTACCTTTCGCTCCCAAACTTTCCTGACCTAATTAGCGCTGAATTAAATCGGACAGAATGCATACATTATTAATTTCTTGGGTTTGGGGTCTTGAAATAGACATTGAACATAGAGAGAGAGGCTCTCTGGTGCCTCCCCGTCTTGGACTTCATTTGAATGCAGCACACAGTGTCAGGAAAGCATCACCCAAAGACAATGCAAGTTAATCAACGCACTTTGCATTCAACGTCGTTCTTTCCTCTGAAGCTTTGGATGTGCAGCGTGCCAAAAATTCTCTCTCATCTCCATGTGAAACTGCATGTTCAGTTTCATGTTTGTCCTCTCCTGCTGCCGTCAATCTGAGACTCTTTCCTGGACTCCGACTTCACTGATGAAACACTCAAATCAGTTTAGTCAAGTATTCCAAACACGAGTTTTGGACCTCAGATTTTAGAAAATGAGTCTTTATTACATAAACCCAAATATTTGTTTCTTTTCTTTCTTACACCTGTGAGATATTTAGCATCAGTTGGCTTCTGTATTTCACTTTACTGACACTTCACCAAACATCTTCCACTGCTGCTTTCAGTAAAATCAGTCAGATCTGTGTGAAGGTCAAGGCAGCCTTTCAATCATTCAGTTCAAACTAGGTTAAAGGTGGGATTCTGTTATGGACGTTGCAGTTGAAGATGCCAAAGTGCTGCCTTCTCTTGGATCATAAGCGCACATCGGTGGATTCATGTTAGAATATGTTGTTGAGAACAGATTTGCAGCATGGCCTTCAAGTCCTGCGCTGGTTTTGACAGCACTGCTGGCGAGCTACAGGAACAATTCTTCTGAAGATCAGTGGTGGGCTTCTGAGACGTCGCCAGCGGCTACCCTCTGTGGTAAACGAGAAGAGAGCTTGTTGACTTCCCAAGTGGTGTTCCTCTATGATCCTCGGGGCCGGGTGGTTATCTTTTGATGGGGAAAAAAGGTAGAAACAGTGGGGGAATCATAAAAGATTATTTATGAATAAACCTTGTTAAAAGGCATCACAGCTGAAACTAGATCTGTGGTCGGAGCGGGTATCTGCGTGTTTCTGGAGGAATGAGGAACAAAAATACAAACCAGACGTCAAGCAGAGGAGGAGAGTGAAGGTCAGGAGAGCTTTGGCAAGCTGTTAACTAATTAAACGCTCTGGAGTTTGGACTGAAACACAAATGTAAATGATTTTAGACTTTTAGAAGTTTTTAATATCTGTCTTGGCAGTCTGTGACTTCCACAATTGAAGAAATAATATTTTTGCTCAAACTTGGCATCTAATTTTGAGAAAAAAAATGTTTGTAGTTTAAGTAAAATTTCATATATTTGACTGTTTGACTCATCCATGTTTGATTTGCCCGCCGACCAGCACAAACGGTGCCAGGTCTTTGGAGTTTCTGTCATTATGAATGTCTTGAGGACCATCATCCCCTGGCAAGGAAAGCTATTAGACCAGCTGCAGAAAATCCCTTGCACAATTGTGGTCAGTGTAGCCTTTCCAACTGTTGCTCCTGCGAAGCACTTTGCAGGTGGACCTGGTGTATTTCTGGCCTCACGAGGAACGCCGCACATTGACGGCTGTGTTTCCCTGACGTGCTTGTTGTGGTTCCCTTCCTCATAAATCCCACCTCCCTGCATGTTCCCAGGAGGAACTTGGAAGAAACCTCCAAAAAGACTACATGTCAGAAATGGTTTCTGACAAGTTCTCGTCTTATCCTGCTGACATGTTGGATGGTTGTTTTTCGGATCTTTTGGTTGAATTTTGTTATCTGATGCTGTAAAATGAGTATAACTTTTTGATTGTTAGCTATTTTCTGTCAATTTGTCTGCAATTGTCCGTAGGTTTTTTTTTTAATGAGAGAATGTACATTTGGGTGGATTCTTAAGTTGCATAGTTTTTCCTCAACGGCGTTCACTATTTCTTAGTCATATGTTTCATCTCTCCTCCTTGCCAGTGACCCATATTCATCCAAAATAGAAGTGCTCTGAAAGACCAGATATCTGGCTGGCATTTGCTAGTGATATGTCCTGATTCATACTGTGAGTCGATACCTTTTTAAAATTCGCTTTTGAAATGAATTTCCTCCGATGCTTGGCTGTTGTGTGATTTTATTTTAGAGGTAAGAACAACTTACTTTACTGTTCCACTGAAGCCTTTTCATGGGGTCTATTATGTCTGAAAAGCCCTGGGAAATGTTGCAAAAGTGTGAGAGCACAAAGCAAACCTGAGTGTTAACGTGTGTCGAACATCAGTATACATTTTCGCCCTGCGAGTTATCCGGAAAACTGCTGAACGGATCAAAGCGGCCGAGGTGTCACAAGGGCTGAGAGGTAAAAGATTTTCTGAGTTGTCAAATCAGAGTTGGGTTCAAACACGGTACAAAGTCTTAGCAGAGAAACCCAGAAAGAAAGAGAGACACAGGGTGCGATATGTAAAAGAGAAGAGATCAACCGTACAGTCATGTCATAGCCCAAGGCAAAGAGCTGCAGATGTAACAAAGACAGGGCTTGCGATTGTCAAGAGGCACAGATAATGATAGCTTTGCATGTAGGGTACAAGGCAAACATCAAGGCCATGTACATCGCAGTGCAGGACTTTAAAGGCTGTGGCAAGAAAGGGCCATGGGAGTGAAGATGGCCCTGATATGGCCCCCAGTGGCTCCCCCTCTGATGGCAGGGGCAGGTAACTGGGAACAAAGCAAATTGGACGTGTGGAGCCAGTATAGGGGCTCGTCTGTCTTTTATTTTGAGGGGTTATGTATTTAAAACTTTTCTTCTTCTTCTGCTCTTGTGTATGTTTGATCTCTGCGTCCCCTAGCATGTATCACGCCAACTCTGGAGTTGTGCTTCATGCAACTCTTCAAATGAGCTCATGTAGAACACATCGTGAAGGCCTCATCATCGGCAACACTCCTGATGAGATACTGCACAAATATTAAGTCTGAAAAGGCCGGACAAAAAGACATACATTTATCAGTGGTTGTGTTTCTGTCCATGTATTTTGATTAGTTTAATCCACTGGACTGACCATCTGTTTCCACTGTCATCCTCCTCCTGAAGACCCTGAAACTCTGCAGACAAAAGCGAAATGTCTGATACTCGCTGGTACTTGAGAACATTTAAAACTTGTCCAACGGTCGGAAGGTGGTTCTGCAAGGCCTCTGGTAATTTCATACTGATACGTGGCTCTTCTTCTGCTCATTGTTGTGGATTCTACCATCTTTTAGCAGCATTACATATATTTGTATTCTCTCCAAATTAGTTCATGGAAACAAACCTCATTTGCACTTCGTTATTTTTTTTTTTGTGTGTCACATCTCCAGTTTGCTTTAGATTGGCTCAACGGAAGCTGTCGACACAGGAAGTCAGACAGAGGAACAGCAGCAAATCTGGGAAATGTTCAAAATAAAACCCTTGGGCACATTTTTTTAAACCAAAATCCAGCCGCAAATCTTTAATTCGTAACTTTTATGACAGGATTATTGGCTGCAGCACAAAGTAGGAAATAGCAATAAAAAACATTAAACCAGACAAAGTGACGATTTAACTGTGCTGCCTACTCACCTGTGGTGGAGGCACATAAATCAAAGTAAGATGAAACATTCCAGGTGAGGGTTTAGGCCGCATGGAGGACGTGACGCAAAATATGAGGTTTCCAGTGGCATCCAGGAATCACTGGCTCATTTTTAGCTGTATTTAATAAGTACAGAGCGACAAAATCCAACTCCAAGTCCACAAAACTAGAATGACATTTTTTTCCTTTAATGCTGACTGGAAACTTAAGTTGATTCTTTATTATTTTTTTTTCAATTTGCGTAATTAAAGAAAAGAGGAGATTTTTGTCTGACAGCAGTGATATTTGGCTTTTTGGTTGTTAAATTATATTGAGTTAATGAATACAATAAGACTTCAAAATAAAATGATTATTTTTTGCACATTTGGCCCAGGAAATAGGTTTGCTCTCTTCACGGTTGGTGCATTGCTCGCTATATCATAGACTTGAGGAGCAATTAATGAAATTATGATAGAGAGCTGGAGTTAGTTCAGGCAAGCGTGCAGCATTTCCCATCTGAGTATTTATGTCTTGATTTTATGTGTATCTTGGTAAAGAGTGCAACTTTTCGCTTGGCGGGACTCCTCTTAATGACCGTTGGCTGCCAAATGTTTCTTCAGAAACCATAAACATCATTTTTCCACAGTCTGTTCCTTGAATATGCACAACAAAAATAACCATTGAAACTTTTTATTCTGTGTCCAATCCAATTATGAATACTTTGAAAAGTTCATCAGTAATTGCCAGACGATGCACTTCTCAGTCAGGGCTGCTGAAGGGCAAAACGGCAACAGTTTTTCAAACAATTAGAAGAGGAAAAATAGGATTTACTCATGTCAGTTTGGGGATGATGCACGATAGTATACAACTCCTGACACTGCGCCATCAGATGTGGTCATTAGCCTCCAGCTAGTTGCATGTATTGGAGCTAAATGAAGAGAGGGGTCACATGATGACACTGATTCTGCATCAAACTTGGCATCTCCACCAGTTTCCATTTTCCAGCAGACACAAAGATTGGGGAGTGTTAATTCAAGAAACTACTCCTCTCATCCTGTTTTAATTGGCAAATTCCAGTAAAGTTTCATCCACCTCAACCTGCCAAAGTCACAACAAAGCCTAAACATCTGATTCTAATTGGCACAGAGCTGAAAGTTGATGAGGTTCTTCAGCATTTCAAAAGCTACTTTTCCAGTTCATGGTAGCTCAACATGATGCGTCTGATACCAGGTACTTTACAACACTGCGGACCAGTGGTGGACTGAGAGGAATTGTCACGCTTTCACTTTGTCACTACATTATTAGCCAATAGAATCAAAGCTAGTAGATGGCAACCTGCAAAACCACATTGTGGTCACGTGACGAAGTGCACACATTCTCTTTGGTTACTGTTGAGAGGATCCAGGAAGTGAGGATGATGCTGGAGCAGTGGAAAACAAAATCCTGCTACCAAAAGCAGGTGGACTTGAGCCTGCAGCGTCAGTGCTTTGTGGTTTGTAGCATAAGTGTTCCTTTCTTTAGTTAACAGTTTAGGATTTAGATTTTTTTTGTTGTTGATACAGATCTTTCTCTGCTTGTACAGGCGCTGCCATCGTTGCTTTTTTAAATGGAGACAAGACAGGGGGGGCTGTAAAACTCCCCAGGAGACACAGCGATGACAAAGTGACAACCCACTGCTCCTTTGCTGCCTCAGCTGCAGGAGGATGAAGCCAACAGGAGGGGGTCCAGCATGGCACCCAGTAGGGGTGCGCCCCCCCCCCCCCCCCCCCAGGCCAGTGGTTGATCTGAGTCCTTGCTACTTGACGTCTGGGTCGTCAGGGATTGGCCGCGCACATGTCTCGTTCAAAGGTTAAGCACACTATTACGGTATGAGCCGGGACGATGGCCTGTGGTGTTTTCTTACAATTAGACCGGCCCGTCTGACTGGCCCACTCATGAATGTTGGTGAGCTGAATCCCAGCAAGCTTGTTGCTGGTGATTCTCATAACACAATCTACTGCAGCCCGTGAAGAATGTACTTGTCCCGAGCTCCTACACATCCGTCTACTTTGAATACCTTCCTCATTTAATTCAATGGTAGTCAAGTTGTCCTGAAGTACTTGTCTCGAACCGTTTCTGGGGGAATTTAACTCTAAAGTTTGAGTGTTAATGATCTTGCTAGAATATAAAAAAATGTGAGGCATACATATAAACCCAATTACCACCATTTTCTCTTCTTTGTATCCAGAAACACTGCAGTTTTGCTTGAACAAATATGGTCGTGCCACGATGATGAACCACAGCGATGGCCAGAAGCAGTCAATGCGGTGTCTCTGGGTGTTAAGGGGACATATTCATGCCACTTCAGGACTTGTATCATGAAGTATCATCATCTTAAATTGCCACGTTGAGTCATTGTGGGCCTCCGTGCCCAGACTGGGAGCAGACGGCCACTGTCATCCCAGCCCTGGGCCAAATTAAAATCGAAACACTTAATTTCTCCAAGCGTTTGCTTCAGGCTGTCTGGTTACCCGAATGGTGTGCATCCCTGACACATTACGACTCAAGTCAGGCAGACTTAATAAATGCATTTGGAGGCTTTTCAGATTGTATTTGGTGCCAGATCTGGCGTCAAACTTGTGCCCGGCAGATAGAACTGGCATTGTTTTGTCCATGTTAGTCACATTTTGTGTCTTACTGAAGTGACAGATGAGCGCGCTCTGATTTACATACCCCATTGCTCCCAATGTATATCATTTAGATCATTTTGGATATGAGAGCAAGTTCTTGATCTTGGGGGTTATATTTTTTTTAAACAGGGAACTGCATTTTTTTGAGGCTCATGTCATATATGTACACACCATTATTACTGTAAAAATCTATCATATGTGAGCGGATAGATTTCCAAAACAAGAACGCTCAAATACATAGCAAGTCTCTTAAGTTTGAGGTAGACGGCATTTTTTAAAATTCCAGTTCCTTCTGCAGTTGCAGTACCTGGTTCTGTGACGCTGGCATCTAAAATAGGATCCCTGCGTCAACAGTTGATGCCCGCTACCCGTAAACGATTGTGCCTTTAGGAATATTCCTGACTTTTTCATTAGGATCCACATAATATTCCTTGAGAAATTATTGAGTAATGTTCCTTCTCATAGTGCTAAAATACAGATCCTAGAGCTGCCCCATCTTCCCTCAGTGGCCTGTACTTAAGCCCTCCACCATGTTTGATATAAATCTGCTCAGTAGTTTTTACATAACCCAGCTTCCAAAAAGCAACCTCATTGGTGGAGGTCAATAGGTTAATGTGTATGACATCATTTGGACAGTTTCAGGACAAAAACAATGCTGCACCCTGGGGGGCGTAAACTGAAATGTTTAATATGGATACAAAGTTACTTGGATTGATTGGCAGATATTTGACATCGCTGCGAGTCTGGCTGCCATATACACATCTGCATCAATCACCAGCATTTCTGGTTCAACAAATTTGTCCTGCTTTGTCAAGTGTTTGAGGCTAATTCTGACCTTGCAGCAGCAGATACTCTTCCAGTAGGAGAGTCAGCACTCACCAGACAAGGAGAGAAATTAGAAATGCATCTCAGGCATGAGCAGCTCTTCCAGGTAGCTGTGTTTGTAAATGGAAATCAAATTAATCTGAGCTTTGATTTTGCAGGTTGATAAGGAAATATTGTAATACTACTTGTCGTAAATGTAAATTCAAGCCTTTCCCCTTGAAGACCCATAATACCACTCTTGAATAATTCATATGACTTTTCAGTACCTTTTTAGGTAAGTCTGTCTACTCTGATCCTTTTCACTTTCGCTGCCAGAACAGAAGAACAACATTTCCCTCCCAAAACAAATTTAAACATCGAGCTCAATTGTAGGAATAACACAATTTATACACCAAATTAAACCAAATTATTTCACGTTTTATCATTCCTTGTCTGCATGCTATAGCAGCCTCGAGGCCCTCTCCAAAACACACATCATCATGCTTATATAAGCCTCTCAGTTTTCATCTCTTTCTGAATGGGCATGGAGACTCATTTTCCACAAGAACCTCAATTTCTTGCCTTTCCAAACCAGTGCAAATATTTGGAAAGGTGATTGGTTACGGCTACAAAGTGCCTGCCTGGAGCCAGTCAGACCTTTTCTGATTTTAGACATAATACTACATAATAATGAGCGGCACCAGTACAAGGGAAGTTGTGTGGTAGCTAAGTGAGAGTTTTCTCATGTGGGACTCCACCCCTGATGAAAGCGAAGCGTCTACACCCTGCATTTTGTGACAGGACCTCTTCAAAGCGAAAACCCTTGTTTATCAATTTGCTTTTAACATGGCAAAGATGATACGACATGCGTTGCAGAGGAGCTTGTTTTATCTTGCTTCAAAGCTCCCCCATCACTTCTTTTTTTGTTGCTTTTCTACCCCCCCTTCCATTTCAAGTGTGAAGTAAAGGTTTGCGTAAACATATGCAGAGCGCCACCCCCCCCCTTCACAAAGTGGTTGAATTCATGTCTTGATTCTTTATCCTGTCTCTTGCCTTTCTTTCCCCTCTCTTCTGAAAGAATCATCCCTCAAGGCTTGTGTACACACTGAATAAGCCTGTTTTTGACAAAGCAAGGTGGAGAGCAACGTACGTAATCAGCTCGTCGTCTCTGTCTGTACTTTTGGAGAGGCCTCTCTCTCCCCGCCTTGACAGGGACAGCTCCCTGCCCATTTGATGTCGGCTTGACGGTCAAGGATAATGGTGCGTCGTGGGACCGTTGTCATCCCTGTCAATTGGACAGCTGAGGGGGAGGGGAGGGCCCGTGGAAAGCTACCTTCCTTTGTAAGAACTGCCGTGTTGTCCTACTCAGGTCACTTTATTTCAGCTTGATGTGTCCTAGCATCAAATCTGATGTTCTGTCATCCTCGAATGGCTTGTCTTCTTTTGATAATCCCTGCTCTTCTCTTCTTCCAAGCCTCTCTGCTCGACAAACTTCCTCCCTCCATTCTCTTCTTATTTTTACATTCACGTCTTCTCAATGTCAAACAAAGCCTTGAAAACTACTGATCATTTTTTTCTCTCTTTTTTTTTGTTGTTTGGATTGAATCTAACAAGGATCCCTTTTCTCTTTGATGTAATTAAGCTCCTGAGGCTTGATCTGGGCGTCAGAGTTAATTTTTTCCCCAGCATCGCGGGGAGCTATCAGAAGACTTCAGATGTCAGGCACTCTTTCAAGCTTCACGGCACCTCGTTTTTTTCTCCACCTCGCATAAAAGATGGGTGGTGGTGGGGGGAACAAACGGCTTGACGTAGTGAGACCCCCCCCCCCCCTTTGTTGCCCAGCACCTCCACCACTTCCACCCTTCCCTGGTCTAATAGCCCTCCTTATCTTGATGCCAGGATCCCCCAGGCCCCTTTTTGTACAGCCGTCAAAATTGCCCACCTGTAGCCTGAGGACAGAGGGGGGTGGGGGGTGGCCTTGCTGCTTTAATGGGAGTTGTTGAGCAAGCAACCTGTGTCACTTCCACCTCCCCCATTGCTAATGACGTGTCAGAGGACACCCACGGTGAGACGCCCTCATTTTTACTTTCCAGCAAGCCACCGCTGAAATTATTGACGGCAATGGTGTTTGTGGTTGGGTAGTCAGAGGGAACGGAAGTGGCCATCAGAGAGTTGCAAGACCCTCGCAGGAGAAGACTGAGGCGAGTTTTCCTCGCAGGCCAAGTTTGACCGTTTGATGGGTTTGTGTCTCCCACATTGTCTTCTGCAAATTGAGTCAAAGTTCGGGGGGTGGATTAGGTTTTTGGCTTGTGAGGAGAAGAGCGAGAGACAGGAGAGGCTTAGAAACAACGCCGTCATTTGTCTCCTAGTTTCCTAGCGGTTAAACTTGGCTCCCCCTCGCTCAGCCCCGACCCCTGGCTGACAGACACTCAGCCTGTGTTCAAAGCGTAATCTTCAACCTCTAGGTAGCACCGCTCAAGCTTGAACACAAAATCTCCATGCGAGAGAATGGAGGTGGAGGAAGACAGCGGAGGGGAGGGGGCTGGAATAAAGGCACATTAGACAGACAGTTCCTCTTGATTGCTGAAACAATAAGCCCTATTTATCGCCCATTTGAAAAAGGTTTGACGTGGCGCCGAAACAGAGGCGGCTTTCATCTCCCTGGCATATTAAACTGTCACAGTACTTAACTTTAAATTAAGGTGACACGCCAGTGACTTGGGGATGTCACTAATAGTGCAATGGCGACCTGCTAATAGAAGTACAATATGACACGTTTGCTTTAACTAAAACCTCTGCTGTCAGATTATGCCAGTGACATCTTAAACTTTTCATACATTAACGTGACACTTGGAACAAATGCAATTTGGCAGTGAGGGCGCCACAAAGGGAGGCATGTGATTCAAAGCATCGTGAATAGTATTGTCATGATGTGTCACGGGGATAAAAGGATGACATTTGCTTGTATGAGGTGAATGTTGGAATCACACGTGTGTGGTGAGTTGAGAAGTATGCACCCTTGTTGTGAGAAAAAGGGGTTTACAGGAGATATTCTGCTGTTGAGTGGTCCGAGCTGAGACAATACCTGAATATACAGCTTCTGAGATGCAAAAACTGGTGAAAGAGTGTCCCTGAAAGACAAAAAAAAAAGTAATTTTCCTTTGCCGCCCTGCAGAAGCATGATAGTCAGGCCTGAAGTCAAAGGGTCTTAACCTTGGATTAGTTGACTCTTTGAAATATGGTTCTATTGTTTAAAATATCAAATTGCTCTACACTCTGAACAATATGTCAGTGCCGAGGGATTATGGGTGTCATTAGCTTGGTGTCACAGGATATTAGGTGAGTGGCGTGCGTGTATGTGATGTGCTGTAAGTGTGAAGCTGAACATCATTATGCTAACAGTAGCATATAGAAGGCTTTCGTTTTTTTCTGCATGTGTTGGAATCACAAGTTTAATATAAGTGATGTTGGAACAGCGATATTGTGTGCAGGGTTTTTAGTGTCTGTATTTATTATAACTTACTTTTTTTCTTTTTTTTTTTTACATTTTGTATTTATAGCTAGTCCAGCCGTCTCTCTTGCACATCCTTGGATCCCTGCTGGTTGAGGTGGCTGGGCGCCCACCTCGAGCCCTGGTATGCCCAGGCCTGCTCTATTTGGGACCTGTCATGAACTCCACTAGTTTAAAAAGTTATTCCCAGAGAAACATAATCGTCCTGAGATGTGTAATACACCTTGAGGATCTGACGTCGTGTGTCCTTTCCGTACACTCCCTCTTTCAAATGATCCTCACAAACGATGCTGATGGCGGCGCTGGTCTGTGATTGAGATTTCCTCTAAGAAAGTCCCCTCAGTTTCAGAGACAGGCGCCTGATTAGAGCTCTGACGCTGACTCAACAATCTACATTTCCAATTAACTGAAGGAGGCCTGGGACGACATGGGCCAATACCCGGTTGCACACGCACATGCACACACACACACACACACACACACACAATGTTACATGCAGAAATATGCCGCTGAAGCTTGTACTTTCACCCATGAAGTCTGGCGAAACAATCAGAAGAAAAGATTTCTTGCTGCAAAGCGTCAGAGCTTTTTCTTTTGACCTAAAATAACAGGAAACATCCAGAAATCTGTGGCGATAATCACGTCTGAGCAACAATGGAGACTTTGTTAATGCACAATTTAAATATTTGATAGAAGAGAAGGGGTGTTGTAGGAGTGTCTGGGTTTGTGTAAAATGGTAACAATATTGGATTCAGGTAAAAGACTTGCTGCTCGTTTCTAGAGAAAGAAAGACAGAAAGCTGTATTGTAAATAATAATGCGAAACGGTGCAACAGCATGTTAGTAAATTGCTCTTAAATGCTGTGTTTTAGTTATGAATATCATGTGTATACACCTGCATACAAATGGCTTTTCTACCTGGCTGCTAGAGCTAAAACCTCAGCGGGCTCATCCTCCTGCTTAGGGCTAATTGGGGAGAGGGGGAGGTTTGAGGTGGGGAAAAAAAGCAGTAAAATCCCCTAATTCCTGGATTATAATTTAAAATATTCCAAAATGCTAATCAGGGAATTGCAACCAACAAAGGGATAATAAGACGGTCATCCAATTACCGGCATTTTCTCCCCCTGTTTTGGAGGGGCCTGGGCAGACCTGGAGCCTCGCTTTGCTTTTTAACTGAATACAGAGCCATGCCGTTCAAGCTGTGAGCAAACACGGGCGCTGCGGCGAGGCCCTCCCTGCGTCTGCCTGTCTCACAAATATGTTAATTAGGGTCCAGATATTCACACACTTAATTAGCCGAAGCCTAGGTTGTTTCATTTTGATTGAGGGAAGAAAGACAGGGTGACAAAGGAAAAAAAAAAGGGGGTTATTTTTCAATGGCAAATTTAAATATGGCCTGAAGGTGATGAGGAGGTATTGTTAACTACTGTACTCAAATGAACTTCTCCCCCTTGTCCTACGGCAGGAGAGAAAATCCAGCATGGCCAAGATTAGGCTGTCATTTGCCAGCGAGCGTTTCCATTTTGAACATGAAGTGATTGCGCTAATTGAAGTGGCGTTCATTACATTAACATATTATATGCTGAAAATGAGATGAGGCCGGCCCGTGTACCTACACACTGCACCGGAGATGATACTGTAGCTAGGGGAGATGGAGGGGGGAGCGCCTTGATCGGCGTTCGAGGAAAATTGCACGCCGGCTGCCACAATAGACATCATTAGACATGAAATTAGAAATTTTTCGGGATGAACTGCTTACATAAAGGACTGCCGGATTTGACACAGGGCCTGTACAATTTAGCCAACTTGCCAAGTCAAGCACAATATCAAGTTTTGGTCTGAGGTGAAAAAATAAAGCATGTAGAAGTGAAGCCAAATCAGTGAGAAGTTTGCTCTGTGAGGGCTTTTGTAAAAACAAAATTCAATTAGAAAATGCTTAACAGTGAATCTCTGTTCCTCCCACCCTCTGCTGAAAATACCAGGGAGAAGAAATTAATTTCTACATTTGTGCTTTCAATTTTCTTATTTAGCTTCAATAGGGGGCAGTCCATTATTCACTTCATCTCAAGGGCATTTTCTTTCAGCCCAAATATCACTTACAAGAATATTATATTGCTCATGTAAATCTCTTTTCTTCCTTTAAAAAAAGAAAGAAAGAAAGAAAGCAGCTTGGCATATTTATTGGTGTGTCGTGCTGAGCCTCCACCCCCTTCCCAGATACCACCAGCTCCCCCATCCCTGAATCCCTCCATACAAATATAATGACCCAAATACAGTGGGAGAGATGGAGGGTCTAGACAACTCTGCCCCAGGTATTTAACATTCTCTCTCTGCTTCAGGAAAGAGACTCTATAGGCTTTATTGCTGAACTGGATTTATTCAGGATGCACATGATTTAACCAAATATTGCATTTTAAAAAAAACCCCAAAAACAAACAACTCCTGAGCTGACAGGTGAAAAAAAGTATTCCAAAATGTGTGCTTGACCTGTGAAGACCTCTAAAACACCTGCAGTCAAGTTTATTTACATTTCTAGAGGTATTTGAGATATAAAATACTGCTCTGATAATGTACAACTCAGAGCCCAGCGAACCAACTCACACTGCTGCTCTGCACTCGGAGCTGTATCTGACCTCAGCAACCATCGTCCAAGTTGCAAGAAGCAGATTCCCTGAATTTTTGGAGGAATTTGACATCGGTCCAAAACCAATCCCCTGGTTTTTAGAGTATGTAAAACATGCTCTTTTTCCCTCTCTTTTCTTTACCTACAGCTGACTGGAGCACCAGCTGGTGGCGAGCAGCCAAGACTGCAAGGCATTTGCTTTTACTGGTAGGCTAAGTGCACTGCTGAGCTGCTCGGGGATTTGCTCGGCATTATGGAAGTGGACGGCGGTATAGATTGTTAACAGGACGAGTGTGTGGGCGCGCAGGCGAAGGCACCTCTCTCCCAGAGTTTCTGTTATACTTTTATCCTTTTTCATCATTTGTTTTGTTTCAATTTGCATCTGCTGTGCCGTGCCTTCATCCTGATTGTTTCCATACTTCATTAATTTTCTTTCCAATGAGTGGAGTGTTGAAAGTTAATCTGTCAGCTGATCAGCCAGATCCAAAAATCCTACTTTCTGGATTGTTTGGCACCACAGAGTGAAACAAAATAACTGAATGTGTGCTGTTAAAAACCCTTAAAACATGCTTAACCAATTAAGATGGTCCAAATACAGATTTCCTTTCGAGTTTAAAAAATGTAAATGCAGTTAAAAAATGTTTTTGATTTTTGCCAATGAGTGGAGCTTTGATTGGTCAACCCTAAAAATGTCTGGAGCACCACACAGAAACAAAACAACTGAAACTACACGACTAAAACTCCTTAAAACATGCTTAACCCATTTATGTCAAATAGCTTGAGTTTTTTGTGAAAAATACAAAATAATAAAACCAGTGGATATTTTGATTTCTGGCCAATAAGTGGAGCATTAATCCGTTTGATCTAAAAATCCGTCTTTAGTTTTAGCACCATGAATCGAAACAAAAACGATGCTACTAAAAAACACGCTTTACCCATATAAGGCAATGCTCCTCATCCAGTGTTTCTCTAAAACTACACAATTCTAATACCAGTCGAAAATGTTCTTAATATTTCATCACATAGCACAGTGAAAAAGGAAACGCTTGAAACAACAGTAGTTTTAGCATTCTGTCAGTGCCGCATTTTGATTTTTAACTTTTGAAGTCTGATTTGGGCCATAAAAAGATGGGATGCTGGCGTCAGCCTGCGTTTACCGCTGTATCTTTACTGTGAGCTTAAGAGCTCAAAAGTAATGTATTCAGCTGTTAAAAAACAGAAGAGCTGTAAGTTCGACCTCAAAGATTGTGCAACTTGGCACAATGGATAAAAAGCTGGAGACAGGAAATGTGGGTGCATATTGAAAAGGTTTATTCCTTCTTTAATTTGGGGAGTACAGACGTGAGAGGAGAATGCAACTTTTGGAATATGCATGTGATGTGATTGGGTGGGATTTATGTCCGTCAACAGCCGTCAGGAATGAGCGTCTACCCTCTTGTCATTTGCACTTTGAAAGGGTGAAATAGAGCAAGAGGGAAGGGGAAAAAATCTCCTGTCAGCTATTCTTACATAAAATATTAGAATATTCATTGTTATGAAGACTTGCATTGAGAAAGGCTAAGCCTCTTGACTTATGAATTTTAAAAGTATCCAAAGAAGTGAGAGAGGGGAGCCTTTTTCCCCCACTGACCTTAATCTTAAATAGGTCTCAGAGACAGGTAGAGTGATAAATGGACTAAAGTGATTCCAGTGGAAAAGAATAGCAGCTGAGCCCACTTTTTCAGCGGGCTTGCATTGGCTCTTATCACTGGCGGGCGACAAACAGCTCCAAACTCCAGGTTCCAGAGGAGCGTGCTGTGCCAGCTTGGCTAATGCATAGATTAGTTTACAAGTTTGGCTCCAATGCCAATTGGATTAAGCATCATCATTCTGGGGGTATTTCCACATTGTGTGACAGTCTACATACGGTCAGCATCAGGCAGGGAGCACGGCTGTGATGGACTTATGCTAAATCCTTCCTTTTTGTGTGTTTATCTAAAGGCATTGTGACCGACAATGTCATCAGGGTTGAGCAGCTTTTATTCATGACATGTTGTGCTTACCGTGTGGGGCTTTAGAGCGGCACCTCCAGCTCCCATCATCAGAGCCAGGAAGCGATTGTAACCTTTTATTCCAAAGATAGGGCCCATCTTCTTGCCCTCGGGCGATGTCTTATAATATCAGGGCTCTTGTCACCCTGATCCCCCGGTTCAAAAAAGACCCGTGTCAAGATGAAAATATCACTGACAGAGACCGTATCTAATGCCTCTACACTCAGCTATAATCAGCGTAATCACTTTGAACTAGTTCACAGAAAGGCACTTTATTTTGCAAAGCAAAATTGGTTTGGTCTCCTTTAAGACTCTGAGGTTTATTTGATTAAGACCAGAGCGGAGCATGAGAAATCAAGGAGGAGGGGGGGACTTCAGTGGCATTCCTCAGTAATATTTATATGAATCCCCTCGGCTTGTAAATCATTTATGCCTTTTCCCACTCACGTTTGACTCCAAACCTCCTAGTCAAGCGCGAATTAGGTCTCGTAATAATAAACTAACCTCCAGCTCAGGCATTGTCTCCTGTCAGATCAGAGGAAGAGGGTCAAGAGCAACTGGACCTCTAGGGCCCCCTGGGGACCACCCCAAACCCCCTAACAGCTCTGTGGTGGGACCGCCGCAGAGGCCTTTAATTGTTATTTCAGCCCTCCACCCCATCTTCATCCCCCCCCCCCCCACCACCACTAGCACCACTGTGGTGTCCGGGCAAACAGAACGGTCCTGATAGCTTTGTAATGAGAGGCAGCGTCCAGAGGGAGCATGCTAGTGACTTCCAAATACATTGCCCTTGTTAGCGGTGTTTGGCGCACTGCTCCGTTGTTACAGATGTCGGTAATAGAGTGCTAATAGAGATCCATTACCCTTAGGTTGTGTGTGTGTGTGTGTGTGTGTGTGTGTGTGTGTGTGTGTGTGTGTGTGTGTGTTTATCAGGGTAGGGCAAAGGGCCTCATAAGATTACACACTCATGGCAGACCTCTAGAACTGATTATTTCATTTGATCAAACCCAAAGGTGGCAGCTCGATGTTGAAGGGCTGCACCGAGATCCATGATTGTGAGTTAGCTTTGTAACGGGGACTCGAGAACAATAGAATAACAAATCGCATGTTGCCCTCAGGACAGAAGGTAGACAGAAACATTAAATTAATGAGCCCAGAGGAAGTTTGTCACAAATGAATCGTGTAAATACATTGATCTTCTCTCCTTTGCTGCCTCCTCTTAATGATTTCCTCCCTACCATTTTTACATTGCACGGGAAAAGAAAAAAAACCTGTTCTGTTTTTCACCGGCGCTGCCGCTCAGTAAACACTCTTCCTTCTTATCTGCACGCTGCCTTCTCCCTAGGCTATGGAGCAGATTTTTCATTTAGCTAAAAGCTCGGTAAGAGGTCTATGAGAATGATAATCCTACCACAGGCCGCAGCTGGCGTTTCCACGGCGCGGATGATTAGTCGGGAGCGTTTTGCATTCGACCTGGAGAAATTCTCTCAGTGGGAAGTTAGCATCCGCTTACTGTCTGTTTCGGCGGGGCCCCACTCATGCACCCCCATCCCTCTCTGCCTGCACGCACACACACACACACACACACACACACACACACACACACACACACACACACACTCACTCCAGAGGAGGCTTTTATAATGGATGATGAGGGGAACCATTTACCTCCCTCTCTCCTTCTCTACAAATACCGTCACTCCTGTCACTGTGCATGACGCTCGGTGACCTTCGTCAAATATATTTCTAATTGCGTTTGACGGTGAATTGGCGCCCCGCTGGTGCTACGAGTGATGCAGCACGCGCAGGTACGGCGAGGGATCCCCTCAGATGGAATTAAGGCGGTGAACAGGAGGAACAGGTCATGAATGCACTTATCTCATTTGTCTGACAGGTTTAAACGTTTATTAAAGGCCTCAGCCCTAATTCCCTCAAGCAGGTGTAAGCTTCCGTTGAGGTGTGAAT
This sequence comes from Aulostomus chinensis, assembly GCF_037954235.1. Lineage (NCBI taxonomy): Eukaryota > Metazoa > Chordata > Actinopteri > Syngnathiformes > Aulostomidae > Aulostomus > Aulostomus chinensis. The sequence continues at coordinate 66,422,626 of NC_141320.1, forward strand.
TATATCCAATCGAGCAGATACGCTCATAATATGATGAGCGGTAAGCTTTTCCAGGTGGAAATTGAATAACTCAACTCATGGTTTCTGGGCGTAATCCATCCGTGCATTGTCAAAGACAAATAGGAGGGAAGTGTTGTTTTCCTCCGTCTTCTGCTTCATCTGCTGTTGAAACAGCAATCAACTGTATTAGCGGCATTAGACTCATCTGGATTCACACAAATACGAGTGCACCACATTCAGACTAGTTGTACTCTCAAACCCCGCCGGCAGAACCTTTTTTTTTTTTTTTTTTTTTTTTAATTGTGCAATTACAACTAAAGCTGGACTTGTCCAAGTCAGACTAACTCACATAGGTGATGCTGTTGGGGATCAGTTGCTGCTGCGGAAATACACTTCAAATGTGGCGAGGTGTTCTGAGCTTGTTCTCCAGCTCCCACTGTGGCACTGAACCGAAGTCCGACAGTGCACGTTCACGGCCGGTGCTGAGGCAAAAACAAGGAACCCGCGCGGATGCCTCATTTTAAACTTAAATATCCACGTTTTTCATGATCTTATGAATCATGATTAGGATAACTCTTGCCAAAAAGTTCTTGAAAACCAAATACTGTAAAACCAGGAAATTTGGGGGGAAAACTAAGAATTTTTTTCTTCAAAAATATGGATCGCTTAAGATAGACACAAATATTTATTTTGATTGCCGATGATTCATTTCAAAGTTCGTGTCGTGTCAAACCAAGCAGCACATCAGCAACTTGAGTTGAAATACATGCTCCTACATATGTTTCAGGGTAGGTACAGTCACGAAAAATGTCCTCAAATGCGTGCAAATTCTTGGAAATGTATTCGTAAAAATGTCAGCAACCTATCTCCTTTTTCGTTTCATAGGCCTCCAAATTAATAATTTAAGTCCTATCCCAGTCCCCCAAAAAAAAGTCTGCTTGTAAAGGGGCATACTGCCACCTGCTGGTCTGGCCCACTCGTCTGAAATAGTCCTTCAGTTTACGCATACCGGGATGAGCCAGTAGCCTAATTAAACGGCCTTCAAGCTAAAAGTATAGCTACTGTGCATGTAAACGCGTGGACTGAAGGAACACATGGAGCTCTCTGCACTTTCGGTGCCCCAGGTCACATCAGAACAGGCCATGGCGGATGGACAATGTTCACCGATGCAACAAACACATATTTGCTTTCCTCTGAGCATCATCTGCCACCTGGCTTCCGCTGAAGCAGTCTCGATTATGTTGTTATATTATCTGGGAGAATTTACAGTACCAATGCAGACCAAAATCTAACTTTGAATTGGAATTCCTGTCGCACTCACTCACCTTTTAAGCACAGTGGTTCTCCTCATTTTCCAAACAGCAGTTTTTTTTGTAGAGCGGCAGAACATTAGCCAGTGGTGAAATAACAGCATTTGATTGACTATTATTTATATCCTCTCACATTTATGCCAATGGACAGTCCAAAATCAGTAGTCAAGTGCCTTCACTGTCTCTGCTACTGCCCCCACCCCCACCCCTGCACCAGCCCCCACCCCTGCCCCAGCCCCCCGGGGCTCCTCATTTATTACAAGTGGAGAAAAACAGCTGCATTGAGAAACGTTCTCCGTCATCTGACATGACTGCAGATCTTTGCGTTCATAACAAACTGTCCATTTTGTGGACTGAACTGTGAAGGGATCATTGTTACTCTTTGCCTCTGAGGTTACTTTTGACTCACAGCCGTAAAAATAGAAGTCGAGAAAATAGTCCAATTACATGCAACAATTAACTCCGTGATGCTGAGTTTGGACAAATTGTTGTGTGAACTGATAGTTGAGGGGCTGAGCTCTTTGTGGACTCGGAGGAGCATCTTTCTTCAGATGCTCCACGTTGTCTTCTCGACGTCATTCCAAAAATTACAAGGGAATTTTTCAGGTGCAGAAGTAGACGGAGGTTGGGAGGAGGTTGAGTTTCATCAGCTTTCCGAAACCCACCTGTACCCCGTTCATGAGGGAGAACCAGGAGGGTGTCAGTGAGTGACTGACCTCTTGGGTGTCATGCACATAGAATTTAGATTCATGTTTGCTAGTCCCTCCCTTTACATATTTCGAATTCAAAGAATTGGCTTGAGTGTGGGACATTGTTTGGAGGGTTTGATTGATGTATCAGGAAATCTCCTCCGCTAAGTTAATCAATAAGCATAGCAGTCTTATCTTTTCTCCTAGAAGACGATCATAAACATAGCAGCCAGTCAGTGCCAGAAGATGAAATCATAAACATCTGAACTGATTTTATTCAGTGAGAAAATTATACAAAATAAGATGCAAATGCAGTGACAAATATATCATCGAGTGAGATGAGGCATGATAGACAAGTCAAGTTGCATGGAAATTATGTTTCATGCAAGCTAACTCTGAGTATTTGGAGACCATATAACAGGACTGTTCTTGAACTATGTTTAATATGATGCGATGTGGCGTTTTTTCCATAAATCTTTCAGCAAATACCAATATTTTTGGAAAAATATCTCCGGATGGTTTCTGAAGTTCAGTACTTGTGTGAACGACTGGCCTACAAAAGTCTGATGTTGAACATTAGCTGTCAAAACCTAAGTTGTTTGTGTTTGGAAACCATGAAATGAGCGAGCAGCAATGCTATATATAAACACTCATATATCTCTGAATTAAAACGACTTGTGACCGCGGAACAAATCTGTGACTTCAGGGGGAAATTCAGAGGAGTTTCCCCAAACACTGAAGCTCCATTGTCATCCCAGGCTTAAAAAAAAGAAAAAAATAGAAAAACATGGATGAGCACAATCATGTGACCAGAATTAATGACAGCCATGACCCATTTGCACGATGATGATGAGCCACATCCACCGCCACGGGGCGCTGACCTCCAACCAGGGATGAAGACCAACCCACCGATTTAAAGCTCCTGTTAGCCTGGAGGCAAACACTGACATCATAGCTACTGGCGGCACACTCCATGTTGTGTAACGTGTTTGACTGTGTTGAACTTGCAGTTCCACTGATATTTCTGAAAATTCCAGGTTGTTTCAGGTTCTCTTTTAAAGTCTGATGGTCTTTCTTTATGAAAAAGGCCTAAATGGAAACATTTTTATTCCTTTTTTTCTTTAAAACCCTCATGGGCACTGCAGATTAAATTAGCATGTAGCTAAATATGGCACAAAGCATCTTTTCTCCTTGTTTGAGATTAGTCTATTCTGTATATGATCCCTGACAAATAGATTTAATAATCTAAACTAATAAGCTAAACTCACTGAAGCCAACCTCAAAATGAAGTGCTGCAGGATGGGGCTTTTACATGCACATAAAAACACTCATTGTGAATATCAACACTTTAACATGCTGGATTTTCCCAAAGAAAAAAAGGGTTCTTATGGTGCTGGTGCAGATTAATACAACAATGCACATAATATCATTCATTTACATGAATTGTGTAATTCCCAATGTTTTCGTGGTTGTAATGCCTCGGCTTTTGGAGCTAAATATTTCCAAAAGTGTGCAACGTTGTCTCTCAAGGGGAGAATTTCCATTCAGCAGACATGCGAACATGTCTGAGTCACTGTTTGCAGGACATGTTTGTAAATTAGAGCGTTGCAGAGTGAGAGATACTGAGATTGGTCGACTTGTGGATGAAGCCCTGTACTCTTTGATTGTGATCAAATTTCAGTTGTCGGTTCATCAGACGATGTTTGACAGAAGATAATGGATCAGATTAAGAATCCCCACACCAGCAGCTCTAATTTGACATTAAAATTGTGTGCCTGATCCTCGACTCTTATCGATATAATAATCAGAATATTGAAATTGCAGAATAACGAAGTGAAACAGCAGATTAGAGAATATAATTTCATTTATTCATTTGAAAACGTGCAAGGCTTTGGGCAACATCTGATATATGATCAAAGAGAATTTTCATTCATGTGCTGTGATTGAACTGTTTTATTGCAGAATTGTGAAAGAACCTTTTTGTAATCTCAAAATTAAATATCAGACCCGAGTCACAGCTTTGGAACGGACTCCCATTGGTTGTAAGTGGCAAAAGAACAAAAAAAGCAACACGAGTCTTCAAGTTTTGGTTCTTGCATCATTGTGAACGTCTGGTTGCTGTGAGAAATCATGAAGTCACGTCTGAAGAGGGAAGAGAGATTAGAAGGAGAGAACCTGGCGCTGCTGCGGTGAGCCATAAGCACTCCGACTCGTCTTCCTCTGTCTGCAGTGTAAGACCGATGCAGATCGAAAATTCAAACACCGAGTGCCAAGATCTTTATGTGGATTCCCTACTTCCAAATAGCTTAGGATTATTCTCTGTCTAAGCTAATACCTGGTGAGGAAGTAAAGCCTGAAGGATGGGATTATTTAATATGGCATTTTTAATGTGTGACATGCTAATCACATCTCAGAACAGGAATACTTCAACCGTTTAACTTTGGGAGGGTTTTGGAGGGAGTAAGCCTTCAAAAACCCCCCTTCACTTCCTGCTCCGCCACCTTATACCGCTCCAACCTGCCTCAAAACCACAATGACACATTGTCATGCTTAAAGGGGGAAAAGAAGAGCGAGAGAGACAGAGTAACCTCAAGTTTTTATTCTCGTGGTGGAACAGGGCTGCCGCGGCGACGCAGGGAGTCTCTCCTAAGCATTACACATCAATCCCAGGCCTAGACGGCAGACAGAATTACTCCTCTGTGTACCGATAATGATATCCTCGCATACCGCCGTCTGAATCTCCTCCGGATTTGCGCGTAAAGCCGAGTTTTCTCTCGGATTCCAAAGTTTAACAAGGTGAAGACGCTCCGATTTGACCACTCTGAGTTGCTTTGGAGTTTGACAGACGACTCAGGACTGAAGAGGGTGTACTGGACTATATCTGCCATCTGTCTATGATCATTAATAGTTAAACATCTGAAGCGTTGCTATTATATCAGCACGGAAAGTTATTAAAACGCTCACACACTGCCCTCGTGTCTGTCTGTCTTTAAGGATCGCTCTGATAGTGGCGAGGAAATCAATGACGGGGCCTGAGAGCTGGCAGACTTGACACGCAACAGAGGAAGGTAAATTATTGGAACTTTAATTACTTTGATCCGTCATGCATTGTAGCATTGTGTCAGGGAAGTCAATGCCATGACAGACGCTGAACAAAGGCCAGCGCCGCATTTTCATAACATCTTCACTCCCTTTTCCTAATGCCTGATTAAAGCCGGGGTGTTGAGGACCAAAAGCCCCCCGTTTTTTCCCCCTCTTCGCCCTCTATGCACTGATTTAGAAACTCATTTTGGAAGCTCTGTTTACCCAACTCATTACTGAAGTCAGGGATTGAATGCTGGTCTATTATGGGCCTCTGAACCACGGCTTTACAAACAAGCACAATGCGCCGTGCTATCACCATTATCACATTGTATGACCGTAATGTATCGCACTGTTTTCCAGCCATAAATATAAGTTTTCAGCTAAATTAAGAAGGATTTGCCTCCACAATGAAGCCTGTCCTTCTCTGAGTGGCCGCACAAGAAAACAATGACAAAAAGTAAATGAGCGAGAGTGAGAAATTCCTTTTTTTTTATTATCATCAAAGGGTGAACAAAATTACTCCCTTTTTCCCAATTTCATGAATATTCTGCCACTTAGCGTTGGGATGAATCTGCAGGATTGTTCTCGGAGCTGATAAATGGCCAGCATGTGAGGTAATTTAGAAGCGCACATTAATCTCCAATCGTGGCCTAAGAAGGGAATAAATAGGAGGCACAAAAAGGTAATTGATATCCAGCAAATGGGCAGAGCCCCTAAAAAAGTTATGCAGACATAACTAAGGCGATCATCTGCATTATTAATTGCACAAACTGCAGCGTGTGAGCCGGGCAGGAAAGAAAAGTGCTTTGCTTTAATTCTTCATTCAAGTATAATTAAGCAAAACTGTTGTTTGTGTAGAAGCGAGCAGCTCAGAGAAATTGTCAGCTGTCATCAAGAAAGGAGCGCCGCTCTTGACTGGAGTCTTAATTCATTAGCGGATCAGGGATTTGCTAACTTCAGTCCTAATCATTCCATTGATGGTTTATATTTCTGTCTCCCAGTGATTTGTATTTTATTGTATTCTGCAGTTCGGGATAATCCGCCACAATGTGACCATGTGGGCTTTGAGACAGTTGTAGAGGACAGTTAGGACATCAGCTGCCGCTGGTGTGATGTCGACCTGCATCCGTGACCTTGAACGTTTCTGGACATGAAGCAGTGCGTTAAGGATAACTGGCTGATATTATTTACCTCTGCAAGTGCTGCACAGTGCTACAGTTTGGAAGGTTCCTTTAGTACTTGATCCATTGGCATAGAATTACATGTTGATTGTATAAATCTAATTATTTGTGAAAGATTAAACTGCTGAGAATAGGCTACGCCTCCTGCTGCTGCAACATTAAGTGCTGCTCGTGGAAAATTAGCAGTATGGCTGCGTAAAAGGTGTTTGCTTTTATTTACTGAGACATAAAGATTTTAGCTCGAGTGCAACCCAGTATGTGTAAGAGTGAGAAATTGTCATATTTAAAAAAAAAATAAAATCAACATTTTAATTAGAAAACTTGATAAAGATATGAATAATGAAGTTTTTCCTCGTGGTTCGTCTCTACCGTGAGCAGAGGGACCACTGGAGGAGAGATGGAGACGAGACCTGATGCAAAATTCACTCCATTTTAGGGGTTTATTGGTTTTTGAAAAATATTAAAGTATCAGCAGGGCCAAGGTGAGTCTTTTTAGACAGAAGGGAACCTTTAAGCCTTTCTGGGGTTTTTATTTCATGTTTTTATCTTGAACAAAAGTGGAGCAATTAAGGTTTTAGTGGACTATTCTATTAGGCTATTAGGTTTTCTTTCTCAAGAAAACCCCCAGCTTTTGAGGGGTTATCAAAATTCTTGGGATCTAAAAACAGAAGAATTTTGACTCCAGGCAAAGTCATTTTTCCGAGCATTGCAGGAACGGGATTGTTCCCGCACTGACCTGGTTGATCAGTTTCATATGTTGTACACAACGTTGATGTGCTTTTAAAACAGCAATAGAAAATTAAATCTCATGTTGTTGCAACCTTATGAACTTCATGACAGAGGTCCACACTGTGCAGTCACGTATTGACGCTCATCTCATTCTGCTCAGTGCTTTTTTCTACCGAGGCGTATGATTGTGTTCTGGACGTTTCCTGGCTGCCACACACCTGCTGGCCGACCAAAAGCAGCTCATCCGGATTTACTTACACAACAACTGACAAACTTTTGTTATTCGAGAGCAACAGAGCCAATTTAAGTGACAAGAAAGTTTTGAGCCCAAACTGCCACTCGGGATTGAAGTGAACGTCATCCCTCTGTTAAAAAAAAAAAAAAAAACTTCAAATGTGAAGACCCTCAGAAAAAAATCATACTTCTCTCTTAATTTGTATTGATGGCCTGGAAGAAACCAGCATGCTTTGCACTTCTGTAAAGGGGAAGATGTTTAAGTGGAGATTAATTCAAATTTCTGCTTGCTCAGTACTTGTAAAACTAAAGCAATTTATATTCCTTCTCTTAACGATCCCCCCTTTCTCTGATTGCGGTAATGTAATCTAATTGTAATTATGATACTATCTGGATCATGCAGACCTTAACATGATTGGAGCTACTCATTGCATTAAAAACTAATTTTTGAATAATGATGAAAGGAGCACTGGAAAATGTGGAAGTATTACATTTTTTCTTTATCTCTGTTTTGTGGGGGGATCTTGTTCTCCCCTCGCCGCCTCCCCCTGTGCCTACAGTCACAGTTCTGGTATAAATGACAAGGAGGAGTGGATCGGGAGAGTGGTGGGAGGAGGTGGAGAGGATGTGAAATGGACCTCCCCAATTAAATGTATCAGCAGCTCATCAGTGGCTGCAGGATAGCAGCACACTGCTGCGAACAAGTTCACTGTCGTCCCACGAGGTTTCGCTTATCATGTGCCTCCTACGCTTTGCATGGCCCCCTCCTCACCCAACACCTCGCCCGAGAGGGGAGGAAGAGCTGTCCCTGCTGGAATGATAAGACCGCTGTACGCTGGTAGTGGCGTTGGCGATGTGGCCTCTTGAAAAAGAAGCGCTTCGTTTTTGTTTGAATATAAGTAAACAAGTGGAAACTTTCGTTTTTTGTAACTTTGGAGAAGAAAACTCAACTTTAGCGATGACGGTGTTTGCTGATGTCCGACTGCTGCAGTCCTGTTGAACCGCTTTGCAGGAGCAGACCTGCAGTTATGTAACTAACATGTTGTGGGTTTATTTGTCAGGGACCATGCAAGGCATAAATCCTTACACCAGTTTGCTATACAGCTTCCTCAGTGCTGACAGTTGCAGTCTGAGGAAAAAAACCCGTCATTGTATCATGTCGATAATTACCTCGTGCATATCTTGTGTATCAGATCCACAGCAGTACATCAAGATGTGTTCTTCTGCCTTTGTGATGGAGATCCAAATTTTACCCTGGAGAGCATAAAAAGAGCATCACAGCAGGAGGTTTTTAAGACATACACCACCAGCTACGTGTGACAAGAGAGGGTTGTACTCCACGTCCTTAAGTTTGCTTGAGTAACTCATACGTTATATGGACATCCAGTGCTATTGCTAGTGTGGGTGTAAATGCAGTAAATCATTGCAGAACTGTTGCTGATGGAAGGAAGGCAACTGCGCGAGCACTAAATGGATAAGGAAGGTGCTGCACCTGCTAGCCTGGTTAGCTGCCCTCTCTGGGATCATTTTTATCAGAATATGACGGTTGGACAATCTCATTTGAACCATCACTTTAAAAAGTAGACATGAGGTGAAGGAGCAGGGAAGGGCAGATAAAACGCTGGCTTTCACACTCGTGTATGTAAAGCTCTTAATGTATGAAATGAGATGGTAATGTAGAGGTGGTTGGCTGGGCAGACGGGGCTAATGGACATCTAGACACTAGCAGGAGGCATTTACCTGCATCACCCCGAGAATACCTCTGGAACAAATCTGTGGGTTAACGGGTAGAAAACAGGAAGGGCCCACGTGCCAGCGTGTTTGTCCACACACGTGTTCTGTGGGAGGGAGAGAAAGTGGGTGTAGGCCCCCATAATTGGACAATAGTGGATCAAATCAGCTTGGCCCAGCCGCCACTGCTGCTGGATCAGCTACATTTTTGGAAATTACGAATCAAGTCAAACAGGTCAAAGCATCAGTCTCCTGCTTATACAGACCGAATGCATTTGAAACCACATTTCAAGGTGCTGATAAGCAATTTTAGAGGATATTTTCTGACCCCAGACAGCTCAGGTGCTCTGTAAGACTGTCAAATGAAACCAGAATCGCTCATGAATGATCCCGTTTCAAGTTCTTGAACCAGTGGAGATTTGAAAGGAACAACTTTTTGTGGCGTCCAGTAACTGTGACCAGCCAGGAAAGTAGTTGTGTCTGTGTGTGATTATTTAGCTGTGAACGCTGTGCACAACCCTTATGTCAGTAGAGGCAGCGACTATTTTGGAGAACAGTGTAATTGATTTCTTTTGAAAAAGGTATGCTGTCACTTTCCTCCCGCTACCATTCATTGTGCTAAGCTAACTAGCATGGGTCGTAGCTCTCCGTTGTGCTCTGTTGTCTTTGTCTTCTTGTTTGGCCTTTATGTACAATAAGAGCAATTCCCAAACTGTTTGCGTTATCATCCGTATCATTTAACTTACCATCTTTTTGGGTCTAAATGATTAATAGGGACAACAATGACTGGGTTGAGCCCTCTTTCCAACCCCCTCCACAACCCTGAGAATCCATCTGTTTATGTTCCCTTAATGCACCGCCACACTCAGGTCATTCAGCCATGGCAAACGAGCACAGATCTCCAGCTCTTCAGCGTCTCCTGATGCCCTGCGTCGCCTCCTCGCTGCCACCTGGGTGCTCGAGTGGCTCCGAGGTGAAGATGTGCTGAACATACTGTGTCTGAGTTTGTTTGTTTGCTGAGGGCATGAGACATATTTCCGTCTAGAGAAGAAAGGAGGACAGACTTGCGGCGAAAATACAGACTGCCCTGTTTGTTGGGTTTTTTTTTGTATTATGTATGCCAGCTGTGGTAAAAATTTATTGAAGGAAGGAAATTCCAGAAGTTGTCATGAGATTTTTCTCAGTGGGAATGTACAATATACTACCACAAACATTCAGAAAAAATGTTTTATACACGTCCTTAAGTGTGTAAGAAGTCAACTAGGTTTCCCTCATCTCAGATAAAAATGGCATTAAAATGACACTTTCTTTAATTAATCCCCTTAAAAAGAATGACCACACAAATGTTTTTTTTCTGGAGAGAATAACTAATTTTCTCACACATCCCAGGAAAAGGTCATATTTATTTAACATTTTCCAGGTAAAAGCAGCTTAACACACCATGACTGTCTGATTCAACTCCTGCAGCGATAGCATTGTGTGCACATGACTCCGATTCAGGCTTTGATGCGTCTAAAGGTCATGTTTTACAATAACGGGAGGGGTGTCAACATACATATGGACATCATCTCCTGCTCATGTGACGGCGCTTTCATTTTGTGAATGAGTCAGACGCCGGTGCCTGAGCTGTAGGTGTAATTTACTGATGATACCAATCTGAGCTCATTGTATTTCCTTAAGTACCTGGGAATTAGTTTCTGAGGAGCTGCACTGGGAGGTTTTATTCAGCGTGGAAGGGTCACAGGAGAGCCGGAGCCTTGATGAGACGGGATGATCAGGTTCTGTCTCTCTTAAGTCTCAAGGGTTTCCTCTCTCTTCCGTATTAAAGACTCACTGATTGGACTCTGGACACCCTGCAGATGTTACCAGCTGGCGAAAAAACAGAAGTCACGTGAGCCCTCGCGAGCTGCTTCAAAACTGCTAATAAATGTGAGCGCACACACGGATACATATGTTGAGCCAGAGAGATGCAAAGGATTCTACATATGCGCAGCCCAATTATTTCACCAAAGAGTGCAATGATTAAAAGAATCTCACTTTACATCAGGAGAAAGAATGACATAAGAGCTTTGAGGAAACATGTTTGTACTTTCTTGCACAGGAAGGCCAGTGATGGAATGAAAACAATTAAAAGGCAGCCCTTGGGTCAATTAATTTCACTCTGGCAGGGGTGGGAGAGGTGAAGAAAAACTCCACCGGTATCTTAGCAACAGCATCCCCCATCCCATCCCTCCCGCTCTGTGTCAGAAACCTTTGCCCCCCTCCGGCAGCAGGAGGAAAGGAGGAAAGTTTCCCTAGGTGTCTGTAACACGGATGCTGCTTCACGATTGGCTGAGGGCTTCTCCTGACTGTCAGCCTCCACCCTTCAGGGACAACCACCATTCTCGAGGAGACGGCAAAAATCAATTTTAAGCTCACATGCCCCACTGGGTGCCAAAGCCACTTCGGGGATACTGAAGGATGCCAGAGTTGACAGGATTTGACTTCCAGAGGTGACAAACTCTATCACGGGTGGAGAGGCCTGGGAGGGCTAACCTGTTCTCAGGGATGGCTGACCTGCCTCTATCTCTCAGCACTGCCATAGGTACCACAGGGGGATCTGGTGGAGAAAGTTGAAAAGAGAGACGGCAGTAGGGGGAGGGAAAAAGGGGGGAAAAAAAGTGGCAGAATTCCGGGGTGTAAATGATGAATTACTTTTCATCAAGTGAAGGGAAACATACTCCGGAACAATCCAGAAAACGGAGCAGGGAGACTCTGACCTCGTGCTTCAGAGCAGCCAATATCTTCATTCAAGAAGACAACCATGAAATTACACAGAAAATGGGATTGTCATGAGCGGGCCCTTGAAAATCTTGGTGTACAGTCATTATGGCGCGGGAAAGAGCCTTCATCCACACATCATACCCTGTAAGAGAAGGGAAGCAGGGTGTGTATCCGCAGGGACAGCTGCTAGAAATGAGAGGGTCGGGGTTAGTCTAATGAAAAGGATGATTCTATGTTTCCCTACTTCTAAGTGCTCCGCATACACTACTTTACATGAAGCACATCAGACGTCCACATGCATCGGCGTGTTAACTGATGTTGGCGCGGCGATGTAATTAAAGGGATATGAGGAATGACACTCGCAAAGGTTTCACCAGCAGACGCGTGCATGGTGAATGCAGCACCTAATGAGGAATCAAATAATAATTAGGAAAACCAAAGCAGAGAAAAAGGAGTGGAGCTTTGAATGTAGGGTGTTCAGGCGAACCTCAGACAGGAGAAGGTGTTGCACATTTTGAAAACATGCGGCGGGTACAAGTATGATGATACAGTTACAGAAAAACTAAATGTGGAGGCTTTAATTTTGGAGCTCAGTGCCATCAAGAAAGCCGATTCAGTCCACTTGATCTGCATAATTGTACGATAGTCAGGCTGATAAACAACCAGCTATCACCCGCTAACTTCAACCAGTCAGACACAGAAGCTGAGGCCAGATGGTCGAAGCGCGGGAACACTGCTTCCGTGCGTGAGGAAAGGTGGCGTTCTTAGCTGCGCCTTCGAAGAAGAGAGGTGTTTCTGATGTAGTTAGCTCTGATGTAACGTCTTTGCTAGCCTCTTCAGCTGCTGCCTTTGTTTCCTTGCTAGCGTTGCACCTAAACCACGCTTTGTCTCCTCAAAAGACACGTGATTGGCCCAAGGAGACTTGAAGCCTGAGAGGATTCCTGCTTGAGCTTGTGAAAAAGGTGGTCACGTAAGTTAAGATGCTGCTGGGGGACATGGAGGCTATTTCGCCAGCCTGCTAAAGCTTCTTTTTTTCCATAGTTGTAACATGAAAAGTGCATAAAATGTAGCAAACTAAGGATGCTGCTTTTTATTGCTTGATTATTTTTGCTTATTTTTAGAGACCTGGTTCTATATTTGGCAACTTCAGGTTCCCATACTGTATGTCCTGATATTGAATATGATAGTATCTCTTTGGGATGGACTGATACTTCAAGCTTGAGTATATCTTCGCATAATCAATGTCATACGTTTTTCCCCTCACTTTAAGAACAAGCACTTAATAACACATTATTACGGATGCATTTTTATTTACCCGCCATTTAAAAATCATCATACTTCAACTGTGAAACTAATATTATTTCCCCTAAATGAACGATCAAGACGCCTCAGTCGTGTAGCTCTCTCCTTATTTATACATTTCCACAGTTAGCTGCACTCTTTCCAACACTCCAAATTATAATTCTGGTCTAAAATGTTAGATATAATGCAGAAAGGTGAAAAATATAGAGGTGAAGTGTCTCATTTACGTCGTAAATTCTGTTGAAAAACTGTTTGTAAGCTCAGTTGTACTCAATAACTAAAGCTATTTGTAGGGATATTAATAAGAGCCTATAAGTGACATCCACCTCTGAGCTGATGGAGCACCACCAAACAAATGTGCTGTAAAATCATATTTGCTTTGGTAATTGTATTTATGCATGTTAGCTTTTCTGAGGCTTCTTTGGCCGAGCGTGATAAAAACAGACTCATAAAATAGTCACTTTAAATATACTTGATCTTGTTAGCAGACGAGTCGGTACCAACCATAAAAATGCATCTTCTCACTCATGAATTATATAAATGCACAGGAATTTTCCAAGAGAGCCTGAGGACAACGGCGATGTATTTATGGCATATGAATATCACACAGAAGTTTAGAACAAGAAACACATTGTTTGAGAGTAAATCGAAGGGGGGGGGGGGAGTTTAGGAGAATCCTGTTTATGATAGAAAACTGACGCCAGATTCTTCTCCCTGAATGCCGGCTGAGCTCTCAAAGCACGGAATTAACGAGACGGAGAAAAAAAGAGACTCCAGCGACATGTCCATGGAAAGTATTTTGAAGGATCTGTAATTTTCAAAGTGCTCTGCATTTAAATGTCCCTTTTATTCCTAAACAGCCTTAAGACACTTTTCAAACTGCTGGATTCACATAATTAGATGGGGCCGACAGATGACTCTCTCCCTGTGCCACACAGCCATTAGAAAAGGGGTCATTCTCTTTGCAGAATGGCTACTGTTCTCACTTGTCATTAATTTGCCACTTCAAAGCAGCGCGGCCATGTGACACCGCCGACAAATGAAATAAGTTACGCTTATCTTAAACAGCCGCCATTACGGCTGCAAACTTTTCAACTCCAATCACTTTTTAACAGTCGTCTCACAGCGGCGAGGCTCATATCCTCCAGTTTAAAAACGTCCAAAGGAGAAAAAAAAAGAAAGAAAGACAAGGGAAACGTCAGTCTCCACTGGATGGAGCGAGAGAGCGGTTAAGGAGGACACCTCAGACTCATCATGTCGGTGTCTCTCCGGAGTATTAGGCACTACTACAATTTATAAAGTGGATTATTGTCTGCTCTCAGAGGTGGCAAAAGTACACAGTCATTACTCCAGTAGAAGCACGGATACTAAGTAAAAGTATTGATTCCAGCTATTTACCCCCAAAAATGAAGTATCAATGTTGAGCTTTCAAACATTGTTCTCCACCGTTTTCTCATTCTTGTCTTGTTTTTGAACATCCCACGTGTCTTGGCGCTTCTCTTACACGTTAAAGCGAGCAGCGGCACGTGTGTTTATCTCACCTAATTATTTTTTTTCTTCTGAACATCAAAACCAAGGGTCAGAAATGTGATAGCGAGATACCTGGAAAATCTACTTAGCACAAGAAGTATTTGTACTCACTTCCCCCTCTTTCTGCTCTGTTTAAACACTTTTAGCTGTTTGATGGTAAAATCCTGTTACATGAACCAAAGATCTGTTCAACAACACTCTTTTTTAAGTTCAAACCTCAAAAAGTAGGTTAAATAGTGCGTTTTATAAAAAAAATATGGTCAGGCTGCTGATCAGTGCAGTCCATTAACAGTAGTTCTACCTTTAGACAAGACGTTCTTGCCATATTTGCTTCACTTTTCTTTATTGTCCCTTCAGGGGAAACTCGCCTTCTGCAGTCATTAAAAATACAACAGAGGCTGTGCTTCAAACAGATGAGATGAAGCTGCCTACAAACACTTATTATTATTATTGCACATTGATTAGAAATACTTTTTTATGCTTGTTGAGACATTTACAGGCATGAACATAGTCCATACAGGACAGACACGGATTAACAAATGAGAAATATTCTTTTTTTTTTAAATATCATGTTTTAACAATATGTGCTAATATACGTAACAATAGCTTGGATTTTCTCAAAGATGCATGCAAGAATATGACTGCATTGTGCGTTGATGTTGCCTGTCATGAAGGTCTTCAGTCAGCGCAGTATGAAGGCAACTGTTGTCAGTTCTGCTCTAAGTGGCCCCAGCATTTGACCTCTTGAGGGTTTGTTAACCTCTTCAGGATTGTGGAGGTCACATGGGAGAGATCTGACACTTGGCAAAGCTACCAATGCCCCATGATTTGTTCAGCTCATCACATCCCGAGGTTTCTGCTTTATTGCACAGGGCTGCGAGCGGATTTATAGAGCTAGAATAATATCTGCACCTTTTCAATCCTCGTATTTGTGACAAGAACCTACACCTGGAATTCAAATGTGGTTACGGGTGATGAGATTGCAGCCGGCTCATCGTATCAGAGTACAGGTTTAGAAACGTCCGCAAAGCAATGAGGACGGAGTTGATTGGCCAAACCGCCCCCGGAGCTGTGCAGGGACACGTTGTGACCTCATTGATGAGCTATCAATGCCACCAGGATGGGATGTATAGCTGACTGCATGTGCGCGTCTCCCCTCGACAACACCAGTCACACTGTTCTGCATAGGAGATAGAGAGTTTGGCCCGGCAGACGCAGCTCTGACAGCCAGACTAAGAGTCGCATGTAAATCTAATCCTGTCAAATTAGGCCCAGATAGAATCTTCAAAGTATAAATTGCATCTGAGTCTTGGTTGTCTTCTAGAACAATTATGTCATAGTTGGACTTGAGGAAAAGCTCGCAACTGCTGCTGTTTTTACAATTAAGAATCAATGCAACCCCCCTTATTTATCTTACTGATATTATGCTAATAATTGCAACAGTAATTACACTGTGGAAATATTTGTTTTATTCAGCATAATGTTACGCGCATAACTGTCAAACAAGAAATATATGACCAGATATAAAGTCAATATATTAGATTCCATATTTAGAAAAAAAACAGGCACTTTCATCTTAATTGCGATGGCTGTAAATATCCAGCTTGAACTCAGCTGGACGCTATCATGGATGTAATCTAACAAATGTGTGTCCAGCACAATAGCTTATTGTCCTGTGCAGCAGTTTATCAGGACCCCTCCTCTTGTCTTTACACATAGCTCTTTGTCAGCAGACCACTGCACCACCAAGGCCCAATTTTCAATCCCGCCAAGGTTTCCTCTTTCCCTCTCCAAAATGTTTGAAATGCTATCAAAGAGTTGGCGTCTTCATCAAAGAGGTAAACTTTAAAGGGTTCCACCTTTGCCGTTGCCTCTCCCCCGCCTCGTCTTCCTTTAATCTGGCAGGGGTTTGGCAGTCAAAGGTAAATAAGTGTGAAATGGGACATGTGTTTTCCATCCATTCCCTTTGTCACACATGTTCTCCTTTCTCCATGATTAACATTCCACCTACTCCAGGTCCCCTTTCTTGGCGATCTGTGGGCCTCGCGCAGGTCGGCCTGCCAAAACACTCCCCGGCCACCTGGAATTACAGATCTTTCAAAGCCTCCACTTCCTGTCCATCTGAAATCCATTGAACCTATCAGAAGCCCCCCCACGTGTAGGATGACAAGATTCTGGCACATGTATTTATTCTGGAAGACTTTGCTCGTTCTGATCGACTGTTTATTGGTCTTCGTTAGACAGTGGTAATTATTTGAATAATGAGCCAACAAAGATGAATCCTCCTCCGAGCTGCAGCTCTGATCTGTGCCAGCGGCAACGTCTTGAGAACATCATGAGGCAGGAAAAAAGAGGGGCAAGGGGATAAACATTTTTTTTTTAAATTACCCAGTTATTGAGTCACATGAATAAAAAACAATACGGTCTTTTATTCTCCAAAATCAGCTACAATGAGCTGAAGCACGCTGCGGGAGAACTCCCCACCTAATGTCCAGAGACACGCTGTCACAGGTCTGAACTCATCTGCTAATGTCGCTGCCTTTCTGCTTGCTCTTATTTACCTCCCTTTGTTTTGGCACCAGCTCACATCCAGAGCCACCAGGTCCTTGATCGACATGAATTATGCGATGGTGAAAGGCTGCCATGGTTAAATGGCGCTGATGTGACTGCGAAAGCTGACAGTCATCGCGGGGCAGCTCAGAGAGCGCCTTCCTGGTGAGGCTTGTAGACGTGCGGCGTGCCGTGCTTCCTCTAATATGAGTGAGGTGATGGAGCTCCTGGGAGAAAGGGACTGTGGTCATGTTGGAGTTTTCCAGATCGTTTCCATATGGAAGGAAATGCACCTCATGTTTAGACTGAGAAGGTACGGAAGCTTCGAAATGGCACGCTTGCAATGTCGTTTTCTCGTGAGCACAAGTTAATTATTGCATCATCAGAAAGTAACAAGGGTAGATTTCTCGTCATAACAAGTTGATGACCTCAATCTTGAGAAAGCAAACGCTAACCGTGAATTCTCTTGTTCCTAGTTCGCTGTATTTCTCCAGTTGATTAAGTCATTACTCATTAGCTCAGGAAAACAGCCTTTTGCCTTCTTGAAATAAACATGAACTTGTCGTGCCAAGGCTTTCATCAAATTATCTAACTTCAAGATTATGAGTTTACCTGTAATCACAAGAAATGAAGCTTGCGGTTACATTTATAATGTCATTATTTGATAAATGTTGGCATTATGTCACGATAACGAGCCTCGTTTACCTGATAATCTTGAGAAAACCAAACTAATATAAGAGGATAATCAACTTGTTATGGGTGAGTTTGATGAGATGGCGAGAGCTTATTTTGTTAAGCCGCTTAAACGTTTCTCAAGGCGAGAAACCAGCGGTTGTCACGAGAAAGGGAGCTTGGTCATCATCTCATGGTAACGCAATCATCAACGCGTGATCTTGAGACGAGGCAGTTCCAAACACGCCCCTCCTCAGCCTCCCTGAATAAGTTCTGCACATTTCTTTACCCTCCAACTTGGAGAACCGTCTGCAATGCCGTCGCTCTCATCATTCTGAGCAGCCATCCCTCTCACTAGAGTAGGATGTCTTTCCCTTTTTTTTATTTTTTTGTTTTTAACAGTAAATCTCAGATTCTGGAACAAAATCTCTCACACGTCCTTGAAAAGGATTCAGGAGCCGCTCAGGTCATTATTTTAAATCACAGCCATGTTCTCTTCCATTCGTTTTTGGAAGCGTTGGGCTCCTCTCCCGTCCCCATGAGCTTACCTCCACATTTCCAGTCCTTGTACCTTGGCAGACGGGTCCAACCATATGGCAGAACTAAGTGTCGATTATCAAGCAATCTCATATATCACACACACATCCGATAAAGCCGGATATTCATCACTCATGTAGCACTTTTTTTTCTCCCTGTGCTCGCAGTTAAGTAATGACAGATGAACAAGTCTACCTACAGCTTCACTGATCCAGAAATATCAAATGTGTTTTCAGGCTCTGCCAATAGTCTGTCTTTTTGTCATTGAGTCACAAATGTTACAGGCTGCTCTCACAACTACTGCGTTACACGAAAATCAGCTTCTTTTTACACGAGTAGGTTTAGGGATTTCTGCAAACGTACTAGAAACAGAAGGATTGTGTACGTTTTTACATGATTTTTCTTTGATTTTTTTTTTTTTTTTTTTTAGGAATAATCAATTCATCCTGTTGTACATGCAAATCTGCTCCCTCGTGTCCGACCAGTATGAACTAACATTGTCGAAAACGCCTGTATGTTTGTCATAAAGCTCCATAGATTTCCAGAGAAATTAATGTCGCTAAGTTTCCCTTTTGCCAGATGAAGATCACTCCCAAACCTTTTGTTTTTGCACAATCCTGAAACAAACCAATCACTTTTAATCTCCTTGGAAACAATTTTTAAAAGTAATTAACAACAAGCAAAAAACTCATCGAAAAGGAGGGGACGAGTATACGTTGCTATTGTCAAACATCCTGTCTCTAAATACAATAAAAATATATTCAACTGCCTAAACATGTAGATGAGAGTGTATATTATCATACATCATGTCAGGCTGATCAAAAGGCTTAATGAGTGACATAGTTATGGAAATTACCTACGTCTTTGTACGGCAGCAGAAAGGCTGCCTCAGTTATTAATGCAGCACTTAATTGGCCATAATTTTATATAACCAATTTACCCGGGACGCATTAAATAAACATATACATCTAATTAGAATGTTATGTTAAACGTGTCGGTAGGCATGTACACTCAGCTAGACATCCTGTATGTTCATTACCAGCGAATACCTTCGAAACTGATACCGCCCTGAGCGTAAGAGCACGAGAGGGATTTGCATACACAAATATTTCTCTACCGTGCATTTGAAGGAGAACAGGCTTTAATTCCTGGATCGGAAAGCAAGATTACACAATAGAATGACAACAGATGTTTTGTCTACTTTGCTAAATAATTTTTAGTTCATTTCATTGTCTGCTGCTCATGCTTTCAAGGGAAAGATTAAGATGTTAAAGCCAATAATTCAGCCCCAATAGCACTGATAACCAGAGCCCCACCACATACGTGCAGACTACATAGTTATTATCTATTAGCCGTTCTTAGCTGATGACTGACTTACAGCTACATTGTACTGCAGTATTGAAATGCAAAATGTGCAGTTGAGTAGTTAGAACCACTGTTGCCATGCAGAGAACTAATTCCTGTGCATGGTCATGATTACAACCTCCATCAAAGATGCATTTTTGCTGGTCAGCGTTTGTCATGTGACCATTCGCGGCTTCCTGCGTCATGATGTCCCCGATGCACTGAAATGTGCAGAATTTACTTTTGTCCACATGGTTTATGTTGGGGGGAAATTTTAAACATGCCAGAAGTCATAATGATGAAATATAGCAATTTAAAGATTAGATTTGGTTATTTTATTCCTGATGGGAGGTACAGACGATTCGTCCAAGGATCCTTCAGAACTGGAAGCCAGATGATGTTTTTACAGCTTCTGGCTTCATGTCTGTCAGACCTGCTGCAGGTTTGCTTCAGGAGGTCCACATTTAGGGCTGCTCTTCTTGAGTTGGACTGCTGTCGTGAGCTTATCTCAGGCTCCACATACGTGGAACTGCGTCCTCAAAATAAAACTTTACAATGAAAAAAAAACCTGCCGATTTAGATTTATTTTATGTTGACGTCTACATAACTGTATCTTCCTGTTGAGAACTGAGTGTATAATCAAGCACATTTCCACCCACAAAGAACACAGCAGAGAAAAGAGAAACTCACCGACGCTCTGAGGAAGTGGTGTGATTTCAGCCTGCAGCCTCCATCAGCAGGCTGCGGTGCAGGCGAGCAGTAGGACAGTGCTTTAATGAAATGTTAATGGCTGAATTAAGACCCAAATAACAAATCTAGTCTGGACTCCTGTGCAAGTCCATTAGCATCAGAGAAACATGCTGGGCCAGACACTGCCCGCCCCCTCTACCATCACAACCTCCATCCAGAGCTGGGACCACAGGGCTGGGGGCCCATGCAGGTAAATAGCACTGGAGGAGGGGAGGGGGAGGTGAGGCAGCGCTCCATCTGCCTGACCTCTGCTTGCTGGCTGCTGGGAGAGCATCAACAAATGATTTACAAATGAAGCACAATCAGGGACCTCTGTCTGTGATTAATGAATGACACGAAGGACAATTTTACACGTTTTATTCTTGTTTGGATGCTGTTTGGTGCCAGTTTCCTAAACATCCGTGGCCTGTAGGTGACTGTGAGACAATACGGTCACCGTAGCGTGAAGAATCCAGCAAAGACACGTTTTTGCATCACAAATGGTTTGTTTTTGACTTAGTTTTATTTTCATTCTGACATACCGGAGAAAAATCATGTGGGTGTTGAAGTGTCTCTCCAGGACAACATTTTGTGCTTGAACGGAACAAACCAACATAATCTTGACCTAGACTCCTGGTCTGACGAGAAGTTGTAGTTCTACGTCTAACTTGAGGTCTTCTCTTCCAAAACGTCTGTCTGAGTAGAATAAATGCAGTAGTTCCTGAAAGCCCCCTGAAGTAAGACTGAATAAAACTTGTGGGAACTAAAAAAAAAAAAAAAAAAAAAAAGATCTTCCAACCATGCTGGATCTGTCAAGAGCGACCTTTGGACTCTGTCTCTTTAAGAATCAACCGAGAGGTCAGTGCTGCCCCCCATCCGTCTGAATGAATGTAGCTCAAGATCGCTGGGGTCTGATCTTGATTTGGATTTTATTTAATTACGACTATATGAATGCATGTCTTGCTTTGCCGTAATGCTGTTATTCTACATCATGGAAAGTGTAATTGAGACCACACAGGGCATTACGGGCCAACATTATGGCTGAAGAGCTGAGTGATGTGTCTGAGCTTGACGCGCTGCTCCCTGTTTCTTAATTAGAAGCTTAGATCACGGTGTCATCTCCAGAGTCACACTAGCATGTTTCCTTTACATCTCACGAGTCCTGCAGATGCCACATAGCCAAGGATGTCGGTAAATCTGCTCACAGATGGAAAAAAACTGAGGAAGATAAATTAGAGCTCTTAACCTGGTAATGTCCTCTAATTGGGGGAAGCTGTAATTGGTTTAAGTATTAATCAGATTGGAGCTGGTTAAGTGTTACGCGAATAGAAGGTTTCCTGTGGAAGTATGAAAAGAGTTTTTGTTGAAAATAAATGCATTTGTGCCATAGGAGCGCATTATGTGATCATGATGTCCCAGAGATCCAATGACCAAATATGCAATTAGTGGTGGCAAATTTGTCTCTGAACTTGTTCAAGTAGATTTGATTCTTCCTCTGCCTCCTTATATATAATGTTGATTCTGTTGGCATTACTGGGGAATTTGAATAATGATTAAGCAGTTTCAATCATATCTTGGGCTAAATTACCCTCATTTTTGCAGTGCAGACAACAACAGGGAGGTTATCTAAATCCTCCTCTAGGCTCTGTGTCCGCCGAGCCTTCTGACCGTATTCCCTTTGGTCATTTCGTCTGTATTTGTGGGCATTTCCTGAAAGTTTACAGACAAAACAGAGCACGACCGCCACTAATCATTGGAGCAGCGAGACAAGAGAGACATGGGTGAAGCGTTGCAGAGTTGGGGTTTTCAGAATTGCCATAAAAGTGGAGGTAACGTTCGTGAGAAAAATCAAAGTATGAGGGCAGTGGCATATAATATCTGTAATTCCTGATTACACTTCATCCTTCCTCATGCAAGAAAACTGTGTTTCTTTACATATTGATAGAAACACCATCTGATTAACACGGTGATTAACACTTTTATTGCTAGCTCAGAAATCTACTGCAAAAATTACGTTGTTTTCAACATACGTGAGAAAAAAAAACTGCACCAATAATTAAAAGGACTAGCAGCTTTGCGAACATCAAAGATCACGGAGGTTTCCAGGGCAAATTAATGGATGGTGTATCACATGGAATTATCAGACATATCTCAGTGGAAATGAGGCGTTGGAGTCACAAAGATGAGGTTAGGGTGGAGAGCTCCTTCATTAACTTGCTGCTTTGGTTAAATATTGAAAAAGTCAAGGTTCTGTATATACGGAGCCCAGATCATTAAACTTTCCTGTGATAGTTGGGCGTACTTTTGGGAGTTGGCTGCAGGGATTTGATCCTGCTCAGTCTCGAGCATTAGCGAGGTCGGCCACTGATGTTAGGCAATGAGGTATGGCCCACAGTCAGTGTTCCGGTTCATCCCAAAGGTGCTGGGTAGGGTTGAGGTGATGGCGCTGCCAAGTTCTTCAGCACCAATCTGGGAAAGGAATTTCTTTATTGAGCTGGTTTTGTTCTTTGGGGCATTGTTCTCCCCCAAATTACTGCAACTCATTGGAACGAAGGGGCCCAACCCAAACCTCTAAGACACCGAATTCCCAGACAAAGAGACGTGGACAGTATTTTCCTTTCAAGTATCTGCCACTTCAGATGACTTATTTGGGAGGGTAATTTTGCAGAGAGGATGTTGAACCTGCTGACCACCTATTTTACCATCAACGTGGTCTTGAACCGGGTCCTTTTGGCTGTGCTCAGAGGTTTACGTCAACCAGTGAGATAATTTCCACCTACGGAGCGGCTCTGCCTCTGAGGAACGTGTGCATAATTAAAACTTCAATGTACAGTGTCTTGTCTCGGCTGGATGGTGACGCACAGAACGGCGGGCTGTTCTCGAGATTTAACTTGTGAGGGATATGTCTCTAGGTACGAGGTTGCCGTGGAGCAGATCTGATGGATTTCTGCAGCAGTTTGAAGGGAGCTTTCAGTACAGTTGAAAATAAGTGCTGTAAAAGATGTAACATCATGATGGCTTTCAAAACACAAGAGCAGGGAGGGGTGATGGATTGGGGGGGGTCATAGAGATGAGGTGGAAAAAAAAGGTTGTCACCTTCACCTTGCGCACTTGTCATTCGCCCAGCGTCAGGTCATTAAATTCACATTAGGTCTCTCTGAGGGACCTTCGGATGCTGTTAGTGCACCTAAAGCTGTGTGGCAGTAAAAAGAATCACAACTTCCTCCTTTCCACGACGGGGGGAAACACACATAAAAGCAGCTATGTGGCACTTTGCATTCTGACACTGGATCATTATGCTCTCTCATGTTGTTTTTTCCTCTTTTTCTGGGGTCGATAATGGAGACAAGGGGCACTGGAGACACATTGGCTGTGTCCATTTGTCCATCCCCTGGAGGACGGAGCTGGATCTGAGTCAAAGTTTTAGATCGCTGCCACTGAGATGGCATTAACTCCAGGTCTCCTGAGTCGGCTGCGTGAATCATTTATTAACAGAAACCTGCAACGGCTGTTTCAAATGTCAGATCATGTTAGGCAAATGTCTCTGGATTATTCAAGGCTAGAGAAGGTATGGGAGTGCTTACCTTATGCCACAACGGGCAAAAAGCTCAGCTGACATCATCTGGAGGACTGTGAGTTATTCTCATTCTGAGCGTGAATACAACTCCAGTGTAAGATTCACGACCCCGGATCCATCAGGAAACCACATCCTTATTAGCTCTACAAGGTGACAGTGCTGTCCAAGCAAAACTGGACACTTCCTGCAGGAAGAATAAGACATTTCAAAACAAACAGAAGGACAAGTTGGACCGCAGACCTGGCTGCAGTGCCGACGGAAAGTAGAACAGCTCGTGCCACGCTGAAACCTTGGTTCTGTCCTGCGAGGGCCCAATTACAGGCAGAATAACCAGGATATATTAAAGATACGAGAATGGATGCTGAGGTAACGTGGATTGCTAACATCCATCCTTAATACAGGCCCAG
The DNA here is from genome assembly GCF_037954235.1 of Aulostomus chinensis. Lineage (NCBI taxonomy): Eukaryota > Metazoa > Chordata > Actinopteri > Syngnathiformes > Aulostomidae > Aulostomus > Aulostomus chinensis. The sequence goes on from NC_141320.1 coordinate 66,446,995, forward strand.
ATCTGGTTTTAAATCAACATTTTAATTTCAACATCCCTCATGAATAAAGACAATGATGCCTCTTTGATAAATCCTCTGAGTTCCAAACACCACAGGATGTGTAAAAGAGGAAAAATGCACAAATGCAAAATAACTCTTTTTGTCAATAAACTGTGGTGTTGTAAATGGACACCATTACTTTTCACATCCAATGAGTTCATTTGTTATACTCATGTAGGAGGTACGCAGGAATGAGAGCTGAAACACAAATTTGAGTTGCCGTTGTTGACCGTCTGGTTCCCTCTCCTCCATGTCGCTGGGTTTATGTTAAATGCCTGAATTCGTTTTAACATTCAAAGGCATAAAATGTGCCTGCAAATGTCAGAATCTTGAATATCATCAGCATTTGTTTCATGAATGACAAAGAAGATTACACAAGTTGTTGTTGGGCACATTGAACGTCCTCAAGCTGAAAACAGCTCACAGGCTAATGTTAGCTTTGTTCCTCTCACCGCTGCGTTCATCCTTCCTAAATAACAACTGATGTTCATGAGTAAAGATCTTCCTGCTGAGCAAAACATGTGTCTCATCACCACAGAGCTGATATTCTCCAACAACCCACAAGTAAAAATGACCAATTTTTGGAGGGAACCGTGCTAACATCCTGGTGCTTCAATACGTCATCCCTGCGGCGCTCTCCACGTTATTGTTGCAATCCGTGGACCGGTCATCGGTAGAGGATGATCAGGCACGTTTGTATTCATTCACGAGTTGTGGGGCCTCCGCTGAGGCTTGAACCTGCCAGTGAGATCAAGTCTTGTCCGGAGACATTTTCATTTCTCTCCTCAAAAGCAGCAAGCAGAGATTTAAAAGTATGAGGGAATCAGACTTATTTAGTGTGTAGTGATGATGACCTTCGCCGTGTGTGTCTGGCCACGTCTGACATTGGCCACCCCGTTTGGTTTGCCTGTATATTGTTGTTTATGAACAGGAGCAGCAGGGGGGTTTATTGGTTGGTGTTGGATGGACAGCTGCTTTGTTTGGCTGTTGACCAGAGGCCTAATAACAAGGCTATGATAGGGACATTACCTGTGAGCAGCTGCCACGATACTGAGCCCAACAATAACCGCTGAACGCAGTCACTAATAATGATTTGAGCTGCAGGGCATCCTTGGGCTAAAGTCGTTGGAGTTTAACCTCTGCTCACTTGTATAGCTGGACAGAAGCTGGGCTCAAATAAAACCAGAGAGAGCTTCTGCAGGAAAGTTAGTCAGATATAATCACGAATGACTGCAGGCTGATAGTACTGCCTGTTACTTTTCAAACACTTCCTCTCTCTGTTCCTGGTTGTGTCAAATGTATTGGTTTATCCCTTTTGCTTCTCATTTCTCATCTTTACACATGAGTTGATCGCAGCAGCTTGATCCCCCCCCAACCTCCCCCACCTTCAGTCGCATCCTATGAGCGAGACAGCTGTGAAAACAGTGTGGAATCTCTGCAACCGGCAGGGGAAAAAAACACGGCACGACGCTGTATCTTCAAATTTTAACCAGATTTTCCAGGGATATTAGAGGAAACAAAAGATGTGACATCCCAGCGTTTCCACCGTTCAAAGCTCCACCCGAGAACTTTGAAGCCAGATTCACTCTGAATAAAAGGAGGAGGGGGGCATTTTGGATGGCTTCCTTATGTTTAAAGTGAGGTGACACTTAACTGCTCCATAAATTTGCATTTGTTATTGTTGTCTTCGGCATACATAATAAGAAACCCCCCTTAAGATGTGGAGATCTGAAACAGAAAACATTGTATGTTTGTCATGATAAGACTCATCCTGCTCCAGTCTGACAGACATAAAGAAAAGTTTCCAGCTCAGCCTTTTTACCTCTTTCTCTAAAGTTGTGCTGTGGGAAGAAATGCAGGCATTTACCGCAGGGACATTGACACAGACTCCAACAAAAGAAAAAGCACTTTTAAAAAAAAAGAAGAAGAAGAAAAAATGGTTAAGACAAGTGTGTTTTGGGTAGAGGTTGTCATTTCACTAGGTTCCACTCAAGGCCAAAATTGGCAACCTCACATTTTGCATTTCACGTCTTAACTGATTTTAAAAGCCTGAGCGATCGCAGTCACGATGCAATGATTTAAATCGATTTCTAACATTTTATTTAATCATGACGCAGCCTCTCACACTTGGCATGTGATCAGATGTCTCCTAAACTGGTTGTAGTGTTTAACGTGGAAAAGCTAAACAAAGAAGTCATAGTAGAGGAGGTTGAATAAGTGTTGTTTGTTATATTCATTTTCTGCTTGATCTTGTCTGGTTAGTGCTAAGTAGTTTCTGGTTCCTCCCCTTCACACTATCAGATGTCGGGTTGTAAATATCAGGAGCTCAAGGAGACTCCGATCCATGCAGGATCATTAAGATTATGTCACTAAACCCCTCCTACTACAGTATTGATTGACAGGACGGGGGAATCCCGTGAACTACTTCTGATGTTCCCCTCGTAACAATAGCAGCACTCCAGGGGAACCTAGGCGTTGCATTGATTTGGGAGAGCATGGTGAACCAGACTTTCAGGTTAAAGGTTCAGTTACCATGCCAAATAGTGTGTGTGTGTGTGTTTATATATGTATGTGTGTGTGTGTGTGTGTGTGTGTGTGTGTGTGTATGTATATATATATATATATATATATATATATAAAATATGTGTATATCTCTTGTAGTAACTAGTTCAGCGTGCACTGAACAAGACTCACCCTTTAATATCGTCCAGACAGGTGAAGAATGTGGTGATTTGTGCCAAAGACGCTACTGTAAATCAGCAAATACAGAAAAAGACGTCACGATGCTGCGTTCCTTCGCTCCTCGTTGACGAGCACCGACCTTTTCCTCCAGACCATGTATAAAACACAGTGTGGGAGTAGGTCTGACTTATCTATCCCATCTAATATGCGACTTTATCTCCTCTTTTTTTGCTCATAAGTTGCAAATGGCTTCATTAAAACAAAAGCACGACCATGGGGAGCACATAAAACATGCTGCTGCTACCTAATATGGTATTTATGACCGGGGCTAAATGTAGAGTGAATTAAACTTTAAAGGATTGCAGTCAGGTAGACTCGCCAGCGTTTGTGGAGGAATGTCCATTAACAAGATGAAAGAAGAAGGGTGTGTTGCTATACGTGTGTGTGTGTGTGTGTGTGTTATTCCCTCGTGGCCACCGGTGGTACGTTAGCTAGACGCTCGGCTAGACACCTTACAACTGCATAGCAGATGAAAATTTGACTGACAGGGTCGCCCAGGAGCCTGTATTTACAGAAATAATTAAAATCCTCAAAGACAGCTCCAACCACCTCTCAGTTAAAGATTTGGGGAAAATGAACCCGTTAATGATGCCGGCACATTTACACACACTGAGGCCCGATGCAGGTTATTAGAGAAGAGGTTCAGGTTTAAATAATGGCAGAGTTACAGTCGCTCCAGACATCGGTGACTCCGCAGTCTTGCCAGTCGGCAGCCATCTTGGTCTCGCCTGTAATTCTGGTTTCCCGTCTACCTGGGGGGCAGGCCTCCATCATCCTCATTCTGATCTGATGCATCAGCGAGGAATCATCAGGGAACCAAAATAAAGTCTGGGCGGGAAGTTTAATTGAAAGATTAGTCAGCATCCAATAATAGTCTGTGCTGCCTTACCCATGAGGGGTAATGATGAGCTGGACATTAGGCTGACTTCAGTGCACTGCTGCATGGCTCGTTATTGTAATGAGCAGGGATTTGGGTTAATAACGGGCTGCCCAGACACCTTACTGGGAACGCCACCACTGTTTTAACTAAGAATATAATGGAGACATTTAGGTCAAGAATGTGTTCAGCAGTGAGGGTTCAATCCCAGCCGTCTCAGCCTGGCTGAGGTTGTTTTAACTGCAGCAGTAGGGATGTGAGGTGGTGGACACAACCAGTGTGACTGGAGAAGGGAAACCAGTCAAGTGCCACTGCTGACACATGAACTTCACATTTTCATCTGCGAATCTCAGTAGCAAAGAAAGTGTTAACAGCTGGAAATCCGTGCAATTACTGTTTCACTGTTATTTTGATGTGATGGAGACATTTTCAAGCACACTTGAGGTTAAATTGCAATATATTTGAATAAAATATAATGATATAACTGCTAATCACAGATTTACTGATGTGACATCTAGTTCATGGGCTTTGTGTCCAAAGCTGAATCTTTGGTTCTAGATTTAATATTTGTTCCGCAGCTGTTTAAATTACAGACCGCAGAGGGAACCAGAGGTCCAAATTCATTTACATAAATGAACTCTCAGTATGTTTCATTACATGTCTGAAAAAAACATTTACAGTTCCGAAGTATAAAACTAAATTGTAAGTTAAATTCCATCCAAAATCTTTTCATCTGGTGAGTTCAAACCTCACGATGCGACACATATTGCTGCACTTATGAATATTCTACAATGAAAATCTGATTATATAAGTGTTACGTGTTGAATATGTGAGTAAAGCGTGTATGCGTGACACTAGAAAACATCAGCATTGCATTCATCAGTTTAGAGATGTTACCTCACTTCCTGCACGGCTGTATTTTGGCGCTGACCCGGTGACACGGCACCAGCAGAATTTAATCTTGACAGACAAGCAAACGTCTACATGATCTAAATGTTGAGCACACTTTGTTTTCATCTTATGAGAGCGCACGTTTTAGCAAATATGTAAATATGCTTCTGAGAGCAGCTTGGTGCTGAATAATTTATGATCTATTGTATATTTATGTAGTGTCAGACTGATATAGGGTGAGTCAACATAGGGTCTTAAGAAACTAAACAAACGATTCTCCTGGAAACATATTCATAGATTCTTCTTTATATTAGTGTTTGTTTGCCTTACGGCCATCACCCAGTTCAAAGTTGACCCAGTTTCAGATTTACCAGTACAGATGTGATCCGTGTGGAGAACCCACTCAGGCTGCTGCTCGTTTGATTCATTCACCAGCCAAATATGAGAAGGAATCTGCTGCTGCTCTAGCCGCTCCAAGTTTTAGATGATTAACAATCAAGCAGGAAGCTGAAGGACAACTGAGTCTTGCTTTCACATTTATTTACACCAGTAACTTAAAAAAAAGACAGCTTCATTCAGTTCTGTCCTCAATCATGAAATGAATCCCATGGTGATTCATAGCTGAGACAATAAGGAACAATTGTTGGAGAAGAGGTGAATGCGGAGATATTCATGATTGTGAGATAAGAACTTAAAAGCATGGCTCGTATGACTATTTTTGTCTTATCTGGATCTTTTTATTGTAATTGTGACTCGTGTCATAATTTTTCCTCCTCACACTTAAGACTGGTTTAACTTTTTATCTCAAAACTGTGGCTCACCGCTGGAATGTTCTTCATCGGTCTGCACGTTTGACGTTCGCAGCCTCCCAGCCGTACGACAGTTGGCGAGCGGCTCATTTTCATCTGGGCCGGACACTTAGAACAATGTCATCAATAACGTCATCAAAGCCAAGTCTCCATTGCCACGTTATTTTCTTCTTCTGGCAGAAATGGGCTTCCCTCTGTTTGTGTGAGAGTGCAGGAGAGGAGAAGGTGGATGCATGAATGCATGACCTTGGCTGGTTCCACTGAATCATGTGACAGCTCCATTTTGTCTCTCAGTTCTAGTCAGGAACATCATATTTTATAGATTGATGCCACATCTCGTGATTTTACATCTGGGGTACACAGGTAAGATGGTAAATATTTGAAACGGCCACAGGGATCACGCGTCTTGGAGAGCTGTGCGATAAGCGCGGCTGTAATGGCTTACATCCTCACTCTCTGCCCGCCTCCCGTGAGGCTTCCCCACCTTGTAGCTCACAGATGGGCGAAAAGGTTCCCTCGCTTTCACGTGACCTCTGTTGAATGTAAAAATTTGTGACACAAAGTGGCGCGGTTTCATATTTGTTTAGCGGTGACTGGCTCAATGCGCTGGCGTAATGGCACAACTCCAGTCACCGGATCACCGGAGGCGGTGCATCAGGGGACAACCTGGGATCACCGTGCTGCTGATTTATGCATGAACCATGTGCTCACTTTTCTGAGACAGGCGGCGCCGACGTTACCAGATGAGACATTGGGTCAGGAAGACATTCTCTTTTCCGTGATGTTGTGGGAATGGAGGCAGCTGGGACTGGTGGAGGCTTTCACAAAGAAATTTCATATTCTGGTACTTTCCTCATACCAGCTACCTGTCGGGTTGAGCCATCTGTCTCTGGAAGGGAGGAGCACGGAGGAGTGCAACAACACATTAGTGTCATCCGCCGCGTGAAAGCATGGACCCAGCAGCAACTACAGGTGACTAAGAAGAAAAGAGTTGAAATCGCCAACAAACAGATCCTCTCACATGAGGTGCGTCAGAAGGAGCAGACATGTCAGAGGCACTTGACTGACAGGTTGGTTGATGAAAACACCCGTGACTCAAATCCTCAAAATCCATCATCCATCCAGCTGCTCTGGCGAAACCTTAAACATAAAACAAAAATAAAGATTCCGCTTTCTACTGCAATGCTGCAGCAGAGCAGTTCAGTCAATAAGAATTAAATTGTCTAGTTGAACCTGTTGCTGTTCCGGTCCGTTCCTGAGCTGGTTCTAATGGAAATAATGGTTCAACAGTCCTATTTAAAACCAACAGACTCACAACAAAGAGGTGTGTTTTTCCCTCTGATGGCCGTGACATGTTGCCAGAGGTTGCAGCCAACATTCTCATGCTTTATGTATGAGCTGCTTGTCTGTCCCAGGTGTCCATAACATCCTATGACAAGCCGACAGCACAAACAGATTGTGAGGTACTTGAATCTCACTGCATTAATGCCGAGCGCATGATGCTGTAGGTCACAATCCTAACTGCACATCCGCGGGTGGTGGAGCGGCAAAGAAGACGCCAAAGATTGATTTATTCATTTCTTGACTAAATGCGTACACATATTTGAAGAGTTGGGATGCTTGTCAGCTTGTCAAGTCAAATGTAACAAAGGTCACCTCAGAAGACATTTATGACCCGTAATTTCTCCCAATCTGATTCCAGTCCTGCTTTTGATTTAAATTAATTTTTCTTCGTAGGGAAACAGCCGTTTTGTTTACATCTGGCTCACAGATTGCACCTTCGACATGTGAAATATGGCACTGAGATTGTGACAGATGTAGACCTAGCTAATTCCTATCCGACGCTGCACGTATTAACTTACACCGGGGAGCTCCTTGAGCATATGGACGCCAAGGTTTTGCAGTGTGCTCTTCAGAGAAGCAAAAAATCCTCAGTGTCAAATATTTGAACGCCACCTCTGCTGGTTTATTTTTAAGGGACTGTCCTACCTTCTCTCCACTGCTTAATTCAAGCACAAGAAATCAGCGTGGAAATCTCCCTCCTTTGAGCCTCCCCACCCCGCTGGTCTCCACGGTGCTCTCCTTAAGCAGGTCGTGTATCCATATTTGAATGCGCCACCGGCTGCGTAGGTAAAGACGGGAATTTGTAGTGACAAGGGGAGGGCATCAGCTCAACAGAGGTACCTAAGGAAAGAGACAGTCTCCTCCCGTGAAGGCAGATGAGCCTTGTCAGCCGGCAGTTGGTGCAGTAATTATGAATGGTGCGTTGAATTTCCCTGGGATTCCAGGAGAATGGCATAATGGAGGAGGCACTAAGAATTTTATAAGCCAAGCTGGGGTGAAAGAAGGCAGGAAAATCAAACATCCACTGGCTCTGAAAGAGTGGCATTTGCCTTGTCTGCGATATGTTGTCTCAGTAAATAGAACACCAGCCCCCAGCAGCTGGGCTCTTATTCTTCTGTAACAGTGGTTTTTGTATTCAGGTTTTTCATTGATACACAGTACTGACATTGAGTGGTGAAGACTTGGCCTGCTCACTCACCTGTCGTTGGATGGCTTTGTGGTGTTGGGCCTGTAACGCTGACCTTTGGCCACCAAAATGCTCTCAGCTCATTTCTGCTTGAGATTTGAAGAAACTGTCTCAAGGTGTGCGGAGATCTAACACAAATCTATCACGAAAACCTGGGTCTTAGTGTCGAACCTGAAATGAGGGAAGAGTTCATTCTATTATGAAGCTTCTTGCTTTGGAGGCTTCTCCTCCTTGACAAGAGTAATCTTCGTTCTTTGAATGCAAATGAATCATTTTATAAAGTTATGAGTAATTCTCTTTCAGGTGCCAAATCGCTGCACCACTGTTTGCTTTTAAACACCTCAAATCCTCCTGCTGCAACGCTGTGTTCTCCCCTCCTGGTACAAATATTTCCTCAGGCCAAAGCTTTGAACATGCGTCCAATCAAATGTTAAATAATGGTTAAAAATGAATTAAAAGGAAGCGTGTTGTTTACCTTGCTGCTCAAATGCCCAAGCTCCTCCCCGAGGGCTTGAGGTTTCTGTAGATTGTGTATTTACCCTGCGGAGGCATCCAGGCTGACAGGTACATCTGTTCAGGTGAGCATCGCCTCCAGCAGTATCAGTGAAGCTGCTGCAGACTTGCTTAACATCCCAGTGGTTGTTAGCCTTTCCTTCCTGCTCCCCCGGTCAGCCTCAGTGCCCCCCCCCCCCCCCCCACACACACACACACATCACTTCAGTGATGCAAACCCTCCCCACTTGTGACTTGTGGTCACACCGAAGCTCACCGCTGATTCGGAGGTCCCTCAGCGACAGCTGTCCTGATTTCAAATGACATCAGAGTCAGTCCTCAGTCACTCTGATCCTGTCAAGGCGTCGGCTGAGATGGCGGACGGCCTATTTATACCCCAGTCACCTGATCTCTCACCCTTCCGCTGGCCAGGAATATTAACTTGACAGCAGCATATTCCGGGGTGTGTGATTGCCCCGGAGCCTGCAGATACCTTTGCGTAGTTTCTGTCTACCTTGATAAACACACAGATGTGGTCCAAACACTGGTTGGGGTCCTGGGGTCACCCCTGCCGAAATCAAAGTTTGATAGTCTGTCAACACTGAAGAGCGATCAGGTGTAGATCCATATACCCAGGTGAGCCCCGTCTGTCTTCACACCGACTGGAGTTATGACAAACGGCCACTAATTCATTCACTCACTCACCTTCTTTACCTCCTACAGATGGAAATGCTGTATATCTGTCATCCCTCCTTCCCCCTAACAGACTCATTTTTTAATGCTTTCATTCATAATACATGACATTAAGTGTCGTGCGATCCTGCCCCTTCTCCCTCCTTTTCACAACGTTAGTCATCCATGTATTTTTCTCTAACTGCTGGGTGGTTTTCAGGAAGTGCCGCAGCCTTGGATCTTTCCCTCCAAACACATTCGAGGTGTTGACCGACGTTGGACAGCGGAGGAACTGAATTGCCGTAATCACATTTACTTGGCCCTTATCTGCTTGTTTGACATTTTGTCTCAGCAGCCCGACAACCAAAAGTCTAGGTCGAGCTGAACCGCGAGCTGTCAAAACTCGCTGCTTGGCCCGTGCCATGTTAAACAGCCAACATCTGGGCCCACCGTAAACACTCAGCCCCTCATAATCAGCCCCACATGGCTGCGCTCAGGCTGCACGTGCTCCCGTCCAGCGCCTGGACGTAAGGAGAACTGTCAGGTCCATCAGAGCGTTGGTCTCGTGTGAAACGGATACAGCGTCAGGATTACAATTTGATAAATATTTGAACTGCAGCTCTCCTCCTATTATAATTAGGGCAGGTTTCAAACGGGCCCCCTGCGTTTGATCTCCACGCCATCCTGATACGGAGCTTAAGATGGGACATTTATTTAATTACAGCTGCACCGCAAAACTCCAGCAGCTGGCAGTTAAAAGAGCGCCCTCCCTCAGATACAGTTACACTCCCAGATATCATCAATCTGTGATTTCACTGCATTCCAGGAGTTATGTGATGAACGCTGCCGTTCAATCCGCTTTCCCTCAAGCTGCCTGGTCTAATTGTACTCTCTGCATTTCCCAAAATAACTTTTGACAGCCTTCTAAAACGCAGTGTGGCCTCGCTGCTTGTATACAGCGAGCTGGCAAAGTGCTTGATGAATTCTGGCCTTGAAATCTCTAATTCAGGGCAGCCCGGCGTTTGCTGTGGCTGCCCTGAAACCTCGCTCCCTTTTTACTCTGTGCTCCTGCGAGAGCAGAATCATGTCTGTCCGACCCGCGAACTGCAGATTTTTGAGTTTGTGCCAATTGATTGAATATAACCTCAAAGGTCAATGTTTAGAATAAAGATTTTCATCTCTTTTTTTCACCATAAAATCTTCCTTTAGCTGCTGGAATGATTTAACAACCATCACCCAAGATATGAAGACTTAATCTGCCAAATTAGAAAAAAAAAAAGCCATTCGTTAATTGGAAAAAAAAATGAGTAAAAAAAGCTGTAAACATATAGAATTGAATACTTTTATGTATTTCAATCATTGACAAACAGTGAATGTATCATTCACTGTTTTTTTTAAAGTTTAATATATTTTGAGGAAGTTCAATAAATTATGACTCATGGAGTGTTGTTGTTTTTAATTTTTTGTTATTTTAGTTTTGTTATTTTTATCACTATTTTCCCAACCTATAGCCTGTTGAAATATTTTGATTTTACTTTATATAACTAGCGATTTAAAAAAAAAATGTTTTTACCTCGGCATGGTCGTATTGCACTCTCATAAATCTTGCTTCCAATTTTACTTTTTCTTTTTTATTTTCTGTAATAGAAAATTTGTAATAAATAATCCTTTCCACTAAGCTTTAGCTTGTTAGGAAAACATAAAATAAGTTTAGTTTTGCAAATGAAAACTCAATTTGATAAATGAATTTGATTCTAATTGACCAAACCCCTCCGAGTGTCGTAATCCCCCTCAGGTTGGGGACAGATGTTCTCAGTACTGAGATCAATGAGGACTTGATTCTGCTGTCTTTGTTCCCTTCTGTTGGCTGCAACCACACCACAGTTTCAGTGAGTCAAGGAACACATGAAAGGTTCCAATTCACAGACATAAGAGCTTATAAATGTAGAATAGTTGGAAGAACGATGCCCTCGCTCCCATGTCTGCTGCTTTGATTCCATTTGGCTCTCGCCCAAGAGCCCACAGATTAAAACCAAAGTCTCACAATGAGCGTATCTCCACTGCCACCTGAAATTGATCACTGTTACGTATTTCAGTTTTCTCCGTAGCCGCCATCTTCCATCAGGTTAAATGATGCAGCTGAGTGTCAACTCAAGTCCCCTGATCCGGAACAGTGGCTGTGCTCGGGTGCAACCCCTTAAATGTGGGTTTGTGGGTCTTGCTGAAGCGGAGAGAAAAATCTGTTTGGAGACAGTTCAGTTTTTATCCAAATTAATCAAACTGGCCCCATATAAAGTGGTGGGTGATTTTTAATTTCTAAGTGCAGTAACCCTAAAAAACAAAACAAAACCTGGACTCTCTGTCTTTAGTTTTAAGTGCTCAAGTACGTGCTGGGTTTGTGATGATGCACAGTTTTGCAGTAAAACCCTGGGTTTTACTGCAAATATTCAAGCTTCATGTTCACTCTCTACTGTGGCTTTAAAGGGCAAATGAAGCAAACAAGTTACCAAAATTTACAAGATGGATTTCCATTCTAATCGGCAATTATACGACCGTGGACTCTTCATAGCATCGCCGCCATGATTTGCCTGTGGTTTCCCAGATGTTGGTTTCTAAACATGCCAGGAACGAGCAGAGGCATTGATGTGGCCTCACATTGTCTGCGCTCTGATGTGTTCTTTGACATTTTTCCCCTCAATTTGTTGAGTGACTTTTAAGCAAATGCTGGAAATGCTGCAAAATTGGGATTAGGCTTGTTTCGATCCGCTGGTTTAGAGCGAGTATTTTTTGTGTATTTTTGCCAGAAGATGGCAGTGTTAAGCACAGCAGAGTTTGTAGTAGGTCGCGTAAACTGCTGGTCAGCTGGAATTAAAGCTTTGTCAGAAAATTGGTTTCCATCTTTTTCTTTTTCAAAAAAGGCAAAGTCCCTCCAAGCGTAAAACAATCCTCACGTGAACCTTTTCTAATGTGAAACTCAAAAATGCATCAAAACACGCAAGGTGTGGAAACACAACTCGTGAGCTAAAGCTGATGATGGCCACCTGAAAAAAAAAATCCCTGCTGTTTTAACAACTCGTCTTTCCCTCAGATTGGATGTGAGGTATTTTATGTTTGGGCACCAGCAATCCTGGTTCCCTCTGGAACCACTGTTATGTAAGGTATTGTTGCAGCATGGGGGTAATGCAACAGTGCAGCTTATGTAATGTGCATTTCTGTACGATTCTTCTCCCCACAGAGTCAGGGGTGGCGGCCTGCCGGCCTGCTGCTGCTGCAGCCGCCATCTGTTTTCATGTTAGAATTATCTGTGGTGTATTATTTTGACCCCGACTTGCTTCCCTCTTATCTCCACCCTTGTTTTGTTATTATTTAATGTTGTAACACACCAGGCTCATTTAAAGTTCCATCTTATCAGATGAAAGATGTGTTCCCACACTGACATGCTCCGCAGACTTAGGTGTGTGCAGGAAGTGTGTGTGTACGTGTGTGTTGAGGCTTGTTCTCTACCCAAACCTATATATCATCCCGGGTGACGACGTGTCCGAGTGCAGGGCCGACCAGCGCTGGCCCTCAGGGGTCAATCTCTTAAATGAGATTTCAGCACCGCTGACCCGTGTTGTGGTTCTCTCACCTTCTGCCAGGAGGACAGGGATGATCTTTGACCTGGAGATCTGTGAGCAGCCACCGTCCTCCTTCAAGTAGCGACCCCTGAACGGAAGTCAACCATGCCTAAGCCTGGGAGACGGTGTGGAGAGGTAAGGCCTCGGTCTGTAGACGACCACAGACGTGTGAAATGAAAAGTGCAGCTCCAAAAGGAGAAGGCTTTGTGTTTGGGGAAAACGCGCCCTCTCGAGAAGCTAGGAAAGACGAGAGAGAGCCCCGTTTGTAAATGAGTATCTTTCTGTTTGATGCCAAAAAGACTGATGGACGGATCCAGCAGATACGTGTCCAGCACCAGGACAGCATCCATCAATGTGTTCATGTCCAGAACTGTCCAGGAAATGAATAATGCACTGTATAAAAACAGTCTATCCAGCTCCTTCGTCAGTGTGATCAGGCGGGGTGTCTGCAGTTGTTAGTCCTGCTGATCTTATCCTATGTTTTCATGAAATACAACAAATTCATTATATCATATGACACAAAAGGGCTGAAATTAAATGCCTGTTTATTTACCATTAATATTTGCTTGTGCGCTGTCTTCGGTGCACTCGCTTCATTTTATTTGTTTTGTGCAGTTATGTCAATTAATAATTATCAGCTATGATGTAACGCTGGTATTCTGCTGTATGCAGATTTAGGAGAAAGATTTTGGTCATAATTACTTGGATTAAATACCAGTTAGAACCACTGTCAGACCTAAATGGGGACCAGTAGCATTGACGCCGCTGTGTGGGACTGTAATATTCCATATTGCAGTTTTACGTTAAACAATCCACAGTTGACTCTTGTTAGGTATTTGTTTCTGTTCAATTAGCTCAAATATTTAACACACACCACCAGTGTTGTGGTGCATGAGAATGTTAACGCTCCGAGGCGGATAATGCAGAGGAGCATACCATGTCCCAGAGGCCGGTTGTAGCCTACATACAGGACTGTATGCACACGAGCGCCAGAGCTACACACACTTGCTGGCGTCCTGTATAGAAGGTCTTTAATGTGCATATGTGCAGTTGTGTTTTTCTTTCTTCCTGACATTTTTCAAGTGCTGTATGTATGTCATTAATTGAGTCTCCAGCTCCCTGGAGTGGTTAGCTCTGCTTGCACTGGGGGGATAGAGGGGGAAATGCTCTGTGTGTGTAGTTGTCACACACACACACACACACACACACACACACACACACACACACACACAGTGATCGCCTGACGATTATGCTTGATCAGTGTCAAACACAAACTACTGCAGCGGGCGCTTTGAAAAGGAATATGTTGTGTGCGCAGACTTTTTCAGACCCTTAGTGGTGTTTCTCAGTGAGCGCACTGATTTATCCAGTTCACCCAGATCTGAGAAATATAATCTTTTTGGTTTGTTCCTTTGGTGATAAAAGCAGCACAGTCTACATATCCATCCTAATATTTTAGAAACGGAGAAAAAAAAACAGCCCTTTTTTGTTTCATTCAGAGAGAAATCAAATTTTGTTTGCAGAGAGGTTTACGGCGAGCAATAAAACACATAAAATCACAGCCCCTACACCACCTGGGAAACATAAGTTGATAAGAGCAGACAGGGAGTCGATACCTCGTTATAGAGCAATATAAACTCAATCATCAGCGCAAAACTCCAAGTACTAGAATGTACACAAGGAGCCACATTAGTTCATTTGTCAAGTAAGCCGTAAATGAACATTTAGATCTTTATGTACTCTGTCGCTCAGTTGCACACTGGAGCGGCGTATAAAAACATTGGCGTGGCTTAATGACAGTGGGTGGAGACTAAAAACCTGACCTGCAGAGAAGAAACGCTGCAGCTCCGTAATCCCAAAGCAGGTGGCATACGCTGCTCTGCGGCAGAACTGTCCCAAACACACCGTGAGGAGCCCGGCACATGCTGGACGGAGCCTTTTCCCTCACAGGTCAGACAGATTTTTGAGACTGACCTGAAACTGACAGGCGTTCTGTGTTTAATGCTCTGAAGAAAACGCTGGCGCTGATGACCTCGGCAGAGTGTTCATTTGTCAGTGAGGCTCTGATTTCATGTCAGACAGGGTGAGGCAGGGCAGAAACGACTTCCTCGTGTGAGAGGAGCTGCTACAGTCAGGTGCTCTTCTCCACCTCAGGGTTTGACTGCTCCAAGTGTGCCGAGTATACAGTCAGAGGTTCTGGTTCTGTACCGAGTGATAGCACAAACTAACTAATTTATCAGTGTATCTGAGGATGATAATAAAAATGATTGATGATAATTGATCTTCTCCCCTCAGAGGGAGTTTGCTCAACCAGTCAGCCTCATAAAGGTGTTGAAGCTCTGAGCTGTTGCTCTAACTAGCCTCCGTGGAGTACGTCCATGCAGCACGGGAGCTGTCTCAAGCGTTGGCAAACTCATCTGGATTAAAGCAGCATGTCTCACTTATAGCGCTAACATGCATGTCTGTGGGAGAAGACATGGGCCGGCTTTACTTGTTTTCTCGAGGCCCAATCAGAGGAGTGTTTCTTGCGGTGCAGGGCGGCCCTTACAAACAGCGCTGAGGTCAGTCGTCTGGAATCCCTCGGTTGTTTAGAAGCCTCTGTTGTTACAGTTGGGCTTTTCTGGTTGAGGAAAAGGAGGCATGAGAGAGCGCTGGACTCCCAGAGGGAGAAAACTGAGCAGTTTGACTAAAAGTAGAGAGGAAGAGAAGTGTGAAGCTGTATAAGAGTGAAAACCTCTACACAAAGGAGTCAATTATATTCCAAGTACCACAAATCATGCTAAAAAATAACAAATAAGTGATTTAAAGCTAATCCCAAAATCTTATCTTTCCTGTTTAGCAGCTGATAAGACGAACTGAGGTCTGGCAAGCCTCACTTTTATCAGCCAAGATTGCATCTGCAGCGTGGAGAATCATGCTACCTGACACGAGAACGTCGTCTCACTAATGATTGCAGTTTTACGACCAAAAGGTGAACCAAAGTTGAAGCAAATGAAAGAAATCCCTTCAACTGACTCTGCTCGCAGGGCTGTCTGATGAAAACGAATCATTGCGAGCAGTTCTGCCTTGTAGGGACAGAGAAGTGAGCGACATTAGCGGGGATGTCATGTTTGATTGGGGTTTATTAGCACTGCCTGTATTGTTCCTGTTCGTCAACAGACTCCCAGGTAATGTGGTGATAATCATTGCGGAAGCCTCCATCTGCTCGTTTGTGGGGAGGGGGAGCTGCCCTCGTTTCCAATCCATTTTCCCAGGTGCTGATGGGAGGCCGCGGGGTGGAGTGGCAGCCCTCTGGAGCGGCGGCGCTCACCAACCAGGTTGTCTCCGCTTGTACCGGCTAATGGTTCAAACCCAGCTGGCTTCAATTTGGAGCCAGGCTCTTGAGTAATACATTTTGCACTTTGGCTCACCACCAAGAGCACGGCATTTTGATGCTGCACGCTACAGCGAGTCTATCGCTCAGGTGTTTGGAGCGAGCGCCATAAAATCTATAAACAATCCGGTCACTGCGGCTCCGCGATGTCATTGCAGGCGGCGGGGTCAAGGTGTGGCGTATCGAGAAGTGGATGTGGAAGCAGCCAGTAGTGAAGGGCTGTCTCTGGCTTGTGAGAGGCAATTCTCCACGCTTGTAATTACACGTCTTTAATTGATAACGCGGAAAAACTGCATTGATTTGGTGTCAGACGAAGGAGTGCTGCGCCCTGGCCTCTAATTACTTCTCTGTTCTGCAATGTCAGGTTCGCTTTCTGCCATCGCATCTGCGGCGAGGATGCAGTTGATGAGTTCACACCTGAGTAATTTTCTCCTCCGTCCACTGCCTGTAGCTGCAGGAGAGGGAAATCACAAACATGCCGTCAGATATGATTCCATGTGCTGGAGTGCCCCTGAGCCACGTGTTGATCTGCCATCGGCTGCAGGTGACGAGCACGAACCTCTCCTGATCAATATCACAGGATTGGTAATAACCTAAACTACTGGGGTGCATAGGTAGGAGCGGTCACTCGAGTCCGGACTGCCATATTTCATTTGACATCATTTCTGTCATGCTGCTGAAAGAACCGTGAATGTGTGAATTCATTCATTGTGCACCAGTGCTACAGAGAAAAGGGACTTCAATGGTGAAATGATTGATTTTCTCACATTTCTCCTCATGCACCACTTTGTGACTCCAGAATGCAGAAAGAGCCAGCCACGTATACTTAGCTTGAAGCTAATGGAGACTGACAAACTGCCACATGCCTCGTCCAGAATAATCCACGTTGTCTTAATCCAGCTGTGTGCACAGTAATCCGCAACCAAATAGATGTGAGATGAAAAGACCTTCCTGTTCACCATCACTCTGACCTGGTGGTGTTCTTCTGGTGGCTCAAATAAAATGGCATGTTTTATGAATTCTGGATTTCCTAAGAAGAGTCACTTAAAGGCAAATTGTACTTTTTAATTGAAATATCCCTTTAAGGGTTCTATACATTTCCCTGATTGTTGTTTGACCTCTTCACATTAAGCAACAAATCAATGCAAAAAGGGAAAGAAAGAAAATGGCAACGTAGACTATGAGGCCGTGGACGAAGGTTCCCAGGCTCCTGCCCCCCCACCTCCACCCGCTTGGCAGCTATCACTGTCAATTTCCTCACCGTCTAAATCAAAGCGTGACGCGTTGTTACCTGATTCTGCATAATGCAACCAATTTCTGCAAGTGTGTGAGAGTGCTGCTGCTGAGGTGATGACAGAGCACGACCAACTGGCCTCACATGGGACTTCCTGAACTGCAAAATGATTTTAGGGCAGAGGAGAAGCAGATTCCAGAGATTATTTTTTTCTAAATGCTTTTGAATGTCTTGAAAGTGAGTTGCTTGAAGACGTAACGCTGAGCAGATCAGATCATTTGAACGAAACCGGGTACTTTATTCCTCCTCTATTTTTTCTGTTCTCTCTTTGAAAGATTAGCGTGATCCATGATTTATTTTTATTTGCATTTTGCAGAACAAACTGGACTACGACCAGGATTTGCTGTGTGTGCACACCCCCTATCGCATCTAGTTTTTTGCATTTCAGTTCCTTCGAAGTGTTTGTGGGAATGTGGTTCTCATGTCAGGGAGAGTTGTGCCTGACACGTCATACTTTCAGATTTTTTTTTAATTTTTTAAAATTTTTTATTGACAAGCCTGTAAAGGGAAGGAAACCCACCCTGAGTGGCTCACCTAGCAGTGGAGGGGGGATGACATGATGCTTCTCAGGTGTCACCGCTGCACAGGGAAAGCAGAAATACAGCATCACAAGTAAGAAGCAGTGATATGTGGACATGCAGTATAAATAAAAACAGCATTCACACAAGGAAATAAAAATATCATCAATAGGCACAAGTGGACATCAAAGAGAAACAACTAACATCAAAAACCGTTGAAGTAATTAATAAAGGCAGTTGTTTTTCTCTGACTTCTCATTTTACTTCCCTCGTTCGGAGGAGAACTATTGAATTTCTGGTGACAAGTAAATAGGAACATAGTCCTCTTTTTTTAAATGGTAAAAAAAAAAATTTTACAAAATCTTTCGACAGGATTGTGTAAGCAAACAATTCAACATCGGTTTGTGATATTCTTCCACTCAAACTGACGCATGGAAAATAACAAGGCCACCTCAAACCCGTGGGAGGAGCTCGCACCAAAAACACAAATACATAAATCTCCTGTGTGAAACAGTGTTGGAGTTGCCTGATTTAAGATGCTTGAATCTGATGGACAAAATACTTGCAAACTGGCTTTTGAAAAAAATGCCTTCTCAGTCTTCTGCACCTGGTGAATGAAAACATCGGCGCGTTTAGATGCCTCTGTCACCACAGTTTAGTTGTTCTGATAATTAAATGCACCCCTGAGAAAGCACACCGCGTTCTCCTCTTCTGAGGTGTGTAAATGTGACTTTATTAATGTCTGTTTTAGAAATAAAGAGATCGGCTCCACACCAACAGGAATGCTTCAGAGCCATTTAACATGCTTTTAATTAGATTTTAATTACATTACCTGAGCTTAACAAACCTGTCGTTGTTGAGTTTGCTGCCAGATGAATTTTGGAGGAATGAACGAAGACAAGCAGGGAGTTATTGTTGATGCACAAGCAGGGAAAAGAATTGTGTGGTGTTAAATGAGAGGTGTGTGTGTGTGTGTGTGTGTGTGTGTGTGTGTGTGTGTGTGTGTGTGTGTGTGTGTGTGTGTGTGTGTGTGTGTGTGTGTGCGCGCGCGTGCGTGCATGGGGGTAAATAGCTGGGTTAGAGAGGAGGAGGGGTGTGTCTGTGAGAGCATTGTGAAAAAGTGTGTGTGAGCCAAATGTGTCAGAGAGTGTGTGTCTGAGGGAACTTGTGTTTTACAGCAGGAATGTGTGTTTCACAATGTGTGTGTGTGGGGTTTCCCAGCCTGTAGATGGAGCTACACTCTACACTTCTCTCATCCTCCATCTGTACACAATGAATGCATTGTTCTCCCCCCTGCAGCCCCCTCACTCACAATCCTCTCTCTCCTCCAACAGATTTGGTATTTATGTTAATGTACACCTCTGTGGATCTTTTGCCTCCCAGTGGTTAGATACCCTGTTGATATGTGGCTTTGCTGCTTTGTGTGTGTGTGTGTGTGTGTGTGTGTGTTTGTGTGTGTGTGAGCATGTTGTGGGTGGATATGAGCTTGTGAGGGAAGCTGGAGGGGTTTAGGGAGTCATAGGACAATTCCTGAGACGTTTTCCTTCCCTCCAGGAATCAGAGAGGAAGAAATAAAAGATAAACCCGGCCGCCAACAAGCAGCTTTAAGAAGAACTAAACTAAACAGGAGCTTGATGTTGTGAACCTGCAGACTCGGCATGAGCAGCATATCTATAAATGTGGACCTGAAGGTCGTGTTGGACCTGACGCGTCTGACATTTGACCCTCAAGTGTACCACACGGCCATTAGAACTCTTCGCTCCCTCCTCTGGTATCTGCTGCTTCATGTCTGCCTGTAGAGGAGCAGCAGAAGTAGCTCTGGTCCTGCATCAGCATCTGTTTTTCATTGCAAGCATTTTCAAATTCGAGTTTGATCTCCAAAATCTGACATTTCATTGTCCCCAATCCAGTTCTACTGCATGTAATCTTGTTGTGGCAGCTTGAAAGGTTTTAGGCCTCGTCATGGTCTTTTTGTGGTAACAACATGAATGGTAATACGGAAATAATACCATGAAACTCTCTTTTGGCCGCAAGTCACATCAGTGAGGAGAGTTGTGTGTGAACATTGATCCAGGAAAGTTGCTCTTCATCCTGACTCTTATCAAACATGAAACCAAAAATCAGACGAAGAAAAAAGGACTGACAAATCAAATTGCAGGAGAAATGCAAACCCAAGCACTTTCAGGATTCTAATCTAATCCACCTCCAGGATGAACATCAAGAAACGTTGCTTGGGTAAAGGTGCAAACAGTGTTCAAAAAAAGAATGCAGCATCATATCGATGACGTGTGAGGGATGGGAGGTGTTTACTGCTTCGTTCCGTCGTTCAAATTAAAATGTAAAATCAGGCTTTAAAGGAATGGTCTGTCACTACAGCCCCTCAACAAGGCTGCTGAAATCCAGCCTCTTGTTGTTTTGCATAACGAACAGATGAAATCAAAAATTACTTGGTGGTGGCAATAAAACTCAGGAGTTAAAATAGAGGCCAAGTTTTTAAAAAAATGTTTGTTTTTTGTTGTTTTTTTTAGCAGGCTCTTCCAACAAAGAAAATCAAGCAAAACTGATGCGATTTTCTTTTGCATGCTCGTTCAAATTTGCTAGGAACTTAAAGAAGAAAGATTAATGTTGTAGTGGCCACTGGAAGCGTGATACCAGTGTGACTGAAGGCTCGAATCAACCGTTTATGGTGGGATTTCACAACATCCAGACATGCAGCGCGTATCACAACATGGCGCTCTTTGGAAACCACAGCTGATGATATTGCTTCAATGTCCCTATTTTTCTCTCTGTTAATAGAAAGAATGAAAATGTTTAGTTTCCTTGTTGCTCAGCCCTCTTTGTCTTAAATTACATGTGATATTAGAATATTTTAGGATAATATCATGGCTCAGAGTATTAAAGAAGCAGTGTGCATTACAGCGGTGGTAATTCTGGCCCCTCAAACGGTGTGTGAAATGGAGCTACAGTCAGGTCATTGTTGATCCCCACCTCTAATAGAATAATCAATCTTGCTTTTGGCAAGTCTGCCAGATTAATTTTTAGCAGCTAAACATTTACCAGCCCAGCTCAGTGCCGCACCGCAGTCTACCTGCCTCGCCGGGCTGGCGTTGGATCCTTCCGCAGGAGCCTGAGTTGATCATCTCTGCCTTTATCTGCTGACATCCTTCCACCCTTAAAACAATTGTATCTTTCCAGTTTGTCAGTCACAGATTTATTTCATGTAAAACACTCACAGAAGGCGGATTAACGCTATCTAGTTGTGATAAACTCTTATCTCCTGGCTCCCCAGAGCGCTCCGAGGGTGACCTGTTTTTGCTTCCCTCCCTCGCCAGCTCTCTACCTCCGCGGTTTCATCATTTAACCATCTGGGTCCTCTCCCAATTTGCTAAATCTTCTCAGAGCAGGAAGTTTATGAGGAAAAGGTGAGAGCGAGGTGAGGCAGTAATGGATGGATTTCATACAGGAATTAATTAGAAAGGACAAACACACCGGGAATGGACTGCGGGGTAATTACGTTTATAAATGTGTCAGCGCAGCCAGTTTTTACGATTTAGCAGGTACAGTACATCACAATACAGAGTGAGGCGAGAGGTTGAGGCGAGGACATAAACATGCCCCCGTGTGTGTGTGTGTGTGTGTGTGTGTGTGTGTGTGTGTGTGTGTGTGTGTGTGTGTGTGTGTGTGTGTGTGTGTGTGTGATTATCTGCCTGTTCAGGGTTTACATCCAGCAGGTAAACTTTCGGCAGCTGCAGCATCCTGTACGCTCAACTGAGGTTTACACAGCATAAACGCATCACTTCCTTCTCATTTAGCGTGATGTAAACCATCCATATACCCGCCAGGACACTGAGCCCCGTCCTGTAAAAGCAGGAAACGTTACCTTTGGCCTCGAGCGCTCTGGGTGGCACTGCCATGACGTGGCCTGGGGATTAGCCTGATGACAGGTTGTATCCATTAGGGTCGGCCATCATGTGAAGTATTCACTTCCTCTCGCCGCCTCCCAGTCCAGTCACAGGTTCACCTGGGTGAAATATTTAGAAGTCCTTCTAAATATCCCTGCTGTGGGTTGGCTGCTCTTCCGGGGGAGCGCCGCTGTCACGTAGAGTTACAGCCTGTTTACCCTCTGTCTCATTTACATCTCCAGCAGCATCTCGACCGTCTTTGCTGTGTGCAGTTAGATTGTTTTAATGAATATACTTACACAGCAGGTTGAAATGTGTGGAGGCACAAATTCCAACCTGCTGGTTTGAATCCTATCAAGTGTGTTCGTCCTGTTTGATGACGTTTTAGTCAGAGAAAGCCGTTTCACTCTCCTGTGCTTTTAGTCCATGAGGTGAGTTTTAATTTCTTTCGTTCCATTCAGTTTCAATCTTGATCTTTTGATTCAAGTACATGATTTGGTGATGGGATTATTGTCAATTTCAGTCTCATTATTCTCCTCTAGAAGTTTTGTCTTCTTTTAGTCAATTTGATATGGATTTTCCGGAGTAATTCACACTAAACTTAACCATTTAAAGGCGGGGAAGCTGATCACGGAGAAGTTAAGACGGCATGAAAAGAAAGCAACGCTCTTCTACCTTGCAACATTTTCTTTCTCTGACAGTTTAGCTCAGTTTGCCACATTGAGATGTAGATTTTTTTTTCTCCTACCAACCAGTATTTTCAAATTTTCTGAACCAAAACCATATTCCCTACATTTCTGAGGAGTGCCAATCTTGGACTTGAATGGCGTCTGAACACGGTGAGACCGTCGACATCGAAGCTGGTCGAGGGGGACGAGTCCAACTATCCGGACTTTTCCATCTTTGAGTTTCAAATCTTTGCATGAACCAAATAATCTCTCTTACCCTGATGTAGTTCTACTTTCATGTTCAGGAAATGGTTACTTTTCTTTTCAGGACTGTTTAGCTTTGCTGACTGAAGTGTGAATTTCCGTGTTGACAAAAATAGTCTTTGACCTGAGAGGGTCAATCTGTCAAAGCTTCAGGAAAACCGAATAGTCATGAGTTTCTTTTCCACACACAAGCCCGGCTCTTGAGGGAATCTATGCAAATGCATAAAAAAAAAAACCTTGGATGTAAATATGTACTTCTAATATATTCTGAACTGGGGCTTTCATACATACATACACAGTGCGTGAGGGAAGAAATACACCTCGTCTCGTATCTTAAGAGTGTGGGTAGCAAAGGATGCATGTAACCTCATTCCACATCCGACACTCAGTGACAAATACATAGTTTGGGGCAAATTTCCATTTCATGTTCGACTACACCGCACATCTCAAATTAAGAGCGCGGCATTATCATCGACAAGGAAATACATTGCGTTAATATTCTCGCTTCACAGTTGCCAAAGAATTAGTTCAGATCTTCGCATAAATTAACGGTGGCACAGTTTAAAAATAAGTAGCTCAAGGCCATGCTCTCAGAGCAAGGCAGCGAGTGCTCTGCCTTAATTCACCATTTGTTTTGATGTCTGCATTTGAAGAGTTTGTTTCCAGGACATTATAGATGCATTTATATGGAGAGAGAGGAAAAAAACTCATTACCTGAAGCTCATCGTGCTGAATATGCAGAGGATCATGTCTGAAAAGCGTTCAAGCAGGAACTGCTAGTTTCTTGTACTTTGCTGTTATCAATCATCTGAAGGTGTGGCTGCTCCCAACTTGAAACACACTCCATTAACGTGGCAATTTTTAGATTTAACGTAGCATCGTGAGCTAAATGTTGATTGCGCAGTGTAATAGCTGTAGATAAGTAACACTGTCTGAGTTTCCACTCATCCTTTCCCGTCTGGGTTGGTAGTTTCCACGCCAGGGGGAAAACATGGCACCAACAGTTGGAAATGTGACGTTCTCAACGTTATTGTCTGCCTCTGTTCTGATCTGTTTCTGTATGGATCAGCAGAGGGAGTCCAAAAACTCTGGAATAAGTTCTTTTTGAACGCTGAGTTCCATCGTCCTCACTGCCTGACATCAGGTCCGTGGTGAACATGAGCTGAGGATGTTCCCACGACATAAAGTCTTCCAGTTGATACCACATTCATCGATTTTGTAGCTTTTTATGCGTCTTAAAAACAGATGCTTGTGGGATGACCCCCAACCCCCCCCCGCATTGGTGGATTTTTCTTTCTTTGTATGAAATCATTCACTCCTTCACTACAACAAACATTTCATTCAATTTTTTTTCCAAAGCGTTTAATCGCAACCGTGTTGTGAAGGCGTGGCTGCGTGTCGCCAGCCAACACGTTGACGCCTTCATCTCAGCCGCCCACCTGTGCAGAGGATGAACCACTGGCCTTCACTTTGGATGCTACACAAGGTGAAAACAATAGCAGCTGCGCACTGTCACTAAATGTACTTTAACTATACTTTTAATAGGTGTAATGCTCACAAAGTGAAATGAATTAATGTCAAACACATTAGTGGCCACATTATATGTGTGAGTGTAGCTCCACGGTAGAAAATGGCCATAAGTGCAGTCCATTTACCATTTACAAGAGTGTAAATCCCCAAAATGTGAGTAAATATAGAAGAACTCTTCACGAGGTCCCTGCAAAGTGCACTAAACCGTGTCCCTTGATCTCCGTACTGCTCCGCTGCTTTTAGTGTTGCCTCCTTTACGATATTAATTCACTCCAGAGAGTTTATCGGTTATGTGACTCACAGGTACAACTTCTTCTTTTTATGTCTGCACCTGACATGAAGCACAAGTTTCCCCTCGTTCTCTGCTGGTGTCAATGCCACAGGAAGTGCTTTCTACACTTTCTCTTCCTGCCGTATTGTGTTCTGTCCTTGACATGACCTCTCCGTACTACTGTCTCCCTGAATCCACTTCCTGTCCACCGACAACCTTGAGTATTGTTGAGTTAGCAAGAGTTAGCAGTTGAGGGTGTGTATGTGTTTGTGTGTGTGCGTGTGTGTGTGCTGTCGAGGCCTCCTGGGTCATCGCTGCGGGAGTGAGGATCTCCTCTTGATACATGTGTTCCAAAAGCCTGATCTGGATTCAAGCTGGACACATGCCAGTCCGCTCCTTCAGCCTTCATCGCCGCTCTTGAACGTGAATGTCCAATAAAAACAAGAAAACAAAACAGGTGTTTCCAGGGCGACGTCGGCGCCTCTGCGCTGGTGTACAGTCTGCAGAACCGGGTGTTTTTGGCAAGATTTTGAGAAATTTGCAGCCTTTGTTCCGCCTTGGCCTGCAAGAGAACATGCCAGTTTTACTGTTATTGTTTTCTATTCAAACCTCAGTCGCGTATTTGAACCAAGAACATTAGGAGACATCCGTGACATCATCGGAACAGGTGACTGAGAAAGGAAAACGGCGCCTTGTGTTCAGGATGGTATAGCTGCTAACTGCTTTCCTGTGTCTACCAACTCAATAAATGTGTGATTATTCATCCAAAGTACGCGACCCTCTGTCCACTATTAGTGTTCTGAGTCTGAGAAGGATTTATAGCTCAGGTTCAGCGTGTCGTGTTATTATGCAAGCGTTAAGACAACATCCTGCATGAATACAGTGACAGTAACCGCCGTTGTGTAAACCCGAGGATTTCTCAACAGAAAGGTGTTTCCTCTGTGAGTGTGTGTGTGTGTGTGTGTGTGTGTGTGCTATGAACAACAGTTACCTGTAAAATGACTCAGCTGATTCCCCCTTTTTGAAAAATCTGATGAAATAAAGGGAAGATCATCACGTTTACAGCGTGTGTGGCCTTCCTGTAGCCATCAGTGAGTAACCAACCGCCACTGCTCTAACCACAAAATGTCAGGTGCTGTTAACACACACACACACACACACACACACACAGAATAAACCAGACGCCTCAAGTTACAGGTCAGACAGGCCAACAGGTGGAGGGAAAGAAAAGTGGGGAGAGAGAGAGAGGAGAGAACTCCTCCACCACAGCCAAGAGTTTTCATTTCTTAAGTCGGTCAACGAGCCATTCCCTCACCCCACCCCCCCTAAAAAAGTTTTTAATTATCTCAACTTTCCTCCCCGAGCTGTTTGGCTGTCAGCAAGTGCAGCTTCAGCCTCATGCTCGGCTGAACATCCCTCCATCCATCCACGGCAACTTACTGTAAACTCGCAGGCCTCCAACTTCTCTCCGAAGGGGCTGACAGCACTTGATTGCTCCTGCCTCCATGACCCCAGTTAAGAAGCCCACAGGAAAGAGAGAAAGTCCAAATAAACAAGTTGTTTACAGAGTTCTGGATCTATCGATGCTGCTAAACCTGGGATAAATCCTTCCCACTATTTTAAAAAATAGAAACTTAACTCAATGAAAAAATTTACCAAGGCGCTGCAAGTTATTTGTCTTGTCTGGCAAGGTTTTCTTCTAAGTTTAACATTTCGAATTATTCATGAATTTAAAAACAACCACCTCCGCTACAAAGAAGGAATGAAAACGTAATTCTTCAAAGAAGAAGTGAATTTTGACCTTAAGAATCATTAAAATGCTTCCAATGATCACCAGTGGACAATTCAAGACACATTTTAAGAAAGTTTCCTTGAGTATTTGAGTGTACTTCTGTCCATTTCAGAGCAAAATATTACACGCTGTACTCCACGACAGCCGTTGATGTGACTAGATGTACTAAGTAAAATTCCAAGTCAGTTGGAGGATTTTATGCCGTATTTTTGGATCACCGTTCCTCCACCCTGCTAAAGATAACCTGGAATGTTTGAGACTGTCTCTTGGCGTCAGACGACCCCGCAGTTTCTCAAACGAACCCTCAGGAACCCTGAAAGCGTGCGGCCTCTCCTGAGCAGTCAAAGCAAACCTAAGAAGGTTTATTGGAAATCCAAAGGGAGATCTAAAAGTTTCCAAGACGTCAGGCTTCATTTTGGGGAAACCACCTGAGACAAAATGTGGTAGAATCAGTGGAGTTCAAAGAGAACAGAAGAATGGAGGTGTGGCGCTGCGAGCTCGCTTGGAAATTTAAATACACGTCACTCATGCGTCTCCCACCTGCTGCGACTTAGCGATCCCAGCACTGATTCTGTTGTTGTCACCGTCTAATCACTCCCTTCAGAGGTGTACGGGGTGGGGGGGTGAGAGGTGGGCTGGGCGGGTGGGTGGCATCTCTGTGGCAGGGACAGGTTTTATTTGACAGGAGCGCCGCCTCTATCCCACGGTCGAACACAGGAAGTTTGATCAGCGTTTTGTCACAGCGTCGAGGGGGGGCAGAAAAGGTGGGGTGTGATGGAAAATTATAGAAGTGTCAAGCCTCTCTTGTCGCTGTTCATTCAGGAGAGAGCCTCAATTTGAGCGGCTGCGGCACATTTTCATGCAAATAACGCCGTCGCAATTTTTTCCCTGGCGTTTCCCTAATAGCTTCTTACAAATGATGTGCCATTACAAGGAGGTTTATTTAAACAAATTTAATACGTCTTTAATCAACCCTCACCCAGCGCCTTTCAAAAGGTCACACGCCACATCAGGACGGGCTCAATATAACCCCCCCCCCACCCCCGCCCCGCCCCTCACATCTCAGTATTAGCTCAAGGAGGGCGAGGGGGAGAGAGGGAGAGAGAGAATTATTTCACGGACAACTCATTTTAAGCAAATCTTTATTTACATTTTTATTCAGTTATTAAATTTTATTTCAGCGTGAGACAGGAAGGGTGGGGGTCTCCCTCCTTGCACCTCCACACACACACACACACACACACACACACACACACACTTGCTTATGAAGTCATCTAATCTAGGAGGAGGGAGTGCGAGGACCTATAGTAGCACGCCTGACACGCCGCGGCCCTTGATCTTTTGTGGCGTATACAAAGAGATGGATATGAAGGCGTGAGCTGCACTTATACTGCACACAATAAACGTACAAGGAAGCTATTTAGCATCGTTTACAAGTCGCACATAAAAGTACTATAAAACATCATGTTTTAATGTATTTGCTTTCATTTTAATTCAGGGAATGTATGGAAAAGCACAGTAACTGCTTCTGAGTAGATGTTAAAAGCTCCTTACTGCCATCAACATGAACTTGTGATGCCATAAATACACTCCAGAAATGTCAATATTGTCAAATACTGATTAATATACAGGAAACCAGCAAAGTTTTGTTTTTAACAACTTGATTTACTGTGAGCGGTTCCTGCTTGCTCGTTGGTGTCTGGAGGGGTTGCTGGTCCCTCACCTCTGCTCCCTCCATCACCTCCTCCGGAGCAGCAGGGTGAACAACCCACATAGCACTGCCTCCTCTCTTCTCATCATTTTTTAAACAATTGTTTCCTTCCTCTGTGAAATCATGTTGTAGGTGTGAGTTTTCCCACACTCTGCCTTCTAGAGTTTAGGAGGGTACAGTTTTGCCACGTTGGGGACCTGCAGTTGCAGAGCAGGGCTGCCAGAAGTGGGACCTTGGGGCCGAATTTGATGTTTTATACTGGAGGTGTAATGATAATGATATCAATAATAATAATAATGAGAGTTTAAAAATCATGAAAAATTCCTTTTCGCATACAAAATACATTTGAACAACAAAAAAAAGTTTGCTTTTGGCCCCCACCCAGACTTGGAGTGAGAGTTCTGGCCCTCCAAGGGAGAAGGACTTCATGTCTGTGTGTGTGATGCTGCTCATGAAGGAGAGGCTCCGTGAATCTACAGTGGGAGGGAAGGTAGTTTGCAAGTTGTTGAAATTAACCCTGCTGTCTGAGATGACGTGTGCATTTGTCCTTGTGCGTTCTCGCGTGTTGTTTCATTACCACGGTCACGCGCGTGACACAACCCGGTGTCAGTAAACACACTCATTTAAATATGCGACAACACCGCCGTACTGCTGAGAAATTTCAATATGCAAGATTGGGAGTGTGACCTAGAGGTGAACGCTGCCTCCTGCTAGCCCCGCCCCCTCCTGCTGGCCCCGCCCCCTCCCCCCACTGTATGCAGGCTGCACATGTATGCGACACGCACCAATCCTCCCATCATGCCTTCACATCGGCGACGGACTTTAACTGTCCGGAGTGTTTGTGAATGTGACGTCTAGATGTTTGTGATGCGATGCGTGTCAGTCATCGATACTGGATTACTTCCTGTTTGTATGAAGCTTCAGCCTCACACCTCCAACCAAATCCCACGTGGCTGTTTTGGGGATCAAGTTATTCCAAGGGTTTAGGGGGTGTTGGATCACGGCGGCCGTGCCGAGCTGAGCATCTTAATTTTGGGGGGGTTAACCCTTTCCAGGCTAATGCCTTTTTCTCAGGGTGGCATTTACACAAAATGAATTGCTTGCTTAGACACAGCTAACTAAATAAAAGACAGCGGGGGCTGATACTATGAAAAATGGATTTTCATTACTGTTTCATTGATTCTAGTAAATAAGGGCCCGGGGCCTGCACCGCAAAGGCTGCAAAACGGTAATAATTTAATCTAAGGTGACACAGACCAAAATGTATGTGGACAAAAAAATCATCCCTGAATATTAAACAAGGGCCCCGAGACAAGCGAGAGGAGGGGGAGAGAGTGTTTGCAGGCGCATTTAAATATATGCAGATTGCCGTCCAACCTATTTAAAAACAAGAATTAGGTATTCCTGTCATAAATCACGTTTGCTGCTACGGATATGCCTTGTTATGTCGGTGTTTAACGGAAACCTGAAAGGTTAAAGTACTCAGTGCATTAAATTGTACAAGGATAATTAATACTTTTCTCCTGGCTATTTATAAAATATGGAAAATAGAGTCGGCTGAACTGTGACAACACACTCGTTTGAGGAGGAGGGCGAAAATAAAGAGGGGAATAAAGAATGGCAGTAACACACATTCACGCACATAGCACAGGAAATCACAGCACTGAAGGAACAAACACGCTGCAGGCTTTTTTGTTGGTAACCAGGTAGAATGAGATCAGATGGAGTCGATTGATTTTCAAGATGGTCATTTAGCCCACACAGCCAATAATCTCCACATTGTTACGGAGGTGACACCCGGGGGCTCAGGAGCACTGATGTCCTTGTGCGTGTCACTAATTAGTGTCTGTCTGCTGCAAACTAGTGCAAACTCCCTAATTTGACAAGTCTATTCCAGAGGTGTTGACCTCTCACTCACACTGGTGGCAGCGCCGTCAGAAGTGGCACCTCTGAGAGTGAGGTGTCATGTCTACCTGACTTTGTTGCACCTCTGCTGACACGCTGTCGAGGTTCCACTCGCACCGTTGGCCTGGAAGCGACGCGCCAACTACGTTGGCCACTTTAAAGAGCTGATGTGTGAATGCAAACGGTCGGAGTGCAGTTGTTACATAAAAAAACAGTGGGTCATTTGGCAAACCGCGGCCTTCTTGTGAGCAAAAGGCGACTTGACAAGTGTCCGGGCCCATTACGCCGTGTTAGGCTATTCACCGACTTGTGCTCCAGTGGTTATTATGGGTGCCTTAAACATGCGCCCAGACGATCATGTCAAGGCGGGGAGATAATAGCCTCAACATACAAAAGCACAACATCTGGAGCGAGAGGGTCGATGGTGCTGAACCGTGGCCAAGGTCTGAGTAAAGGTAGAAGCATTTTTTCATCTCCTGTTAATTCCCTTCCGCCTTGTGAGCATCCTCCAACAACAAGGCGGCTTTTTCTCCTCGCCGTGCAGGCCTGCGTTTTGCACTCTCCTCCTGACTGGGCGCTTAGTCACTAGCTGTCCTCTCAAACTGTATCCATCACAGCTCAGGAGAGAAAATAGAGGAATAGTTAAACTGATGTCGGCGCTGCACTGAGCAATACTTCAGTGAACCGTTAAAGCTGCTCAGATCCATCCCTCCCTCACTGCTACCACCACTGACCTTTTCCACATTTGCCAACGTCTGAGCGCCACTTTTCATCTTAATCACTTCGATTAGGCTGATTCTTTTAGTGGAATGCCATGTTTAGACCAACATGGACTCCTGAGCCGTCTCCCTTCAGGCTCGAGGAATGTAGAATGGGAGAAAAAAAAGACGGTGGAAACGTGAACTATTAGAAGGACAAAAAAAGCTGTCAAACTAGAGAAGGCCAAGGTTCAGGACGCCTAAAGATGGAAAGAGCAGGATACATTTCCATGTACGAGCTCAGCCATTTCAGCTTAATGTGAACCTGCTGCAGACCCACACGACGCCACGTGGGTCTTTCCTTTCCTTTGACCTTTTTTGAGTCAGTACATTAATAATGTGAGTCACTAAATTCTCACCTAACTGAAACACCATGTAGCTTATTTATTAATCTGATAAGGCACCAAAAATCACTGCAGCGTTCACAGGGAATTCTGATCACTGGCAGAATTAAAATTTGAAAAATGAAAATAAAATCTGGACCGTCCTCCGTCTTGAGATATTTTGATAGTAAAATAGATGAAATAATTTGAAGAAAAGGCAACATCTTTACATATTTTAAGATATTGACTGTAACACACCCTTTAATGTTTCAGTTTTGATCAAAATTTGGTTATTTTTTTAGCTCTTGAATTCCACTAATAAAAGCATCAAAATAACATTCAGCTGAGACGTGGTCAGTTTCCTCCAACTGGATGTTTCCAAGTCAGGTAGGTTTAGGGGCAGAGGCAAACTCAAGATGATCCACCAGCAGTTATCACTTAAGAACTGACTGGGATTCATAAAATATTTGCTTGCAACAATTAGACAAACATAAACCAAATAGTTCTGGTTTCTGCGAATGGAGCGAGCCTCTGGCCATGCTGGAGTTGTTGATAATAACAAATGAACTCGTTACCAAGTTCCCTTCTATTTTATTTCTCATCAAGCAGTGGAAATTAGTTGATTTGGCGGCAGGAGAGAGACGTCTGAGAAACCATCACTCGTGAGGGACAGAATGAGGACGGTGATAACCTGGTGAAAATGATGAGCGTCACCAGATGTCTAAAAGCACTGACCAGCTTGTAGACACCAGTCTTACGTTACACCCGGTCTAACCACACGCTATCTGCTGATCTACAAAAGCACAAAAAAACCCAAAACTTGGAGCAACATGGAGTCTAATTTCTTTGTGGTTTGTGGTGTAATTGCATAACAATGGAGCCCCCCCACCCACCACCACCCACCCCTCAGGCCCCAGGTATCCTCTTATGTCCCAACCGATGGGAAGTCGGCCAACCACAAGCCTCCCTGAAAACGGTTGTATCTATTCAAGGCTTTGGTGGAAACACCTTTGCTTCATGCAGACAAATGCAGCAAAGGTTACATTTCCTTCCGTGACTGTGGTCCGTGTCAAGATCAGTGAGCATTCTCACCTGCCACCCTTAGTGGAATCATGTGAGTCGCCCACGTCCTGATGCAAATTACAAGCTCCAGCTTTTAACCCTTTAGTTTCGAAGGGATCCATCACTGCCTTGAGCCTGCCCACTGGATGTAGTCTGGAACAAATCACCTGATTCCACTTGGCTCAGACGTCAGCGCTCCAGAGCAGGGGTGCCCCCCTCCTCCCCTGAGGGAGGCCTGAAGCTGACACTTGATGGTTTGCTGCAGGACACAAATAAACTCATCATGTTGTTAAAAATCGTTTTTAGCTGACATCAAACTGACATCCTGCACCAGGTGTTACTCTGATGGATTTATGAAAAACCATATTGATATGAATGTGAAAGAACATTATCACCCCACAAAAAAATGAAATGGCCTCACCAGTGATTGACAGTAGGATTTTTTGAATATCATATTTCATATTTTACTATGAGGTAATAATTTATGTCGAGCATCTGGTGGATCAAATTGAACCCACTTTGGGCAGCCCTGTTGTGGAGCATCAGCTGTCAGTGTCAGAGGTGAGACTCATAAGGCCTCCGCCAGAGTCATTTTTCATGGAGGTTTGAAACCTGCGCTTGCAAATTCTGTTTCTTCCTCTCACTGAGGCTGAGCAGTGTCTGCTAATGATTGATGGACTCACCTCTTGGCTGCGCAGCTGTGGTTTTGTCTGAGCTGCAGCTGAAGGACGTTGGGATAGAAGATGCGACCGGTGAAACAACAGATGCAAAATGCATGGAGCTGACATCGTGGACCAGGATTGCTTCTGAGGGATTCAAGGCTTCTTGTAACGTCACATCCTCACTCATGCAGTTCCTCACCCCGGGTTATTGCTGTTTTCTAGTTTGACCGAGGTTAGCACCACACTCGCTGCTGTTGGATGACCTGACTGTATTTGGGAAATTCTCCAAATGCTTTTACATTTTGGCTGCAGCTGGCAGGTTCCCCAGTCCTTCCAGCTGCATTGGCACAACATGAACCATCAGTTGGATGCTCCTAAACCTAGTTGGCTTAAAAAAATGGCAGAAGGGTTGATGAACCCGGGAAATGACCAGTTACTGTTTGGAGGGGAGCGCCTGCCGCCTCGCTCCCTGCATGCTGGGAAGTGCACGCGTTTGTTAGTGGCTGTGCTTCTTTCCTGTGTCCATCTTCACAACAAATGGCATCAAGAGTTCTTCCTTTAGTTTGATACGTTCTGCTAATTGTTAAAAAAAAGAAGAAGTAATCAGAGCCTAAGACTTGTGTTGTATTGTTACATCGGCGCGTTAAGAACGGGCCTGACAGAAGTGACGGCAATTTTTATGTCAACTTACAACATAATTTTGCTCATTGCGGTTTTCAAGGCGTGCGTATTTGTTCGAACACCCTCAGGAAGGAGTTGTGACTGTGTCAATGTGGCAACACTGAATTAAAATTTTGTTTTCATATGTGCTCTTGTCCCTGTTTGGCATGTAAGGACAGGAAAAGACAGTCTCTGGAAACATTTGGGGAAACCTGAAGATCCCGTTTGCCAGGTTTGGTGATGATTTTAGCAAATTGCGGCTGATAAAAATCTATATGGCAACCACTTCCATTTTTCCGGCTCCAGCAGCGTCACTGGAGGCAAACAGTTACACGCTGAACACTTTTATGCTTTTTCCTCCTGTTTTTCATGAAGCACTTGAATATCGCCAGGTTTCCTGAATGGTGACTTCATCTACGTTTTCCGTGGGCTCTTTCCACCGAGCAAGTTTTGAAAATCAAACATCCATCTGATAACTCGTGTGAGGTCGAATCATCTGGGCCACTTTTAAAAAGCCAGTGTGGCAAGTCGATGTTGTGTTTCGAGCATGAGGTTCAAAAGTTGTGTCATGAATGAACCTCCAACTTTGCCCCGTCGGTGGCGCTTGCAGTGCTTCATTTGGGTTCTTTGCCCTTAAGATTTAAAGGAGCCCCTGTAATGTCAGCGCCCTTAATTCCTCATTTCCTCACAATCTACAATCTACAGGACGATCAAGTGTGCCAATCTGCTGAAGACTAAACTGACAAATCTTCTGGGTATTAGCTTCCCTCACATCAGAGGCAAAGCCACATGGAGTCACTTTCTAGTTAATTGACCAGAGGTTTGCTATCTCGCCCTTCTTCCAGGTTAGGTAGGTGTTTTTAGTTAGAGTATAATTTACAGTCTGTGGCACTCAGACTAGTTAGAGCACATGAAGAAACAATTTGGTACATGTGTGTCCTCACAGGAGTCCCTTGTGTTTTGGGGTTCCTGTTGCTCGGAGTGTTTTCACTCCTAACAAACCTCACTGTAATTTTCTTGGACTCTAAACAAGATTTCCAGACATCTCTTGTCCTCACCTGGCCAAACAAACAGCACCAAAGGGTTTCACGGAGCTCTTCCGGCACGCTTGCTGAGTGGTCACCGTATAGCTTCATGGTGATATTACAATAAGAGTGCAGATGCATACAACCTGGCTGCCGTCCCACATCTGCAGACGGATGATCTCTGGCTGCATGTGCAATATGTTAAGAGGCCTCCTGCTGCTGGCGGAGAGACACCTGCATGATTGATGCTCCCTATTTAGCGGCAGGGAAGAACAAGTGCACCTCCACCCAAGGGAGTGTTTGCTAGCATCTTGTACTGGACATCTGTGGGTGGCCAGAGGGAGATGGGAAGAGACAGTGGAGGCAGCACTGAAGACAAAGGGTAAATAACTGAAGAAGATACAAGGGAGTGAGTGAGCGAGAGAGAGAGAGAGAGAGAGAAAGTTGAAATGAAAGAGAGCAAGCAACTTACATCTGTTGCTCATTATCCTTCTGGCCTCCTCGCTGGTAATCGCTCCATCTGACATAACTCACAGCAGACCTCGCTTTGACTACAGATGGGAGTCGACGGGAGGGGTAGAAGTTATTCAAGGCAAAGATGCAAAAGGTACCACTGATCCCCAAATTCAGCATCATTACAGGGAAGGTCCTTTTTTTTTTTATAAGTCTTTTTTTTTTTTTTTGTCGCTGAAATAACAAAAAAAAAAAGAAACAGTAAGTAAAAAGTAAGAAATGACGTCTGCAGTGGAGGGTAAAATAGTGTTTTATCATAATCAGATTCTCCTCGGCATTTCTCACATCATTGAGTTCTGGAGGATGTGTCAAGGCTGTTGAGACCTCTGCCTGCTCTTAATCAAGACGTCTCGAAATGAGATCTGTAGTCGCTGCAAGGAGGCCCCGGGGCCTGGTGGCCCTCTTGTACACTCGTGAAGGTCAGGCCCCTATTGTGCTCCTCCATGGTTAAGTGTTCTTTTTCAATCACGGAGCTGCTCGCGCTCTCAGAGTATCAAAGAGATGTTTGCAGTGTTCAGTGTGCACATTTTTTGTGTAATTAATTTTTTTGATTCCGTGAGAGCAAGAGGGACATTGAAAGAGTGGTTTAGAATTCAGTGAAGCTCCCAAAATATCTCGACTTGTCAAGCTGGCCAAAACCGTTTTGGACATTCCTGCAGACCCTTGATGTTCATGACCTCAGCCGTGTTTTACAGGAGCGTATAATGGCGGCATTTCAGTCTTGTGACAGGGATCAAGCCTCTCAAAATGTGTGAAGTTGCATTGATCTCTCAGCTGACTGCTCGTGGCCACATATCCTCAAGAGCCGGTCGCGTCTTTGTTTTGCTGGATGATTTCGTACAGTTGTTGTTCAGTAATGGCCGTCAGAGTGATGCCCCACTCTTCATCGGCAATGCTCGGCAATTTTGAATGATTTTAATCCCCT
Source organism: Aulostomus chinensis (assembly GCF_037954235.1). NCBI lineage: Eukaryota > Metazoa > Chordata > Actinopteri > Syngnathiformes > Aulostomidae > Aulostomus > Aulostomus chinensis. Next base: position 66,482,820 of record NC_141320.1, read on the forward strand.
GATGGAATCACATATTCAATTTCCTGGTGAGAACGCTTATGTATTATTGCTAATAGCTCTGTATGCTAATGCAACAATCGGAAGGAAAGCAAACTGCTAGCGCTGCTGGTTGTGATGCAGCGTTTGTCTTGTTCCTAAAATCAGCCTTCAACTGAGTTTGTACTGTGTAGTTTTGTTTCTGAACAGCTTAGAAGCAAAGACGCCAGGTAGCATCGGCAAGTTTCCTCCTCTGATTCTTTCTTTGTATGTTGAGCGAGTCGCTGTCTTTTAAAACATATTTTAACATTCTAGCATTTGGTGCCAACTACTGTAAGAAGACACATAGTCCAGCATTACACAGCAATGAGCCGCCTCTGTGGATGACAGCGGCCCAGCTAGGTAAGGACCTGGAGCAGCTTGTCTTTAGTACACGATGTCTCGGCGGAGCCTCACAGGCAGTCCCAGTAATGCAAGTACACTTTCTGAAGGTGTATTTTCAAGCTGTTGTTGAAGGAATCAAGCCGACATTTAAAGGAAAGAAGAAGAGAACTCCAGGAAAGGCAGCTGTAACAACACAGACGGGCAGGCGACTCAGAGCAGCGGCTCCAGGTGACTGCACACCTTGACTTCCATTTATCAAAACCCTGTTTACTCTGGCTGACAAGGCCGAGCCGCCGAGAAATTGACTTCCCAGGAAAGATGGATGCTGCGCGCTCCGCATCTGTGAGAAACGCCTGGCAGCTGTGGCCAGAGGCAATTCCCAAAGATGTGGAGGGGAACTTGTGTTGCGCGGAGGTGGCAATCTGCTCTGAAGTACGTCTCGAACAAACATGTGACTACATCATGAAAGTAGATTGGTGGCAGGATTCCCTTTGGTGCGGCCGACACCTGGGAGCTGCCCATGTAAAGGAATGTCTTCAAGTTTGGAGTTTATGTTGGATTTAATGAGTTTTCTTAATCATGACGTCCCCCCCCCCAAAAAGGAAACTGAGCTGTGAAGTAATATATTTTAAATCTTAAAGTCGTCAGCACAGATTTAATTCATTACTTGTTTCTGTTTGGACAAAATCTTGATGGTTTTCTGGAGTTCATCAGAGATTAACGCCTCATTTCCATTCATGAAAGTTTGGAGTCTGGAAATCTGTTCACTCACTTGGAAGTCCATTCTTTTTCCTCTGATATCTTTTTCGTCTCCCTCTGAAATGTGAAGCTCCTCTTGATTGCCCTGACTATGCTGAAAAGAATTAACTTTTGTTGCAGAGTTTGCGCGAGCTGAGAGAAGCTAAGAAGCTACTTGTGAGCTAACAGGCTACTGCTATTATTGCAGCTCGCAAGTGTTCAGTGTGGATATTTCACATCTAGGTGTTGAAAAACAGACAAAATTAGCCTCCCACTCGGGTGGTTTCTATCGCCTCGTGTTGGCGTGCTCTGCATAGTATTCAAAGTTAAAGATGCCAGATTTCAGTCCATAGAAACAAGATTCAGGAGTCACAAATCTGTTAATGAATGTTCAAAACAGACCTCAGCAATCACCTGCCTGCAATAACATCATCCAGATATTGAAGTCCTTGATGCAGAGATGCTTTAAAAAGTTCTCTCTTCATTAGATAAGTCAGCAGAATGTGCTGTTGGGCCCTCATCGTGTCATCATGTTCATCAACAAACTCTCAATTAAATTTGTACAAACCAGTTGACACACAGTAACCTTGGAGCTCTCAGGGCCCCGAGACTGCCGGGGCCCCGGGGCGATTGCCCGCTTTGCCTGGATGGTAATTCAGCCCTGACTTGCAGAGCGTGAGGTCCTCAGTCCTTCAGAGAGGAAAGAAAAAGCTAACAAAAGTAAGATCAAAGTTCACTGTAGAGTTTTGACTTCTCCGTGGAAACAAATTATGCTCATAAATATGACTAAATGATAAATAATCCTGGTCCACTGCTACTTCCTGTTGGAGCTCCAGTTTCACTGCCCACACAGCTCACACTCTTTGGCTTTTGTAGGGCAGCTTCCATGTGACACAATAATGTAATAAGGTAAGCTTCACTTAAATACAGGAATCTGAGGTTTTTTTACTGCTTCAAAAGGATGCATAATAACGTGCTTCTGAAATTGCCTCTGGGAGATGGATAGGCGTGTAGGAGGGTGGGAGAAGATGTAGAAAATGTTCCTGAGCTCAGATAAGCCAACATTTCCTCCCCTGTTTGGGTTTATTTTCCTACGGCTTTAGAGTCAGGCCTCATATCCCACGCTACAAAGCCTCTGCTCAGTTGAAACTGGAGCCATCTCAGACCTGGACTTGCTGTGTCCTTTTGCGTGACCCCCGCCCCCAGCATCGACCCTCCAACTGATATTTCCTGATGGATGCAGTGAGAATGTCCTGAGAAGATCATCTTCAAACCACGTACGTACATTAGTCTACTTGCATTTAACCCACTGCAGAATCAAGGGGAGAAAGTAATCAAATCGTTATCAGCACTACTTTACAGCAAAATGGCAAATCATGCGTGACATCTTTCACGCTGCACTCAGAAAAACACACGTTAAAATACGAATCCCCCCTGCACCACACGACTGCTGCTTTAGGGTTTGTCTTCAACGTCACAGAAAAGGAACAAAGTCCAACCGAAATCACCTTTGATGCTCTTTTGGAGTCCAAATTAGATTTTAGGTCTTTTTTTTTTAATTTTTTTTAATCCATTGGTTTAACTTAAATGATATGAGTGATTTGTTCCAACCATTTGGTCGCTGTGGAGCGACGAGGAACTTGGCAGCATTCAAATAGCGTGACTTTGCTGTGGTTCACCAGGTTTAGGTTCACCAGAGTGTCCTGCGGTTATAATTCATATGACCACGAAGTGGCGTCTGTCACTGAACAGTCATTTTGGATGCATTTCCTGCTCATCATCTTTTAGAACATCTCCAATAGTCAGTGTTATTAAAATGAATAAAGTGTGTCTTAATGTTTAGCTGGACTACGCCGAGTGCAACAAATCGTTATCAGCGGAGCAGCTGATTAATAATGAGCCTTTAAACACGTGAAGGTGCTGGACAGGATGTTGCTGTTAAGAAGTCGGACAAATTGGAGTCAGTTGATCCGTCTGTGGTTGTTGTGTTGGTATCTTCTGTCTGTGGTGGAGAAACGTGTGATGGCTGGACGCAGCTGCATCACAGGAGCAACAACCCTGACAGTCGCAGTGGCGGGAGTCATCGTGGACCCCTGAAGAATTTTACTCAAGGTGGCACAAAGTAGAGAAACAACGCAATTCAATTAGAGTTGTACTTGAAAGCAGTCCTTCTGGGGTAACCTGGGAATGGCGTGGGTGCAGTCCCGTTTATAAACCGGTCTTTTCTTTTTTCTTTTTCCTGTTGCTGAGGAAAATAAACGGCATGGAAGCCCCCCTCTCCCCTCAGGCTCTCTCCCACGTTTAGCATGTTATCCTCGACATCTGTAATAATAAGGGGTCATTTGTTGTGATTACGGCTTTTTTTATCTGCGACCTGCATCTTCTATCCACAACATCCCTGTCGTTACACCTTCCTCCCTTCGCTGGCGTGTTTACCCTCTCCATGATAAACTCTCGCCCAGGCGGCTACGCTTAATGCACTGGTACTGTGACAGATGTGCTTACTTAGTTACAGTGTACAATAATATACAGTAGAGTGGTGGCCACACTGATGCAATAATCCTGCAGTTGTTCTGCAAGTGCTCTGGGAGCTAATATTTAGAGTTTTATCCAATCTATTATAATTGCTGCCTCAGTCCCCCAATACACTCTTACTCATTTACTACATCATTTTAGGTGTTGTTTGATTTTGGAAAAAATATTTATGAAGAGAAAGGCAAAGGAGAGTCATTGTACATAGAAGCTAAAGGTCTGAGCTTTTAGGGGGTGGAGGTTTTGGGGGGCTTATTTCATGTTTTTATCTGCAACAGAGGCAGAGGAGTAAAGACTGGAGCAAACCTTGTGTTTAGGAGGTGATTTGCAAGGCTTTCGTTGAGTGTTTTTCGATCTTGATGGTTTAAAATACCAGTTAAAGCTAAATAAGAACTGCGGTATTCAAGCAATAAAGAAAACAGCAAATCGCGTGATTACAGTCCCTACTTCATTTCAATATCATGTTAAGATTGTTAAGCGACTAATTTTTCAAGATGGAATTATACGAAGACATGATAGTCAATAAACACTGCAAATCTAAATGTAAAGTGTTCTCTATTACTTAGGATTACTGCAACTACTAGAGTAGAACTGCGCTCCCAGCTGGGTTCGCACTGAAGGAAGACGTCTTGTTCAGTCATGCTGGAAGTGGACGCAGCAGTCTGAAGTGAGGGGAAAACATTCTCCTAGATTTGGTTGGAGCGACGAGGACGAACTGTCAGAGGACGTGACAGTCTCGCGCCGGAAGAATAATGTAACTTGTCAAAGTGGTGCGAGGACTCGTCCGGCGTGGTGACGAGCAATAGTAGCGGTGTCAGAAATGTCCGAGGCCGTGACACATTAAAAGGCAACGACTTCCTCCTGAACCGGCGTGAGGTTGTGCGCAGAGAAATTACGTTTAAAGCATCTTTCTTTGTGTTGAAGTTCAAGAGAGTCGGCAGCATCACTTTTATTTATCTTGTCCTTTTATTGCGCTGATTGTTTTATTTTCTACCCATGTGTTACATTTGTCTATTAACTTGTCATCTTAATGTTATGTTGAGACATTTATAGGCCTATTTTTCCAATTTAACACCATTTTCATACTTGATTGGTAGTGTCTTGGCAGATTTGAGCACTATTCATTGAAAGTAACAGCAGAGAGACGCTGCGTTCCTTAACTGTGCTCATATCTTCCTCCATCTCTATTATCCCTTCCTCCACACCTTAGAACAGATTAAAGCATCGCTCGCTCACAATCTCCCCACAAATCTAACAGGATTAAGGGGATGAAAAGACACACTTTTACGTTTCCAGACAATTACCTTTTAAGAACCCACTTTAGTACTTTTTGTTTGTCAAAAAAAAAAAATCCCTCACCATTTTCTGAACAGATACAAATCAGTGACACAGCGGTGAATAAATCCATTTATTTTAAGCATTTATTCGCCTCTTAGTCGCCTTAAAGGGTTGCTTCACCCAAATTACAAATAAAAAACACACTGTTGTCAGCGGAAAATAACCAGATGCAATTGTATATTTTCTCTTCCAAATTAAAGTACAAAAACAACAAAAAAAAAGCTCTTCAGGACAACATGTACACGCAGGTTCTGACCTCTTAGTTGCAACAGTAACCACATCATTAAAGTGACCGGCGATCTCCTGAAAGCTTCGTGTCTGGACGTGTCCTTCATGTCATTTCAAGCCACTTGAATGAGCAACACTTCCTGTTAATATTAAAAAACAAAAAATAAATATCTCTCTTTCTCCAGTTTAACAATGTCGGAGATTTTCCACACAACTAAGCGGCATCAGTTTACATCCTCGCTATTTTTTTTTTATCCTTATTGTTTACTTCTCAACATACATTTTATAATGCTAATACAATATTCTCTGAATAAAGGTCACGATCTGATTGTCCTCCATGAAATCGATGCTGCTCTAATGCAGAAGGAGTACAAGAATAGGAACATTTGTTTGTGTATTCAGTACAAAACAATGTTTAGTTTATCCCACAATAGTATCCAAGGAGTACCATCAGATATGTGAAGTTTTACTCCACTAATACTTTTCTCAGAAATATTTGGAGATCAGTATCGTGTTCCGTTTGAGACCCCATGAGTGGAGACTTCTCCCATGCAGAGTGTGGATGTCAGTGAAATCACACACTTCCCAATCACTGCTCAGTGGAACTGCAATAATGACTCCATATTTATGCTCTAATCATGAAACAGGATGTCGAACTGAGCCAGAATGTCCTCACTTCCTGTCCTGTGAGTACATCTGGAGCTCAAACGCCGTAATCCAGTGAAGAGAGGCGACAGAGAATTAGGCAGGTGGGTTTAGCTGCCCCCCCCCGACTCACACACACACACACACACACACTACCACGGAACGGTCCCTCAACCGTCCAACTCCCCTCCGTCATTAAATCTCAGCCCCAGGTTAACTCTGTCTTGGCTCAGGCTGCCGCCACCGCAGCCCATAACGGCACATGGAAACTTTCAGATTTAAAATGATTGATTTAACCCATTTAGACCTAAAAATGCCTGAATCCCTTTTGTATTTTTTTTTTAAACGACAAAACCTTGAGGGTTTTTCTGATAGAATTGTCCACTAAAAGCTGAATTTCTATGCCTCTGTCACAGACAGAAACATGGAATCAAACCAAAAAAGCTCAGACATTTGGCTGCTCTGGATAATAAATTGCCCTTCTGTTCAGTACATTTTTAAAAATAAATTAAAGCACCTAATATGTTGTTTCATCAGGCCTTAGAAAGACAGATTATTTTGGACAGTAACTTTCTTGTGCTTCCTGCAGGGAAACACTTGGGTGTCGCTGACCTGCCACCTGGTAAACGCTGACGTACGTCCAGGCCTGGTTCTTGCTCTCGTTTATGGTCCACGCTTGCAGACAAACCACAGATCAGTGTCCAGATGCTGCACCAGCGTCTTTACCGCCTTTTATGGCTTTTAAATGATGTAACACCCCTTCTAAACTGTTTCCTAAGCAGTTCTGCTGTTGGTTATGACACCCACAAGCTGGTGTAATTGTTCCTGTGTACTGTAGTTATTTGGGGTGAAATACTCCACTTTATAAACATGCTGGAAGAAAGATTTCCAAACTCAAATGTCCTGATGAATTCCATGAGAGATGCTCTTATCTCTCTGAGCAAGCTGCCCCCCCCCCCCCCCAAAAAAGAGGAGTCACCCAAACCCCTGTGTAAAAGGCCAAACTTGCTGCTCCAAAATGAGCAGGAATAAATTCAATAACAGCAATTAAACAGGAGGAGGAGGTGCAGGAGCCATTTGCCATTTTTCCAACGGGGTTTGACGCATGATCGTGGCATCACACGTGTTGTTCTGCTGATTGGCTGAAGGAGTTTGTCTGTCAAGACAAGAACTCCACCCTCTCACGGCGGGGGTTGTAGACGGGAGGGGGTCCAGGCGTAACCTCACGGCTCAACTCAGCTCAGGCTATCATTCCACACCCCTGCACCCGGTCTGGTGAAAATCCATGTAATCCTGCTGACGGAAGGTGAACGACGCTGATCACATGACCTGTGATGCTGAACATTCACTTATTGTTGACGGAGTTAGAATCCCTGCAAGTATGTGGGATGGCAAAGTCATCTTTTGTAAACTTTTTTCAACTATTAGATTAAATACCGAAACATGCTGTATAGTGACAACAACAATGCTCTTTGTTTCTCTCACCAGTTGTAGAATAACAACAATGTAACAAGCAAGAATAAAGATGGATATATTGTTATATATTTTTTTAACATTTCAAAAAATCACGCTGTGCCCCGACCTCCCAAAGCATCCCTCGCCCCTCCGTTTCTGTCTGGACTCTCATGTAGAGAAGCGCTTTGTTACTAGAAAGCAAAGGCAGAGCGAGCAGGCGGAGCGTAGCTTTGCAAGTAAGTTAGAAAAGTGAAAAGGTAGACAAACAGCACATCAATAGAGCAAGTTCAGCAAATACAAACAGAGAGAATGTGCAGCTCACAGCAGGTGGTTGGCGGTTGCTTGTCTTTTTCCTACAGGCATAAAAAACTGTATGGTTAAGTGTGTGTGTGTGTGTGTGTGTGTGTGTGTGTGTGTGTGTGTGTGTGTGTGTGTGTGTGTGTGTGTGTGTGTGTGTGTGCTCCTGAACCTCCCCTGCATTGTTTTCTCTGTGTGTTAGCATCGACACGCATGCTTGCATGTACGGTTGTTTCATCCTCTCAGGCTCTGAGGAGGTGTGTGTGTGTGTGTGTGTGTGTGTGTGTGTGTGTGTGTGTGTGTGTGTGTGTGTCTGTGTGTGTGTGTGTGTGTGGGGTATGGATCGAGTCAGTGCAGCCAGGCATGTTTTCAAACACATGCTAGCGGTCGGATCAGGGTTCCTTCTCAGGTTTGACACTGTGTGGGGGGGGGGGGGGGGGTGGTGTTTGGATTCGACACAAAACAGGTTGAGGGATCATATGGAAGGATTCACCTTTTGGAAAAAATACTACTACTTCCAGTACATCGGGTTGTGGTCACCGCCGTTGTGATCTCTTAAGTTTTCCTTCATTTCTGCAAAGTTTGAAAGTGAATTTTTAAATTTTGCCAACAGAGCACAGGTAGGGCTAGACTGACTGATCCAGGACCAGCGAAGAGTACTCGCCCCCAGATTCCTACTCATCCTCTGAAACGGATAAAGAAAAGAAAAGTCACATTTGAAAGTTAAAAATAGGAGAAGGGAAAATGTGCCAAATGTAATAACACATCTGAAACCAAACACTAAAAAAAAAAAAACGGTATTAAGACAGAGGTGCAGCAGGTAACTACAACAGTGTTAAATGAAACCAAGATGGAGGAAACATAATATTAGATCAGAGGAATAAATACAAACAGCACACAGCAACTGAAGAAATAGCAAATGAAAGAAATTTGGAAAAACGAGAGAGGGGAGGAAAGTACCTGCACTAAAAATGAACTGCTCTTGAGAGACCCTTGGACTGGTAACCCTGAGAGAGTCCTGCAGGCAGGAGACGTCTCGCGTTCGTGGCACATTTAGTCGTCCGTACAGCCGAGTTCTGCAGAAAGAGCAACTTCTCCCAGAATAACTCAGGAAATAATGACAAGTAGGGATTAATCAAGAAAACGAACGAAGTAGCAGGAGCAAACATCACATGTGGCTGAATGATGGCGAGCTGACATGGGTGTTGGTCACACAACATCAAGGAAGTGCGTGTTTTCTCTGTTCCTGAAAGCCACCAACCTTTCAAGCTGCTTGAAAGTGTTTGAACCCAACATAAAGCACGTTAAGCCTCGTTTTTACCGTTTTCCCATGAGCCCTGCTGCTTGATCTGTCTACTCCTTTGCCTAAACAGGACCCCCGTGTCAGAAGTCGTTCAATCCTTCCACCATCTGCCGTCACAGCGCCCTCCCCGTTTTGTGCCGTAAAGCACTCCAGCAGGTTTCCCTCAAAATATGAACAGGTGGCTCGTGATGAAAAATGTAGTGTAGAGACAGGCTGACGGTCTTATCAGCTATCTTGTCTTTATACAAGTGTAGCTGCTCATTAGTGACATTAATATTAAAATAAAGATTAGAACAAATGTTTATGGAGGATCTCAGGTGAGAGCGCCGGCGAGCTGGCGCCGGCGCAGCAGCTTAAACACTGCAGCAACACTTCAAAGTGTTCCCATAGAGTTGCATAGAAGAGTGTGTTGGAGAGCAGAGGGGGACTTTAGCACACCAGATGGACTCTGTCACGCTCCGGCTCGAGGCCTATCTGCCGGCCGCAGAATTTCATTAGTAGCTTGGCCGCGGTCGCAAGTTTGAAGAGCATAAGAGGTTCGATCAAAGGATTAGCAGCACATCTGAAGCAACAAATGGTCCACTCTTTTTTTTCCCCCTCCATTTTTCTTTTTTTTTATTCTTACGCCCTCCCACCTCCACAAAGTGCTTAGACCTGGCCAAAGTAGAGCAGGGGGGTGGTGAGAGAGAGAGAGAGAGAGAGGGAGAGAGAGTGGCAGCAGAAAAAAGGTCCCAGTCTAATTGCTAAGATGGAAAATGACGTTATAGAACCTCTACTGCTGTGAATTAAGGGAATTAGACAGAATGCAACGTTTGATTCACCACCTTAATTTTTTGGTGCATTTCCTTACCTTTATAGTGAATGTTTACTTCGTGTGTATCAGAAAAAAAGCAGATTTTTGGAGGGTAATTTTCTAACTTGATTAAAAGCTCAGTCAGAAAACAAAATCGGCTGATTTTTGTACGCCTTTAAATCAGTCAAAGTTTGCTTTGATGAGTTGCGCTCCTCTCTGTGTAGTTTTTCAGTCAGTGTGGTTGGTAAATGTACGTCACATGTACATTTCATGTGAAGTGCGTGTCAGATTGTAGCGGTGAAATTCCCTCCTGACGGGCTGCTGGGCTGTGAGTGCTTAAAAAAGGTGACTCAGCTTGACTTCTTGGTGGAGTTGCTTGAACGCTCGGCTAAGTAACAGTGTGTCGAGTATTTTCTTTTCCTCCTCCTTCTCTATTTGATCAATGAACTCGATTACTGCCATGTCCTGAGGATCCTCCACCACAGCACTCCCTCATCCACTCCTCCTCCTCCTCCTCCTCACTCTCTCCCTCCAATGATGCATCACTCCAGACAAACCTGACACCTCCACAAGCCCCCCTAAAAATCTCGTCTACAAGAGGGGCTTGGTTGGAGCACCCAGGCTTCCTCCCCCACCACCACCTCCTAACAGCACCCAGCCTCCGTCTGATTCCTCTCCGCAAGGGTAGCCTCTAATAGATTCCCCCAGCTCCCATGTATTATTAATGCTTACTGCTCTCCAAGGTGGCAGTGACAAATAGGGAGCAAAATTCACTGACTAGCGGTGAATGTACTTTTTAGTCATGCTTGAGCTTCCTCTAGTCCATACCGCTGCCAGTTGGAAGATTTCTTCCTTCTCTTCCTTTCACTCATCATCTTTCTTCCTCTACTTTTTCCAGCTGCGAAGGAAGAGCTCACACATCCCTCCTCAGAAGGGCTCATGGGAGTACAGTAGCATACAGGAGGAGGAAAGGAAAAACAGACGTATCTTTATTTTTTTCTCTTGTAGAGTTCGTTTGTGCAAGACCGGACTTTATTTACACGGAGCAGAATTCACGCGGTGTGACTACCTCTGATGCAAACATTTTGACTTGTTTGCATTTTTTAGCTGTTTATTCATGACACATTTTCTGTGAAAGGCCCGGCAGCGATGTGGTGATGCTAAAGTCTCACAGTTACACGAGGATAAAGGCTAGGTAGGCACGTAACAGACTCCCAGCTCGACAGCTCACCACCAGCCTCCAGGGACGGCATCTACAGAGGTTAACCCAGATTTGTGTGTCTCTTCAGGCCTTCACCTCCTCCTGACTCCGCTACCTGGATGTGACAGAAATAGGAGCAGCGCAACAACACGGAGCTTTTCCCTCCGTGAAAACAGTTCACAACAAATCACAGCCTCCCAACCTGTCAGGCGCCGTGCACCAATCAGACAGCTTACCTGGAAGTGGTCGCCTGAGTCGCTGTTTGTGTTTCACAAAACTCTGAGTTCAGAGAACATATGCCACGCGGTTAGCGCCTTGATGCAGAACACCTCCTGGTGATGTTCAGGGTGGGTTTCTATAGTGAGACCCAGCTTCACATATTGAGCTGCAGATGGAACGCAAACGCCATCATCTTAAAGCTATCATGTAGAATTTGACTTTTTTGTCACCAGAAACGTGCCTGCAAGCGTCCTCACATCTCACTAAAATACTTGCCTTTGTCACTGGCAAAATGACAGCAAGTGTTCAGATGTGACGCTAAAAGCTTTTTTGTCCTCAGAAAAAGGCTGCAAATGTCTGGAAATCTTACTGAAAATTCCTGGTTCGTCGACAGAGCGGCCCAACATCTATTCACTAGTTATCCACAACTGAGATCACCGAATAAAAGCAGGCTTCCTTTTTTTCCACTTCTCCAAAGAGTGTCTCAATTTGAGATTCGGTAAGATTTGCTGCTGTTTTCATTTCCATGTCTAATAACTTGTGGGGGGAAAACAGCATTTTTATATGCAAATGATCAATTAAGGGAGTGTCGACAGCCATTCATGGGTAAAGATGGGAGTGGAAATCAGGCTCGTGCACGTGCATACAACATCAGCATGATTGAAATTTGTAAAAGTGGACTATGCATATGCATGGATTTATAAACCAGACAAAAAGAGGGCGCATTGCTGCCTTTAGAGAAGAATCTCAAGTTTTCTGTGCCGTGGCGTGGTAATGACCTCAGAGCGCAGAGAGTTAAATTAAACAGGGAATACAACCAGAAAGACTGTCTTCTGCTTTAACACCTTTATTCCTCAGTGTAATAAAATATGTTGAAAGGCGTTTGGTGGAAATAAAAGGTCTTTGCATTGCGTATGAACCTATTAATATCTGTTTGATCAAGGTTTCACAGGAGAGCTCCTCCCCTGACTCTTATCAAGGCGATTCTTCACAGGTTGCCACTTTGGTTCCGCTGAAATAAGTAATTACAGCGGTGGGTCAAACCTTTTCTCAATGATTTGGAGGATGGAGGTGGAGGGTTCAGTGCTCCCTGTCTCACCCCCCTTCACTCCACTTACCAACCAACCCCCCAACCCCCCACCACCCCCACCCGCCTCCGTCTTCATTCGCTGAGCGCCGTGACGCGAGAACCCACTCTACAGCTGTTCCCCTGTTGATCAATTAAAAACATGCTTTGGTGAAATAATTAGCTGACATTTGCTCCTACTTAACAGATGTTTCTGTGGATTCTGCCGGTATAAAAGTACAGAGGTGGAGGAAAGGGTGTGTGTGTGTGTGTGTGTGTGTGTGTGTGTGTGTGTGTGTGTGTGTGTGTGTGTCTGTGTGCACGTGTGTGGTGCGTGCGTGTGTGCATACATGGAGGGAGGAGGAAGGCACTTCCTTTGCAAAAAAAAAAGGTTTCTCTCTTTGCATTTCAAAGTTGTGTACATCTTTTAATGTAATTACGAGAGGTGGGCCCTTCCCTGAAATGATCTGAATGCTAATTTGAGCGTTGATCATCATAGTTAACCATCGTTTACATAATTACCCTGTAATTAGCATCACATTAAAGCAATATTATTGGCATTAAGCAATTAATTAAACCCAAATATGGACTGTTGGATTGTTTGCCTGTGCTGCCTTAATCGTATTTATTGTGGTGAACCAAACCAAATCCATTGTACTTCGATTGCCCAAACAAGGATTTTCACTTGGCTACTTTTGGCTGCCTTTGAAGGCTCCTGGAGTTGGAATATTGATTCAGATCCCACTTAGAAAACAAACAGAAAGTGAGTTTGTGTGGCCGAGTTCTTATCATCCACTGTGGCCTCTTCCCTCTCATCATCATCACCGTTAATCAAATTAATACCATCATCACTCCCCCCATGCAATGTCTCCGGCAGATGAAATTCCCTCTCCAGAGTGAGGAAGGGGGAGACGGAGGCACAGCTTCCCTAATGGCGGACGGCTTGTCAGGATTAGGGCAACGGGGGCTGTAAAATCTACGCCTGATGAGGTGACTAGCTCTCCCTCTCAGCTCCAGCGCCTTACAGATTTGCCCACCTCTCCGGAACTTTCTCCCCCTTCGCGCTCCCTCTCTTTCTCTCTGCTTTGAAGCTTTTGAGTGCATGCTTCGATGCCATCCATCCAACTTTATGTTTCAGGCTAAATTGGCTGATTTCATTACCATTCAGGTGTGGAAGGTGGGGGGGCTCCTTCTCAAAAACCTCCTTAACTATTAGGAAAAAAAATGCAGCTGAGGGATGTCAGTGCAGGCAGGGTGAAGCAGGTGCAAAAGGTTGCCAAACGAGACGCCGGGCCAACTCCGGCGGCTAATCCCCGAGGTATTTAATGAACTTTTTCTCTTAAACCGCCTCTGCTAATACTCCGAGGCCACGCTCTTACACGTAGCCAGAGCACTAGAAGCCACAAAGACGTCGAGCGCTGTTTTATACCTGTAATAGAGGTTTTTAAAGAGCAGGTCCTCCATTTAGAAAAGGAATTATTTAAATTTGCAGCTCTTTTCAACCTCAGGCTAGCCTGTTTTTGTGAAGAAATGTAAGGAATGTTATTATTATTATTGAGAGGTGCATTGCCAAGCTGTTGTGGGAATTCCAGTGGATGTGTAGTTTTCGTGAAGCCCGCAGTGCTGGAGATATTTGAGCTCCCCGTAACCTTTTTGCCGCTCTTATTTTCCTGATTTTCATCTTTTGCCTTGTCTGATTTAATAGCACCCCTCCACACCCGAACACACACATACATACAAGAAAAAGAACGCCAAAGGAAAGATCTCACGAGCAAGGTTGACTGTCAGAACAATTGGGAGAAAATAAAGCTTCCTCGCTGGCAAATTACCTTTCTGCTTGTAATTCCAGAGGTTTTAAACATTAAGTGAACAGGCAGGCAGGAGAGGAGACACAAAAAATACTGGAAATATCCCAGGGCTATTTCTTTTTGCTCCAGACGCAGAGAAACAAAATGAACTCCCAAGTTCAGGTTGAGGCTCAGCGTAGCCCTGGGGTTGGACCGACGAAAGTGTGTGTCTTCTCTCACCTCACACACACATCCAGCCGTCCTGTTGTAAATGAAGTGACAAGACAATTTGCATTACTGCCCTTGACTTACGCCTCACACACACGAACATGCACATAATTACACACCGCCTCACACTTGCAAATATTCATCATAATGAGCGTGTTTGGTTATTTTACCTTACAGGTGTTCCCCCATCTGACAGCATGAATATGTAGCTGTGTTAAAGTGGAAGAGCTGAGAATGGGGAGGGGCAGGCGCCAGTGTTTATGCCCGTTTGTAGTCATGTGTCACGTCGGGTTTGGATCTCGGCGGTAAAGCCTCGGGGTTAGGTGTTAGGTTCAACACTTGCGCAGAAATCAGGATGACCTGTGCTGCCTGGGGGGCTGCAACACCAAGCACAACAAACTGACAGAGGCAGGGGGCTCACACACACCGCCAGGGTTGAATCATGGGAGGAGGAGGAGGAGGAGGGGGGAGGGCTTTTAATTGTGTCAGGGTGTAGGTTTAATTCCTTCACCCAATTTTCAGGGCCTGGTTCTGGAGTCCTGGTTAGAACTCCCGCCCTCACAAACTCAGACTTGGACCCAGAAAGTTAACAGTGTGTGAAATAATGAGATGGAAGAAACGATGCACCCTAATATCGTAAGATCACGCTTTTTAAATCACATCTCTTCTTCTTTGCTCATACTGATGGAAAAAAGACCAATAACTGTCATTTCTGGGTTCTTCCAAATGTTCTGGAGCAAAGAAATCGATTTGACACTAATAATCTTTACATGTGGCCCTCAGTACAAACAAAGTTTCATGTGAACTCAGTTTTTGTTCAGTTGATACCAAGGTTGATGAGTATTGGCTACGGAGCAGTTGCACAGGCAGAGGTCCATGAATGTGCATCTCTAAAGCAGATGATCCTGTGACCTTTCTGGACTCTAAATGCAAATGCAGCAAATCATCATATTGCAAAAAAATCTTGCAATTTTAAAGAGATAAAGAAACAAAACGACGACTAATTCCGTTCTTGCGCTCACCCTCAGTAATCTGTTACCTTGGTGAAAGTGTCAACAAAGACTGAGGGGGGCAGAATTCATGTCCGCCCCGGTGTTCCTATTAAGTGGCTGTTCCTTCTCCCAGCGTTTTCCTGCTGTTCCGCTGCAGCTCCAGATGTAAATGCTGTTTTCTCACTCTGATCCACGACGACATTGACGTGACCGAGGCTGCAGATGCATCCGAGGCCGTGACATGAATGATTCAGCCCTTCTTGATAACCCTGTAGCGCTGCATGCATCATCACGTAAGGGCCAGTCAAAGGTCACCGTAAAGATGTCATACAAGATGCAACTTGACAAAGGATGTGCAACAGAAACACGACTTCAAACTTCATAACTTAATGAAAGTGTGACACAGAGCAGCGGCCGTATGACGAGGAAGAAATAAAGAAACCGCTGGAGGAGAATGGCGTCAACGCCACTGTGGCTGCCCACCCGTAGCAGATCAATAGAGTGGCCAAGCATCCGACACCCACAGTGGCATGTTGGAGCGCAGGGCCGGGAATAAGTCTGGGGGTTCAGGGTGCGCCGGTCCATCATGGCGTGTCACAGCAATGAAATGAGTTGTCTAGAGCCACCAGATCAATGGCTGACATAAGAGGTGGAGAGGGAGGGCGGGAGGGAGGGAGGGAGGCGAGCAGGCTTCCAAGTTATTACCTCCACCTCGCTGTCAGAAATCCCGGCGTGATGCATTACATGTGTTCCCTGTTATGTAGTGTGTGTAAGGGGAGCACAAACAGAGGGGAACGGGAGGAAAAATGCAGTTTCCGCTCCATTCATCCTCCATATAGCTTTGTGTTTTCAGCAACGGGCGCCAGAATCACCTCCGTTTGAAAATATCTCTCTCGCTGTGGCGTGTGACCCGTGCAGCTTCTAAATGTCCGCTGATCTCCAGGTTCACGGCGAGAAATACATCTACTTACCATGATTTCTCCAGTTTTTATATTTAGAATTCATCAATTTGAAAACAGGCGAGAACAATGTGAGAAGACCCCCCCCCCCACGCACATACACACACACACACACACACACACACTTGGATGATCAAAAACAAAGACGAGGAAATAACTCTGCGACTAAAGACATCTGAAGAACAATCCGCTGGTTTCCCCCTCTGAGCTTGTGATGATGAATACCATTTAAATAAGGGCAGGCCCCGCCCCTCGAGTCACTTGATGACAATTGATCGTGACATGCTAATTTTTCAAGGGTAATTTCCAAAATGCGGCTCACACGTAACGTCTGGACTTATTAATACAAACGGCGTGGCTCGGCCTCCTCGCACCCCCTCCACACACATGCGCGCACACACACACACACACACACACACTCGCTCTCGCTCCCCGTTCAGCACGTGGCGTTGTTCGTCTGCTCCTGGCAATAATAAATCACGCTGTGACAAGTGGCGCACTCTTAACCTTGATGGACTGAGAATCAACGACCCCCTTCAAATAACGGCTGATTACGCGATTGGCATCGATCATTGCTCTTGTCTTCTTCAATAAGGAGGTGCTTATTCCGCCTCTTTGACCCCCGCGTCCCAACCGAAAATAAATAAAATAAATAACTAGGATTTACTGAACCTCTAATTCCTCCACTGATGGGTGTTCAAACCTGATAAAATGGTGCTTCTTTAACCCCCCTCTATCTCAGGATCCTCCTCTTGAGGTTTTTAGATGTAAAATATGAATTTTCACTCACACATTTTCAGGATTTAAAGTGAAAGGTCGATGAGCTAAAAGGTTCTTGTGTTATTTTTACTTCCACCTCCCACTCGGGGAGTTCCAGGCGAGCCACGGGTGCTACCTCAGGTCCAGCACGCCAACCTGTCTGTCAGTGTTACTCACAGGGGGGGTTGAATGAGCCATGACAGGTGCCAATCCGCGGCGCCCGGCGATAACGGTGTCACCCAGCCGGCGCTCAGAGGCGACCTCGGCAGCCGCCTTTACAGACGCCAAACATTTGAAGTTGTTTAGGAATAACAAAGCCGATGCTGTGTGAGGCGTCCCTGCTCACTCCCGGCTTGATTTATGGCCTCTGAGTTGAAGTGATAACCTGTTTAACGCTCGGGTGGATTATTATTTTTGTGTGCGTGTGTGTGACATTTACCTTGCTGTCACATGGTTTATGCATGCAGCTGGTGATGCTTTTGACATTCTGTCTGCTGCAATAAGGATTCACACAAAGTTTATCACCAAATCAGCCCTCTGATGTCATCTTCTACCTACTTCGTCTTCATTAAACTACAGCGCGTCTGATCATCACCTCAACAATATGACAGAGGAATGGAGTATCTGTTAAATATCAGGCACCGTGCTGCTGCTTCCCAGAGGAGACCCTCTTCCTGTTTACACTGGGTGTCTGTGGGGGGGGCGAACAGGTGTCAGGAGCCCCCGCACACATGTACATCACCTCCATGTATTTGTATATTCAAAGTAAACACACACACATACGTGAGGGTGACTAATCACGTATAACGTAAGCGCATGTGAGCGTGATCAGAAATCCGTATGTTAAAATATCAAATATTAAAATGTCAATTTACAAATTAAAAATACCTTCATTGCAGGAACAGGTTTCGTGACTGAAATCTCTCTTAAATTAAGTTTTTCTTTTATTTTCTGGCCTAAAATACTTGTTTTTTTTATTGCTGCATCAAACCATCAGGTCTTAAAATTCTCTCATGATAGGATTTATATATATATATATATATATTTTTTTTTTTTTTAAACACTGATGTTGACTGTCATGTGTGCCTCTTGCGCGTTTTACAGTTTACATGCAGTTTTAAATTTCATTCCATGCTGAGTCTTTGCTGGCTAAACTACAGTCCCGCCAGGTGTATTTTTCTAATTTCTAGCACAAAAAATGTCAATAAACATAAAATCGGTGGATGAGCGCCCACAAGACGTGGATGACGCCGGATGCTGACCCCGAGAGATGGTAAACACATGCAGTTTTATGGGAGATTTCCTGTTGTTAGCCGTCAGTCTCCGTTTGCGTCAAGCTAAGTGTACGTGGCTGGCTCCTCCTGCATTCTGGAGTCAAGCAGAAGTTTTGCAGGTGGGGAAAAAATCTCTGTGAGCTCAAGACTCACAAAATACTTTTTTTGGGTGAAGTGTCGTTGTACTTGTAACACATGACTAATGTAACGCTGCTGGTCTTGTTCCGGATTGTTACATGATGGTTGAAAGAAGGTGGAGTGGTGTTTATTGGCTACCCCCCCCCCCCACACACACACACACACACAGATAGAAAGCTAGGTCCAGCGCTGTTTTCCCTCTCTCTCTCTCAGCAGATTCCCCCTCTGAAGCCCCTCTACTCCTCCCACACAGTGGAGATCAATTTGTCTTGCCGACAGGAATCTATATTTTTCTCATCGCAGGTGCCGCTGCTTCCAGGTCACCCCACCCCTGCTCGCCTCACGCCCCCAGCCCACCACACCATCACCTCCTGACAATCTGCTGCTGTTGCATGAAGAAACGAACCCAAATCCATGAATAACCTGCATATCTGAACAACTAACTTCTTGCTAGTGTTGAGTGTGCAGTGTCTGAGCCGTGTTCTCCAAAGGTGTTCCACAGAGAACCTGAGGGGGGGGAAAGTACTCAAAAGTGGTTAGGAGGAGAAGGAAAAAAGCTTGCTATCAGCTGGGGAGCTGGCGAGGGAGGGAGGGCTTTTACAACACGTTTTCCTCCCGCCGTTGTCTACCTTGGTCCAAGGAAGGACCAGCGGGCTCCCAGGTGGCCGCCGCTGCGATCAATACTACACAAGAGTTGAATTAGACCTCACATCTACCTTGGCAGAGGAAGGGGGCCGACCTGAAATCCCTTGAACATTAACTTTCTTTCCAGTGAGTTAACCAATAACTGGATGAAATGAGAGGGAAAAGAGCAGCTGTCTTTCCTGTTTCTTATCCTCTCCTCGCTCTGTCTCTTCTTCTCATCCTTGCGTCTCGCTCTTGGCGCTCCAACTCTCAGTATCTGTTTTGCCTTAAAAGAGGCAGTTGAGCATAACTGAAATGCACAATTAGCAGATATCCAGAAGAAATGGGACACACACGCACATGTGCAAGCAATGCATGCATGTGTAAGCATTGCGCGCACACACACACACACACACACATTTTTCTTCATATACCCTTAATTGAATCATGTAGTGTCATTGACTGAGGCCTCAGCAGCTCATGGCGACACGTTTATCTGTGCAGTAAAATTAAGATGTCATTGCTTAAATCTGACGTTCTTGAAGAAACCGTCCTCAAGGCAGCTTTGTTAGATCTCATCCTGAATTTGTTGAGCATCCTGGAAAGTTCATCATTGTTCAATTAACGTTTCACTCAGAAAACACACGCAACAGCCTGTGTTTCATGATGCTGGCAGGATCCACGGGACTGTTGCAGTTGGATGATTTTGCAGATTCGTGGTCTGATGGACATATTGTGCGTCTGCGGACATCAACAGTGGTTTTTTTTTTGTTACATTTCTTAAATTTGTATTTCTGAAGTCTTTGTTGCCACAAATTCTAATTTAAGTCATTTTTTTTCAACTGAAATAAATCAGGCCCCTCATGTCGAAGTTCAATCTTTGGAGCCACGACTCTACCTAATCCTGCATTTTTAATTATAGTTGCACGAAAAACCATATTCCTCCATGAATCCTTCCCCAAATGGAAGTGCAACCTCAGTGCACGACTAATGTGTTACATTATTTTGAAAAGGCCTTTCAGTGTCTGATTCCTGCATCCACTGCATCTCCTGGTCCTCCTCTGATTAATGGCCCTTTTTTGCTTTTCTTGATGTGAAGAACAGAGATTTGTTCAAAAAGAGAACCAATAACAGAAATAAAGAGTTCTTGTTATAACATCGGGTAGAGAGGACAAAAGCAACACGCACAAACCTCAGTCATTGTTGAGTCTCCTGGCGCTAATCTGAATAATCTCGTATGATTGTTCTTTTTGGCAGGTGAGCAGCATCGCCGTCATCCTCCCCCTGCACCTGCGACCCCCGTCTGCTGGTGGATCAGGTAGGTGGCTCTCCCCAGCCAGATGCCTTCTGCTGAATTCGGGTCAGGAATGCATGCACACCTCACACCGAGACACATGCGCGCGGGCGCGCGCACACACACACACACACACACACACACACACACACACACACACTCTCACTCCTGGATCAATAGGAAGCACTCAGTGCAGCTGACGCCCTTTCACACCTGATACCCCCCCCCCTCCCCCCCAACAGACACACTCCAACCTGGTGAGGGAGCAATTACAGCGGACGGCAGGAGTTACCCAGTGTCCCCCCTCTTGTCTGGAGTGATATCTCCAAGGATTACAGGTACTTAGCTCCCATTATGTCTGCTCTATTACCTGCCTCTTAACACACACCCGCTCTCTCTGTGCTCGCCTGTTTGCACAACAATCTCTCCCATCGGCCCGCTACCTTTTCACCCCTCAAGGTGCGTCCGTGAGTGTGTGTGTGTGTGGAGCCACGAGTCTGTGCTCTGACACGCTCACTTCACACAGGTTTTATGAATGTGCTCTTAGTCTGTCTCTCACCTTCCCTTTTTTGTCACACAATCACATTTTTCACTTTTTGTAGTTACACAAAAACTGTCATGTCAACACACCTGTGCGCACACTCAAGATTCACTCATACAAATTATATCCTCGCTCTCTTTGAGCACATATTCATGGAGCTGACACACACACACACACAAGAGGTAAGCTGATCCGTCTGACAGACAACTGGCAGCTTGGAGAGCCGAGAGCGCTGAGAAGGTAATTACCCGTGACAGACGTACCTGTGTAGGTTTCACCTCCTCCTCTCCTCCCCCTCCTGCCGCCTCGCCTCACTCCAACCTGTACTTATCACAGTTACCATCTTGCCGCAGCCACTGAAGAGGTTTAATTGGAAGATTAAGGTGTTTTAGGCATCGATTTCATGTCGGCTCTGTTTGTTTTTTTTGTTCCTGAGCGTAGAGGCACTTTCCCACCTCTGGGGGCGCTGTGTGTGGCTTTTGGCATTTCAAACTATGTGAGCTGCAAAAGGCTGAATATTAGGAGTGTTATCCGTCCCTGCTGCTGGTTCATTGAAACAACTGTTCACAGCTTTTACAAGTGCTGATATTTTGTCAACAGTCCATCCTCTCCTGATTGATTTTGTGGAGTGTTGGCTCACCTGAAGTCTAGAGTGTCTTGATCTTATTCCTCCCCTCTCTCCAGATTTAGTGATGATACTAATCCTCTCAATTAGCTTTTCTCTCACTTTACCATTAGCCGGCAGATGAATTATCATCGTCATGGCGAAACCAGCACTGGAAAACCATGATACCAATTTTATAAAATTCCACAAAGCTAGTAGCGAGCGTCGCGCACATGTAGCTGGTGCAGCTCGGCTAATGTAATGTAAGCAACTTTCCAGAAAGCCACACTCGGTCCTTTTGCACTTAGAAGCCGTGTGGAAGGAATGAAAGCATGCACCTACTGCTCCTACACAGGTTTGCATACTGTTAATAATTTCACATCTCTATCGGCCAGGTGTTAAAGGGTCCCTGAGGTTTCATTTCATCAGGAATCAACAACCTGTTATAAACACCAACCACTTTCCCCTCTTTTCTCCTGTCAAACCGCAACCATCTGGCACCAAGCCACGAAAATAGACTCAAAAGCGTTGGTAACAATTAGTAGTCGTTGTACCAGGGGACCACACAACAACCCACCTGTTTTTCATACCCTGCCACCCCCCCCTCCCCCCATCAGGACGCTATCAATAGCCAGACACCTGTTTCCTGCCAACGCAAGCTAGGCCGTCTATAGCTGCACCTGTATGTGCTTACACAAGAGCCTCGAGAGGAGCATTTATGTGGATGGGACTGCAGGGCTGATATCAGGCTCTGCTAATGCAATCACAGGAAGGACAGGGAACACTTGACGAGCGTGAAGCAAGCCAACGGTGGGGTGAATTCACTCGAATCAAGTCAGGATGTGGCTTTTCAAAAGAAGCTCGAACGGGAAATCTTTTGACCCTAAAACGACTATTCAGATGATTAAAATGATTGGTGTGCGTGGAGGGTAATCTTCAAGCAGGGGAAGATTTAAAGGGACAATTAACATGACGAGTAGTATTTGGCCATTAACGTTTGTTGTTTGGATCTGACATCTCTGGCTGAAAATGATGAATCCTGTCTGACTTATGAAGTCACATCTCATGTATTTAGTAATCTACCTTTAGGTTCTGGTTGCTCGTTATTTAGCCTGATTTCAGCCACTATGTTGCTGATGGGGCTCGTATTTATGGTAAATTTTTCTTTTCTCGATCATCTGATTCCAGGGTCTTTCTCGCTACAAAAGTAGGGTTTAGTGTTGTTGCCTGAGCTCACCAGCTTGGCAACTTGTCAGCGATGTTGTGATGCAGGGATGAGGGCTAACCCAGAAGTTCCCTGCAACTCTGCAAAACTCATTTCTGGGTTTTAGGGCTCATTTTCCCACCGCTTCATGAGTTCTAAATAATAGAGCGTTGGTCACTCATTCAGAGGGGAGGGGAACAGTCACGTCCCTACTGAACAATGTCACACCTCATGTATGTCCAGTGGGAATGTCTAATACGCGTGTAGGATCTGCAGTGATAATACAATACAATCTGGGTTCTTATGGATTCTTGCAGTACCGCAGGAACCCCACATCTCTCAGGCTCCAGTCATAAAGAGGACGGATTGTGAACCACAGGTTGATTAACCCTGTGACTTCAGCCTGATAGTCAATCAAACAAACCCTTATTTCAAACAAAACAAAGGGCGACTCATTAAGACACGATCTCCGCAAAGTCAACAGCTAGTGCCGTCTGTCTGGCGCAGGCGGTTATTCAGCGGGGAAAGCAGTCATTCAGTCAATCCATTACCTCCAAACCAAACAGAGCCAGACATCAAGGAGCAAGCTGCAGAGTCAAGCATGGAAGGGCAGGTGATTAATGCCAACACAGTGTTTCCCTGTTCGCGGCCAAAGTGTTATTGATTTGATTTTGGAAGGGTGAGAAAAGGTTAGCATTTGCGGGGCCGTGGTTTGAGGTCAGCGGCGTGTGATGGGGAGCCCCTCCCTCCTCTGTAGGGGGCTACTGAAGCAGTCAAGCAGGAAATGGAGACAATCCCCAGCCAGTGACGTTCTGTCCTTTACACCAGCGATATGTGTGAAGTCGCCAGCTATTGAGTGCCACATACTCCTACACCTAACAGGCGTTATGACTGTGAAATAGCCAAAATGGCAGGAGGTATACGGTGTGAGAGGGAGAATATGGGTTAATACACGGCACTGATGGAACATTTCGTCATCTTACATCAATCAGAGAGAAGCAGCAGGTACAACAGGGTGAGGAAGTCTCGATTTCCTCATTTCCATTTGAATAAAAGCGTTCAGCTCACAAATCATGAGAACTTGTAAATAAATGAGCTTCATCCAAAGCACCCATGCTCCCCGGTACGTCAGGTACATGACAAGCTCACACTCCCAGTTAATTCTCGACCCCCCCTGCTCCCCCTCCCTACTTTCCCTTCACTCCATGTCATTTTCAGGGGGGAAAAGGTGCCGTCGTCATATGACAGTAATTAACAACTGGCAAAAATATCCCCTCCCTTAACATGAGGTGAGAAATCACAAAAGCCGGAGTTATTTTCTCATTAATTTACCAGCCCTGTTCTCCTCTACGCTCCAAGACAGCAGCACGAGTCCTGAGGTACGAGCTTAATAAGGCCCCGTACGGTTTGTTTGGGAGGGGGAGGAAGAGCTGCTGCTGATGAAGACTCGGGCTGAATTCACTGTACATCTTTGATTAGGCTCACAAATATACAGTATGCCTTGTTTTCTGTGGTAACAGCGACTCGGTGTCGGAGCGCTGTGCATTCTCTCGTTTGTGTTTGATATTGTAAAATAATAACTTCCCCTCTCCAATTTTGAACCCCGGATTCCAAAAAATATTTGCAAAAGGCGATGTGACCGTGTGCATTTCCATCCACCACAGTAGAAGTTAGGAGCTGGTTTTTTCCTCTAGGCCAGAAAGCTTCATGAGCGTTGGTGAGAGGAGCAGAACAAAGAGCCATCAAGGGGTTTTTTCAGGTCCCTGCATGACCTTCAGCACTCAGGGTTCCACTCGGAATGTACCAACCCTTAAACAGGTTCCTCAAAGTGAACGCCAGGACCTTAGAACCTGTTAGGAAAGGTATTTTAACCTTTTTTGAGAAGATGGTCAATCTGACTTAAGGACTTCTTCCTCTGGGTTCATCAACCTGGGCATCGGGCTTTAAATTGCTGCTGAAAATTCAATGAAAACTAACAAATTATCAGTGACAGAAGATGAAGACGTGTGGAGGACAACACATCAGAAAACTCTTGGCTCCGGCGGTCTGAATTCTAGGTTAGATTTAAGTCATCTGGCATCAAAACCTGCAAACTCTGACAACAGATGAAGCGAGTTTAGGTGTGAGCCCCCAGGATGTCGTATCTTCTGCCGACTGTGGTGGCCTTTCAGGTACATTTTGGACTGTAAGTGAATTATTTGACACGTCATCCACTCGACCGTAACTCAGGGTGACCCACAGGGGCGTGTACGTCACGGACACGCGTAGGGAACGCTCAACAGTAGAGCTCTAAGACGTATGAGGACCTTGCTGCTTTCTCAGCGACCGACAGATGGTTTGATATTCACAGATAGCGGTCTTTATTTTTTACCCTCCCTCTGTCTACTTGGCTACCTCTACCCTCTGCTCCTTCAGCTTCCTCGAGCAGTAATGGGATTTGACTGAAATAGATTTTTGAAATCCACCTCTTGCAGATTGAAGTTGGCACCACCTCCCTTAGCACCTTTAAGCAATGTTTGGCACATTTGCAGCTTTGCACCTTTGGAGCTGTTCAAGAAACTCACACACTCACCTCTGTCATGTGAGCCGTGCCTGTACCTAATTACCTGATTTTAGAGTTGGCCGGCATCATTCAAGTATCTGGCCGTCTCAACCCACAGCTCCGTTTTATTCTCTCTTTCTCTGCGCCATCCTGGATTTCTGCTGCCAGACAATTCCTCCATAACTCACACTCTCAGACTGAAGAAGCACCTCCTGGAGGCCTTGGGGATGTCAGAGTTTGTCGTTCAGGATTGTTTTGGTACAAGAGGGAGAAATAAGACAAAAGAGCCCCCCTTTTCTGCTGCCATACACCCCACTACCTTGTCACCCCCCTCCCCTCCTTCTTAGCCACATTGCATCAGACTAGGGACTAGGTGCCATTGCGCCTGCATATTTAAAACCACCTAAATGTGTGGAACAGGTGGCGCACAATGCACTCGTTGTTATTTGGTTCACGCAGTCAAGATGGCAGATTTCATAATGCTTTCAAATGGCACATAACAGGGAGAAGCCTTGCAGGACTGCCAAGAACAATTTCGCCAGGAGCCAAAGAGGAGCAGCAGGCTGCAGCTCGTACCTTTTCAACAAAGTGAAAAGGGAAGTAGAGTGTCTCCAAACGCACATTGTGGGACACTAAATCACCTTTTAACAATCACGTTTGGTTACTCCATTTTCGTAAGCGTTTTATCACTTGTAGCGATTTGAAAATGTCGAGAAACAGACATCCAAAGCAAGGAGAGAATAGGAGGTGTTTTTGTTTGCGAATGCATGACAGAGGAAGCAGAGACGGGGCAGGTCTCTTATTAAAGATTAAAACAAGCGTTTCCTGTTGAGAAGAAATGAAGTGAAGACACATCACTCATGCTGTCAGTCACGCATCACCCAGAAATTTGAAATACATATCAGTTTCAGGATAGAAACAATGAGAGCTTCGACCGTTTCTGGCCATTCATATCAGTATTGACATCAGCAAGGTTTGTACATCATCATATTCAGGAAAAACTCAGCCAACAAGGTGAAAATAAAATGATTTCAGCCTAATTTAAGACCACTTCAACTTTGCTGATGTTGGAATTTCTCTTTTTTAAGAGACCTATAGTCCTCTTCAGACCATTAATCGTGAAACGTGCCTCCTCTCCCCTTTAAAAATGAATAAAAACAAAATTAAATGTTTCAAACTGCTGATGTCCTCCCGGTCAGCCTCTTGGCGAACCTGACAGCGTCTCATCCGCCCTTCAAATAAGCCCACAGATGTCGCGAGGACTCCCCCACCTACGCCACCGCCACACACACTCGCTCGACCCACCTCCAACACTGTTTGTAATGAAATCTAACACTTGGAAGAGGAGAAGTGGACTGACCACCTGTGCACCGAATTGTCACAGACACACAGGAGGGAACAGAGGGAAGAGGGGGAGCACGGGGAGACGGCGGGTGAAGACGGAATATTGAACAAATGTTGGTGAACAAAATGTTTCAGTGAGCAACTCCTTCGATGAAGCGTCCCTTGCTGGCTGGAGGCTGCTCATCTCTCGCTCTTCATACTCAAACCAACGACAAGTACACGTGCATATAACCGTTGGCCAGGAGCAAGACACCGGGACGGTAGCTACCATTGCGACGCAGTACCGGGTGGGTTTTTGCAAAAATGTCGGCATTTTTGCAAAAACACAGGTTTCTAGTGCAACATCAGTTCACTAGCAGCTGGTTTTCTGGAGAGCAAACGTCTGGACATTTGCAGTCACTTTCGTAGCAGCATATTTCTTTGTTACCCCCAACTGTCGTTTTCCCAACCCGAGAGGCATGTCTGATATTTAGCTTGATGTTATCACTGCGGGGGTTGGTGCCGGTTACTGAGTGCTGGTGTTACTGGACGTTTTTGGGATTATGCACGGAAAATGGTGCAGAACTTTTCACAAGCTATCATACGGATGTGTCCTGAGAATACTGACTCAAGATTGTTGTGGAGCGAGTGTCCTGAGAGGAGCGAGATGAAGTTTGAGAGGGTAGACAGACACTGTGGCAAGAGATGAGCTTGTTTTCTGATTGTAGCACTTGTAAAGACACACACAGATACTTCTACGCCACAGTAAACAATAGTTTCTTTGAAACTGAGCTAGAAAGAGAGGATGGGTGAACACACACCCACTCAAGCACACCTACACACACACTCTCCATGTTTTGTGACAAGAAAGGAACGCTCAGAAATGAGCCCTGACATGGCGTGTCACAGTCACAGGCCTTGATCAGGATTCGCTCGCAGGACCTCCTACTCAGCACACACACAAACAACACAGGATCCAGGCGGGAGGGGGAGGTAAAAAAGCTGAGGGCCATGTTGGAGGAAAAGGGGAACCCGGCAACATCTGCAGTCTCCGTTGTTGATAGCGTAGCTGCCAGCTTGGAGTCTGATCACAGGGCTGGAGATTCTGCAGTCTGGGCTCTACCTCTTGGCCAACCTCCCCCCTCCTCAGATCCATACTTCCAAACCTCCTAGCTACCACCTGTTAGTTAATTTGCAGCGACGAAAGGACACCGTGCTACTCAGAAGTCAAACTTCTCCTTCCTATCTCCGCTCGTTTCTTTGTGTGCATCTCTCTACATCCTCCTCTCTCTTGGAGATTCGCTACACCCACGACAGAGTTTTTCCGGACTTGGAAAGGTTCAAGGCGATCTTTTTTTTTTTCCTGTCTTCCCCCTGAGTTGAGGCTTTGATGTGAGAAGACTGGAGTCACAAATCCTTGTCCATTTACCATCAGAGAGCATCCCCTAACTCAGGGCTTGGCACAAGCCCACATGGCTAACGATTTGAGATACTTTAATTAGGCCAAAATGTGTCTAAAGATGCAGTTGTGCCCCCAGACTTCCAGAGCTTCCCAAGCTAAAGAGATAAATAGGCTAAATTTCTATGTAGCAGAGATTTTAGAAGTATTTTTTATCGTTTCATGTCTTTCAGCATTGAGTAATTCCTTGCTGGAGGGCCTCATGTGGGCGGGGCTCACATTTTTTGGAGCGATCCAATCGGGCTTGATGCACTACAGAAGGCTCAGCTGATGATTTACTTAAAAAATATCTGTTTTTGCTCTGTTCAGTTTCAGGATCTATATATAAAGGCAGCAAACACGGAAGACAGAAGCTCAGCCCCAGAGTCACTCTGGATTTCTCCATCTGCAACTTCTGGTGTGATATTTGGAACAATTTAGACACTGTAATTTCATTACTCCTCGAAAATCCTCTCCAGCTCGACACAGTTCTTTTAGATTGTTAGAGAGCAAGACTCTCACAGTGACACGTCACTGTTGAGAGGTATTTTTGGAATGACATCAGCCAGCTTTTTTATCGTATCGTATTTAATTCTTTTTCCTCGACTTCTTGTGTCTGTAAATTTGTGCCCAGTTCCTCGTTAATGTGAAGACCTTTCACAGGCGCTCAGGGATGTTTTCATCCCATCTCTCCATGTAATTGTGTGTGTGTCTGCTTTTATCTGATAATCTAAAGTCTTTATCACGTTACTCTAACTGCCTGAGTGAAGGTGGTTATTGGTCAGATTTGCTGGCTTGTGTTTTCCACTGTTAGACGTGAATGTGACCACTCTGATCCTCACCAAACCCGGTGAACCGTACAACAGGAAAGACACAATGACGCTTTGGGGTGAAAATCCTGGCGGTTTTGTCACCACAAATAAACTGAGTGGACTTTAATTTCTACACCACGTCATGTTTTTTCATGTGGTGAAGTACATGCGGTACATGTACGAGTGTTTTCATCCAGCGAGTCACCGAGGATATGAATACTAGCTGTTGATCATATCAGCAGCGTGAGGCTACTGGCTTGATAGCAAACCTGCTGTCCCTTCTCCCTGCCCTAAAGATGGAGTTCATAAAGTTATTTTTGAGTTACAGTCTGGCATCCATGAGGATTTGCAGCAATAGATAGCACACTTTTGTGTGTCAGCATCGATCCCCCCCCCCACTCCCCCTTTAATAGAGGAGTAGCTTCTTCAAAGCCCACTGTTTGCCCAAAGCAAGCTCGAAAATCTTGCCTTTCAAAGCTCCATTCTGTCTTTGTAGTTACGATACATCCCCCCCATCCCCGTCTCATCGGGTAAGGGTGAGGGGGAGACAAAAACTTCCAAAGGTGGCACATGAAACCCCCCCGTGTAGGTGTGTGAAGTTCTGATAGTTGTGTCCGTCTTGGAATCGATACAATCCCCCCCTTAAGCCTGAGAAGTAGCCAGAGACGAGGTATTTCCAGACCTTAAATCAAAAGCCTCTTCTTCACAGAATCAGCGCCAGACAACTTTCACCACGCCAGGCCAAACGAGAGCGCCACAACTTGGGAAAAGTGTGTTCCGCGCCGTCGTCTGCTCAATTACAACTTGTTTCTTTCTTCCTCTGTGTCTGGCTGTCGCCATCGCTGTCTATCTCTCGCTGTCTCACTCTCCCCTCAAACTACTGCGAGGTGTTAAAAAGGAACCAACGGGGGATCTGTGCTCCATTATGCAGGTCTGTTCCTGTGCTGTCTGTTGCCGCCTCTTCGCACCTCATATTGCATTTTTGCCCATTGAGACACACACGCACACACACACACAAGCACACGAGGGAATTGAACTTTGGCAGCCAGTGTGGAGTTTGTGCCAGGTGTAAGGCTAAGAGGTGCCTAACTTCTCCTCCACCCCCTTAGGCCATACAGCCATGTTTGAAAAGAAAAGACAAGAAAAGTGGTTGTGTGATCCAGGCGCCCATTACACGCTGTGTGGGCGAAGCTGCTGCTGCTTTTTGTTTGTCTCTGCTGGCCGCCTGATTCTGCACAAGCTCCAGTAAAGGTACCCGACATTTTAATGATCAATATACCCTCGTCACTTTAATCTGAGTCACAGAAATCCACACATTTAACCTGTTTTCTCCCCGGCAACTTTGTGCTTCCTCACCATCTGCCACTAAAGGAAGACTGTGGCTTGTAGCTTGGTGGCTTTGTCATGAAATAAACTGCTGGTATCACTTTAAAAATATTCCCCAATATGTTCGTCACAAATACGGGGTCAAAGGTCAGCAATGTACCATCTGGTCATTCCATAGGCTCTAAATTTAAGATCACGCTGCTCATGGAAGGGAATGTATTTGATGAAGAGGAAAATAACCTGAACAGCATTTTAAGGGTGATGAAATAGAAAGTCTGAGTTTTACCGTTGGAAAGCTGTTCTTCTGGCTTTGCTGTGGAAAAAGTGGGAACAACACGGAAGCCACGAGAAGTCGCATTTGAGCGCTCAGAGCCCTGGAACGGGACGTGAAAGGCTGCTTCCAGCTGTGTGTGTGTGGCTGCGGCTCTGATTCCTCGTTTGCAGTTTCTACAATCTGCTTCAAATTTGCTCGACATTGAATCTGCTCACAGCTGATGGAGAGTGAAGGAAGGGATCTGAAGGTGATTGGTAATAGCTGTTGTAGCTAGTCCAGCTCACTCGCTAACTCTTGCTACACATTATATAGGATCATAACATGGGATTCAGTACACAAATTAATCACATGACGATTAACCTAACATGGTTTTTTTCCCATGTTTCTGCAAAGATGATGTCAGCTCAGTAAAGCTCAGATTAGCTGAGTTGTTTTGTCCGTGTGAATTTTCCACGTGGGAATCTGGTTATTCCAACGTCACGTGAATGCAGCATGAGACGAGTCACGGGTTACCTACTTTATGAAGGCGTAATGAAACGCATCATTACAGCATTTGGTCGGAAAAGGCAAAAGAGAGAAATGGGAGCCGTTTATCTCTCTGAGGCTCTGTACATTAAACCCTCTTTCAGAGAGTTTAGCAAAGCAGCACAGTGAACTTAGCGCTGACTTACATGTACTGTGTGTGTTTTACATTTGTGTCGTCGTGTCTGGAGTATCAAAGCCCACCGGAGGCCTGACTTCATGATGCACTTACAGTTTTAAGCCTGCGCTGCGAGCGTTCTCCTCAAGCTGCGCTGCCAGGAAATGAAAGTCGACATTGACCAGCCTGCCCACATTCAGATCCACTTTCTCGACTCAACAGGCGCTCTCGTGACCCCTCTCATCGCCCGCCCCACCCCTATCGCTGGTATGAATAATACATGGCGCCCCCGCTACCTGTTTCTATGTGTTCATGTGAGGTCGCGGAGGCCGAGCTTACACACACATGAAAACACACTCAGTCAACACAGAAAAGCAGCCAGCGAGTCTGGCCTCTGGGGCCTGACCCTGCACACGTTTGGCTCACACATATACACACACACACGCACGCGCACACACATACACATACACACTCTCGTGCATGGTAAGATACACACACCTATATCTGAGCAAAAGTAGAGACACACACTAGCAAACAAAGCCCACACACACTGTGTACCTTGGAGGCAAGGTTGGGGGTTGAAGTGAGCACTGCTGGCAATAAGGTGAGCAGCTGTGCAGCGTCGGGGATGAAAGACGAGCGTCAGGAGGCTTTCCACCGTGTGTGTGTGTGTGTGTGTGTGTGTGTGTGTGTGTGTGTGTAGTCAATCTGTGTGTCTTTGAGCGGACATCTGAGAGTCAGTGGTGGTCTTTCTGCATGTGGAGAATCTGAAAGTATTTATTCAACCTTCTTCTTCGACTTTATCGGCTGATGTGCAGAGTGTACTTCTTAGCCGGTGTATTGGTACTTCATACTGGAGTATACAGTATATGATGCGAGTTCTCAAGCAATAACCACCCAGTTACTTATTGGAGGGGCTGATTGAGGTCTTTGTAACGTATGTTGGTGATAGTTTGTGTGCACAAACTTAAACCATGAACCTGATATTTAACAGCCATTTCTGGACAGAAAAGCTTGAATTCTGAGCAGAAATGTCAGCTTTTGTTCTGAATTTATACGGTTAAAAAAAAAAACATAGAATATCTGGATTATGTGAACAGGAAATATTTTACTTTATGCATTTGAATAAGAAGTTTAATGGGACTAGTGACATTTTGTCTGAAGAACTTACACACAAAAATATGATCGACTCAGCAAAATTGGCTTCAAACCAACCAGCTACTGTACTGAAAAGCATCGGGACAGTTGTCAAGGTCACATGATCACGAGTCCTTTTTTATTCAGTTATTTGTTGTCTCCTTTTCATGATGAGCGATTGGTTATCACGTAGAATAAGCAATATTAATATGAAGGGCTGGTGAAATGAAGCGACAGTGTTGTGAGTAAAACACTTTTTGTAATTGCATTTATTGTGATTTTTGATGTGATGATGAATTGAATGTATTCATTTATTAAAGGTGAAAGTCTAGACTGCAGGTGAAAGGAGCCGTTGTGGTTGAGAAGGGTGAAGTCCGGCTGGTTTTGCTTCCCTGAACCCCTCCCTTGTGTTGTTTTTCTCGTCTTTCGGGCATCCTGCATATGCACATGTGCTCTTACATCGTGTGTCTGAGAGTGTTGTGGGGGTCGGGGTGGTGTGCCACCACGCCTGCAGCTATCCCCTCCTTCCATGCAACCTGAATCCTTTTGGAAAGGGAAGTGGAGTGTATACAAGTGAGATGATCAAATAAATCAGCTGGATTCGTCTCCTCTGCCTGCCACATGAATATTAAGCACATTAGGATCATGGGAGGAAGTAAATATGTCACGCCTGTAATCCCCAGTGAGCTGCTGGTCACTTTGGGTTTGTGTTGCAGGAGAGACGAGGACTATTTACTCCAACATGTGAGGCATTTAGGTGACGCTCTCAGTGATTGCAACAATGAAACAAGGCAACGGAGCCCCACCCCCTCACGTCTCCTGGCCAGTGATGCTGTCTCCCTCTGGGCCAATCAGTAAAAAATATGTCACTTTGTTCTGGTGTGTAATTGCACTTCCCCCCCAGAGACAAATAATGCAGTTTGGAAAAAGTCTGAATCAACTGATTGAATCAAAATCTGAATGTTTGACATCAAACTTGAAGATGAAATGGGAAGTAGTGAATGTTTGGCACCTTAAATCAGAGGACAGGACAAACGCAGGACATTTACTGGTGTGTTTCTGGTGAGGAAAGCAGGCGGTGTCGGTGAGTCGTTTGCAGCCGCGCTTGTCTGTTTGAAGTGGGTCTGTTGTGCTGTCACAATTATCTTCATCTGCAACTGAGAATAAAATGAATGTCTGGCATTTAGCTTGAGGTTCTTGCTACAGGCGTTAGCTCAGGCCCAGTGGTCGCTCCCGCTGTTGGACATTCCCGGGATTATTTCATGAGGATACGATGTCACATTGTTGCATGTCCACATGCACATTTCTGACATGTTCCACGTATTCGCACGCTGCAGATCTGTAGATGGGATGTGTAGAGATGGAGGAGAAAGATGGAGCCAACATTAGCATCATTAGCATCTGTGTTTTTCCTCCTTACTGCCATTCATCACTTTTAGTGTCCTTAAGGGATTTGGGACACAAATAAGTCTACATATCAGTCATGAGACCTTCCATAAAAACCATATTCACTGGGTTGAAGGAGAGAGAGGAACGTTGCTCCTACAAAATTCCACAAAGATCAGATGTGCAGCCAGACACACTGAATCAGGCTCTAACCAGGCTACAAGAGAAAGCTAGCACATCTGAGTGAAGGCTCCCTGTGTGTCTATTTTCTCCCTCTCT
This sequence comes from Aulostomus chinensis, assembly GCF_037954235.1. Taxonomy (NCBI): domain Eukaryota; kingdom Metazoa; phylum Chordata; class Actinopteri; order Syngnathiformes; family Aulostomidae; genus Aulostomus; species Aulostomus chinensis. Next base: position 66,516,556 of record NC_141320.1, read on the forward strand.
GAGTCACTCCTGGCCCTGGCGAGGCGACCTGTGCAACACCTTCCCCAGGCCAGATGGCGGTGTCGAAGGCGACAGGAGCAGCAGAAATCTGCCAGAGCAATCTGCTGCGAGCAGGTGTCTGCTAATTGTCTCGGAGAGCTGTGGCAGCGGCAGGCACGTGCCAGTGCTACCTGAGTGGAAACAAATATCTTCATTTAGCCCCGCTTTGTCGCACTTTCAAGCTCTGATAATAGGCAGAGCCAAGGGGAGGACGGTGGGCTGCAGCAGGCAGGCGAACACGAGTACCTTTGTCAAACAGAGAGAGCCACAATGGCTCTCATCACCACTGGCAGCAAAACACTCTTGACAATCATAATCATGCTTAAGTGGATACAGAAGAAAGGCAAAACAAGCTTTGGCAAATAGTAAAAGCAGTTTTGCATGAATGTGCTCCGGAATGGGATGACGTTGACAGCCTCTGGAGACGATGCTTTCATTGAGCTTGAGTGTGGAATTCAAGAAAATGTTGCAGATCGATGCTGTGAGATCTGGATGTTACTGCAATTAAACCAAAGTAAGAAGCACCGAGGCAAACAGAGAAGTTTTGCATCATTCCTCGAGTATGTTCCTGTGTTGCTCCAGCAGAACTTTTCCTTTATTATGCTGCCGTTCACACATGGCTAAGGAGAGCGAATTCCGCTCTGTGATTTATTCAGGCACCGGCTGGTTGCTCCGTAGACTCTGACATTCCCATTGTGTATTTTGGGGGAAGGAGGGGCTCTGGGAAGGGATGTTCACTCTGACAACAGAGTTTCTCCTCCTTGTCAAGAGATCTTTCAAATGGAGCCGTCCGAGCGTGGAAGAGGAAGCAAAGTGCTGCTAATTGAAGTGCTTCTCTGTTTTACTGACTTCCCACAGCAAGTTTTTGTTATTGTCCGTATTCCTGCAGATCCCTTAGTTTTATGTACTCCGAAACAAGCTTTATCGAACAAAGCTGACTTGTTCGGTTTGACGCTCCTCACAGCAAACCTCTTCATATCAGACAATTAGCAGAAGGAAAAGCTAATTAATGCATTTTTTAATCGTCTGCTTTGCAAATATTGTGAGGAAGTTGAACAAGATGCGGTAGGTGGCGCGGGTTCTCCAGTCAGCACATGGCAGTATTCTGACGCTCGTTGCTCACATCAGCACGTTTCCACTCGCTTCTCAGAAACCGAAGAAGGAGAAAGCCTCTGATCTCACAGCTGATCAGTCATTCAGTGAAGAGTTGGCTTGAACCAAGCAAAAATGAGCTGAAATCAGTGTAGGACTGAGGAAGCTGTGTTCCAGCAACAGGCCTCGAGGTACCACAACTCAGTTAGTAACGTCTGGCCGTTCTCGAACTGCAAATGTTTGCTTTCCCAAGCACCTCCAAACACCCGACAGCTGAAACTAACCAGGTTTGACCCCTGCAAACGTAGGAAATTGCAGGGAAATCGAAGCAGATAGAGCAGGTGGAGGTAAAGTGGACTGAAGTTAATTACAAAAGTAAATTACAGAGCTTTTACCAAATCCCCTGTAGGAGTGCATTGAACCACGGTGCAGGAACATCAGAGAGTGGAAATTTCTCTTGAGCTGAGGGACCGCCACTGCTGCCCGCTGCATTTGTCCAGATGCATCCTACAGAGCGCTCCCCGCTAAGGGAGAAGCGAGGCCAGCTCTATTTTTAAATCTTAAATAAGTCCTTAAAAGCTTCCCACGATACTGATTGATCCCTTGACCCGGCTCTCCTCAGGCTTTCCCCTGGTCCATTAAGAGCTGTGTCACCAGAGGAGTTATAGCATTACCATGTGTGGCCTCTGTTGTTGCTCAAGCAGGAAGTGCCCAGTCAGGTTTAAGTGTACTGTTTCCCCACAAGCCCCTGTTGAGATCTGACTCTAAACCTGCTTCCTGCCGTTTGTGGCTGGTAGGCTGAACAGCCCGGGTCAGCGCTGGACTGCCTCAGAGCTCTCTGCCTCTCCTGCTCAGTGCCCTGCTCCCTCTCAGCTTGCTTCGCCTCCATGTTGCAGGCTGCAGAGGAGCACCATGCAAAGCTGCTCCTCCTAGATGCACACTTCTGATGTGAAGCTTCTGGGGAGTCTGGTTTTCACTCATCCAGGTCGTGGTATCTGCTCATTTTTTCAGTAAATAAAAGAATTAAAAAAAACAAATTATTTAAAATAAATGTCCCAATGTCTCGTTAAAAACATGCAAAACAATGGCTGCAGTTGTCTCAACATCTCACTCCAAACATGGGTTTAGTCGCCTGGACATGTCACACCTGGGTTAGAGAGGGATGATCACGCATTCATCTACCTGGAGAGACGTGCTGTACATCCTCCCCCGCTACCTGAGGCCATGTCTCTATTCTGTTTCTTTTCTGCTCCATCTTCTCTGCATTTTTCCCAGTTAACTGGATAATTACCAAGGTAAACTGGGTTTGAACAGGTGCCTGTTTCCCATTCTGGGGCAGGAAGACAAAAGTTCCCCCTGGATTTCTTGCCTAAAGCTGTCCTCTTGTCAGAAGAGAGACGACTTGCTGGGAATAGTTGTTGAGAGCGCTTGTAAGGTGTGTGGTGTCTTTGGCTCTGTAACTGCGAGGCCTGTTTTCAGCTCAACATAATGAATGCAGCAGAACTGGCATGAAGCAATAGAGGGAGAAGGTTTGTCAAATTAAAAATGCCAGCTTTATGAGATGCTGTTTGAATTTTCTGCCGCAATATTCGGCTTTATTTTCTCCTGCTTTCTGTAAATAATGATCAGCTGTAATGCTGCAGGAAGACGTTTTGTCAGAGAGGTTCGGAGGAGCCCGGCCTCCCGTTCATTTATTTACAACACTGTTTTTATTTCTTCTCTTGGTACATTTGAGTGTCATTTTACTAGGAGACAATAAAATGCAGTGTTGATCCAGTTATTTTACACCATTTTTTATATGACAGGCTTTATTGTGCGTTATGTTGTAGCTCATTCCTCAGCTCCGTACAACAGCTAGCCAGTGTGTAATTACAGCTTGTAGCGAGCACTCAGACGGAGCGATACGTGAATGAAAATCTGCGGGGGAGCTTGATTTATGAAGCCTCGCTGTGCTGTGTCTGGAGTCCCAATCTTCTCGCTCATCTCACCTCTGGGGCTCCACACCCAGACACGGGGCTGACGAGAGAGGTGGAGGGTGGCCTCGAATGGCCTGGATCTGGGTCTGGACCACCAGGCAGCCTCTCTCTTCCTCCACCCCCCACAAACATCCTGAATTTCAGGAGGAAAACAAACAAGTCTTTGCAGAGAAAGACCTCAAATCTGAGAATTCCCATACTCGAGGCAGCTCATGCAATTATCTCACCATTAATCGTCTCAACTCAATGATTCAGTCTTCCTAAATTCCTACATTTCCCTCTATAATATTTAGAAAATCTCTGTCTCGTCTGGCGTCTGCCTCCCCCCGATGGTTTCAGTGGCACTGCTTCGTCTTCATCCACCTGGAGGAAGTGCCTGATACGGAATCATTCAGCTAGAAACGGGTGTAAATGAGCCTTCACTCCTGAACTGTCACTGCACGGGAGTCTTTGTCGAGATTGTGCTACTTTGGTTATTTAAGTTTGTGTTTATTGTGAAAATTGGCACAAAACCAGATTCTGATTTGTACCAATAAAAGGTACAAAGAATTTGTCTCGGTATGTTTGCTAATTACAGTAACGGCGTTGGAAACAAGTCCTCGAGAGTCTTGATAAGTGGAATAAAAGTAAATCTAAGATGAGAAGTCTGTCTGTAGAAGAATGTGCTGCAGCGAATGCGAAACCAAGGCACCTTTCAGGTCGAGCCGTAGAAATCCAGCCTCCTGCTTCACATCCTCAGGCTCTTTTTCAATTTAACACAATTTACATTTCCTAATATGTTTCTTTTCATAATTGAAGTATGATGACGACGCCATAAGCTCGCCGGACGGCACAGCTGTGTGTGCCAGCGTGCTTGGCTGGAGATGAATCAGTGTGTTTAACTGTTTGTCCTCACAGTACCTTCGCTGCATCCAAGCAAGTCAAGCGCATCAATCCAATATGGTGTCATCTGCCGAGCATGCTGCACAGGTGTTAGGAGGGAGCGCACTGGAGTCGGTAAATCTGCCTCTATGTCAGGCAGAATACTTTTTCATTTTTGCAGAAAATGTCTCTTTCTTGGTCCCTGAAGCTGAAGCGCAGGGGTCAGATGTCACCGTAGGAGGTGCTGATTGAATTTATAGAAATATTCAAAGCAGAGCATCAGGCAGAGCCTCCCACTTTTATATGGAAGCCGTTTCCTGTTTCTGTCTGCTGCCGAGGGGGAGGGATGAAGGTTTTAGTGGACACTTCTATCGCGTTTGTAGGGAACCTTCAGGTTTTAGGAGGTTATTAATAAAAGTCAGGCTTTTTTTTTAGGCTTTCCCAGGTCTAAAAGTGTCGTGGCTTCCATGTCGGCATGAGGGGGTGAAGTGGCCTGTGCAGTGAGTTGAAATGGTGCAGTAAATCATGAAGAATGTCCTGCAAAATACCGTCCTGAAGAGCAGGCTGAGAACTCGGTGGCAGATGCTTGCGTGCTGCCCTTTGACCCTCCAACCATTTCTCCTAAAAGTAAAATGAACAAAACACGTCCAGCAAGATGTTAGGAGGCGTCATCTCCTGCTTTACTCTTAGTATTTTATAGTTTGAGCAACGGTTTATAGGAGGAGTGACTTCATTTTGTCGAGTTAAGATTTTATTCAAAGCAGCATGAAGTTTTAAACCTGTAAAAATAAGTCCAGCTTATCAGAGTTTAACTTTAGGCGCTATGTTTGCACTTAAAAGTTTTTAGGGGACTTTAATGAACTTTAAATGTTCATGTTTCAAGTGTTATGATTCAAGAGGTTTACACCTCATTAAAGAGTAAATTAGCTCATCTTAATGAGCTCTGGTCAGCAGGCCTTATCTTTCCTCACGTTTTTTTTCCATCCTCAGTCGTGCTCTGGTCAAGCCTGGCGTTGCTATGGCAGCGGCCGTGGTCACCACCCATCCAGGAGCAATGGCAGCATGACCATCGCCGCTGATGAATTTTAATCTTCTAATTGTCAGTGCAGCGCTGTCGCTGCTTCACTCTTGTGAAAACAGAGATTAAAATGTATTTGGCACTCGTATCCGTTGCTTTGCCCTTTGAGTCGGCCCACATTTTACGAATCACTTGTGGCCACAAGACCTTAAAGGGCCACGAGTTGGACACCAAACACAGCCTTTGGTCTGACCTTTGATTGCCCCCGAGGGCACGTTTTACCAGACGGTTATTTAGAGTCAGCATGTCATCCGTGGATGGAGTTATCTGTGCTAGGAAATGATCTGACGCCATCCTGGTTTAATACAGGTTGGAGAGCCCAGAAGGAGTCGCACTTTAATTGTCCAGGTTGTAAAATGTTTGTGTGACCTTTTCGGCCGAGGATGGATGAGAGAGGAGGCTCGGAAGGAAATTGCCTGGCAGCTTGTTTAATGCAGGTGGAGAAATGTAACCCACTTGGTGATCACCAGTAACCTGGATAATGAAGTTCCCTGAGAACATAAAATTTATTGACCATTTTGACTGTGGACTTGTGGAGTTATACACATCACAAATGCAAATTGTGAATAAATCAGCACAACTCATTAACCAGGATCTAACACTTGTTTAAATGCCACGTCTGCGTCCCTTTCCAGTCGGGTCGGTCTTAGTGTTCAGGGAACCACTGGAGTCTCGAGATCGTGTGTCTGAGGATTTGTACCTGTGAGAAAGGTTAAATAAGGTATAAAATCTGACCTTTGTACACCGAGTACGACATCAGCTGTCCGGGAAGCTGGTTGGAACACCACTCTCTGGTTTCAGTCATTATTAAACTTCCAAAAATGATTTCACACCACTTTGCTAATAAATTGTCTTTGAAAATCAACGCTTTTTCTGACTTTACCTGAAATTCGCACATTATTTCAGCAGAATGTTTTCCCCAGACTAAAGTCCTCAGTTCATGTTTAATCTGAGAGCCTTTCGTCCCAATCGGAAAACCTGGATCCAGATTAGGAATATAGTACCATCTGAATCCACAAAAATGGATCTTCTGGACTAAACACTGCTGAGGAATTTAACCAAAATTCATCTGAGAGTTGTCTGGAAAAAATTCTACTAAACAAGCAGCTTTCAGTATCCAGCACACCTCATAATATTACCCGTAATTCCACCAAATTATATCAAAATTTGTCCAACGGTTTTTCAGATATCCTGCTGACAGACACACTGCAGTGATCACCCCGCCCCCCCCAAATAGTACTATAATTAAACTGATTTATTATAACAAAGTATCATATCTGAGGGTCATAAATCATGTCTGACAGTATCTTATAAACACCTGACTGGCGTTGTTCTCCCCAGCAGCCCTGCAACGACGCCCATGCGCCCCTCAACATGCGCTAATTGTCTGCACTTCCTTCCACAACAATTTCCTAGCCAGACCTCTTAAGAGCTACATGGTGATTATACAATAACCCCACAGTTGGCGGGGGCTCGCTGAGCGTTCTGTGACTTGAGAGGAAAGGAGAGTCAGTCATTCACTCTCCGCTGACTCTTTGACCCGCCGATGAAATGTGCTCCCGCAGTAGAACCGCCTCCTTTGTGAGCCCACTCTCCCTGCACCACTCCCAGGAAACTCAGTTATAAGATCTAATCTAAATTAATTAAAAGGAACATGCTAACTTTTGGGTCCCCAGAGCCAGAGACGAAGATAGAGACCATCTCTCCTGTGTGCTGTATCAGGGGGCTGAGACCCACGCCAATTAGCTTAGCACAATGAATGGTAGTGGATGGGAAGTGTTAGCATACCTCTATCAAATAGACTTTTCTCTGTTTGTGCTTCAGTTCTGTGTTGGTCAGGAAAGTAGTTCTGGCTACGTGTCTGATTCAGTAATTTCAACTTCTTGTCATTGTAAAATGTTACTTCAGGCAGTTGAGAAGAGCGTATTTGTTGACCTTTGACACAGTGATGCTAACAGTTCCCACCTAGTCTCAGTCATTGTGCTAAGCTAACTAGTCTCAGCTCGCTAATACAGGAGAGCAGGGGCTCTGTCTACCTCTCTGGCTCTGAGGGCGATGCACAATGCATATTTCCTAAGACGTTGGTCCTGTTGGGGTATTTCCTGCTGACCAGGACTTCTTTCCTTCTCAGTGCTGTAATTTCACCTCTTGTTTTGCAGCAACATGTAGAAAACTCACTTAAGATATCAACTTGTAAATGGGATCACTGTGATTAGAAAATGTGTTTTTCCAAATATGCATTAACAACAACATCAGTTTTTCCTCTGTCTTGCTTGGTTGGCTGGTGATGGTTTATTTAGATAGGAGCACACATCACGGAGCAGAGCCATCAGTATATAATTCATGGCCGCCGCTCGTCCAGGTCTACTCAACAATTACAGCTGCACCTGAGTTACCTCGTCTGACACCCTTAAAAAATGACTCCCCATTGATTAGTAATGGTCTTTTCTGTATGAGAGCCATTTAAAACCGCAGCCCTGCTTCACCCATTGACCCTGCAGCACTGTGGGGAATTCTCACGACTCGATTGTTTAGACAAAGGTGAAATGTTTATTCCTATTAGCCGGCTTCCACATAAGATACAGTATTGAACCGCCACTACGTCTGATCGGCTATCACAAATTACAGCCGCTGTGTGGACGCCGCTCTGCTCCGATGCTACAGAGGCATCAGTGAGCGTGGTGGGGGACATGCAAACACAACCTAGGAAGGAAAAAAAATCAATGGAGTCTAGTCAGATGTTAGGTAAGTTGTCCCCGACGTTTGCTTTAGGGACATTCACAGTTGTTTAATAAGACCCCGAGCATCTCCAATCAATGAGATCCTTCCATTTCCCCCTTTTGAAATCAATGAGGCTGCTTGATGCAACACCGCTGACTTGTGGAGAGGTGCCGTGATCCCTGGATCACACTGCAGCTCTTCCCTTCTGAGGTATTAGAATACAACGCAGCGCTGGATAACTCAGATTATACATACGCGACGTACACAATTTACAGCGCAGGCACTTAGCAGAAGAGAGAAGCACAATCATAAATCCATCATTGCAAGAAATTAACAAATGTAGATGTCAAAGCCAGACCACAACTCCTGTCTCAAGAAAATTGATGGTAAATAAAGTGTATAAATAAACTACAAGCAGTGTGTAACTCCACCACGGCCGACGCAGCGGTAAGGTCAAGTGCATTATTTTTCCCAAAGTGTCATGTGCTCTTACAAAACACTTAAATGACATAATGGGTGTGAAATTAAACTCAGGCTTCGCACATCGTAAAGAAAACGCATATTAGAATGTAATTTTTTTGTGTACTGCTGAATCTGTACATGAGGCCTGTCGAATGACGTACTGCACATGGAACAAACTAAGTCTCATTGAATATTTCAGGTGCAATATGAAGTGGGAACACAGGATATAAACAGTCTTCTGCACAGTGAGAGCATGCTAGTTAGCTTAGCATAATGACTGGTAGTGGATGGGAAGTGCTAGCATGCCTCTGTCTCTGCCTCAGATGGAGCAGTTTCAGGATCTTGCGTAGTCCAGCAGGAATCCTCCTCACCCTCAGCCCTTAACTTTGTTTATGTTGACCAGTTGCTCAGACAGCTGTGGCGCAGATTTATGGGTAAGAGGCAACATGGAGGACTCATCGATGCTGATTCTCAGTAGACAGGAAAAGTTTAATCAGTTCGGAACGATCTTTGGTGCTTTGCTGCCATGTCGAACTCCCTGCAGGTTTCAAGTATGTGCTTTCGTCTGACAAGATTTATTTCATGTTTCCTCTCAAAGTTTTGGATCTGCCCTCAAATCTAAGGGGTTCTTCCTCCACCAAGTCAGCACTGGTGGAGGTAAACGTGTCAGCTCTCTGCTAAAAGACAAAACCTAAACCTGAAAATGGAGAAATTCATTCTGTTTTAATTTGTTCCAGGTCTCCCCCCCTCCTCCCCTGCTTCCCTCCCCTGTTGTATTGATGCGCGCCCCCCTGCCGAGCCCCCTGCACTACCAGGTATGACTAACTGCTATCTTGCTCCCGCGACTCTTGTCATTTATCTTGCTCTGCTATGCTGGCCGGCTGGCTGCACAGCACGACAGCATACAGTGACAATAATTTGCACTGATCGGACCCCTCTGCCTACCCTGCTGTTACAAATGGCAATCGATTATCATGCAGTTGTGCTATCGACTGTCCAACACTTGTATGTACTGCTGTGTGTGTGTGTGTGAGAGAGTGTGTGAGGCGGCGGAGGCTTGGTTTGTAATTGCTGAGGTGTAGCAGTGACTCCTGCAGCAGTAGTCAGCTGTGACTCGTCACAGACGGACGCTCCAACCTCCATGTGAGATCACAAATACGGCTGCAAAGTATTGAAAAGGACTTGTGATGATTTTATCCCTCAGGTGGAGAATTTTAAATCAGGCACACAAGAGCAGAAGCTTCCCCACAACAACCCAGCTTTCTCAGGGGCTGTTTTAGATACATAGACCAGTTTTATCTGTCACTTAAACACCTCTACGGCTTGAATTGACATCCTGTCTGGTCAGTTTTATTGAGAGAACAGTCTCCAGCTCGGGCAGAGCTGCTGGACCCACGTGAACACAGACCATGTAAAAGCGGAGGTCTTTTTTTTAAGGTTTTGTTTGAGACAGCGAGACGAGGATGTCTTGAAACGACATCCAACTTGCTAAACGGAGTCTTTTCCTCAAGAATGTGTTCAAGTTGCAGGCTGAGAATCATTCCGTCAACTTGAAATAATTTAATCTCACGGCTCATTTAGACTTTCCAAATCTTATCGGACCGAACGGATCAACTTATGACAGTAAGACGAGCCATAAAGTCTACAAACTGTACGTTTAAAGCAGATATATCCTCAGCCTCGGAGGAGTCTTCATGTGTGAAAGCTCCGCGGTGTCAGAGTGGGGCAGGTACTCTCCGATTCCTGTCAGTCTCCCTGCTGTATCCATCTCCAGCACTAGAACATCGCTATCCCAGAAATAGGGTGCGTATAATATTGATGACGGCGATATGTGCCGTTTAATCAGCTCTATCGATCCGCTCGGCACCGTTGCCTTGTGCAGCCGCGGTGCAGGAGCGCTTAAAACAAGAGGGAGTGTTTGATTCCCCTGTTGGAGCTACATTAACGGCGCCTGGGACCCTCCCCCCTCGGCGCTCCGCTCTCCACCTCTCCTGTAACTGCATTGTGCTTTCACTTAATCAATACTTCTAGCAATTGCTCAAATTAAAAGGAAAAAATAGGTTTGCTGAATCCTCACCCGGTGGCTTCCTGTGGACTCCTGGCGGCTGCTGTGGATGGCAGAGCACTTACAGGAAGTAGGGGGGAAAGGTGTTCGAAGGGCTGATTGATGGGCTGTCTCAGCACGCCGCTCACCCACTCAGGCTGCTGATCCACAGCTCCTTCGTCACTGCAAACACACAAAAGCTCCTCATTTACACATTTACAAAGCGTCTATTTGAATATTTTCTAGCCTTACCTTGTCTATCAGACTGCATCGGTGGTTTTACACGAAGGCGTTTATCGACTTCCATAATGGAGCCTCTTTGTTGTCTTGTATCTGCAGGTTTTCAGGCAGCACTTTCAAAGGCGTCAAAATGTCAATGTTTGGATATAGGTGATTTGTAGGATACATTTCCTCTTTTCTCTGCTTTTTTAACCCACTTTGTAATCACTCAGCGAACACCTTTTGAAGTCGGGGGAAGTTCAAAGCGAGGCAAGGGAAGATGGCCCCTTTGCATTCCCGTCGTTTTATGTAATTGGCGCTGTCTTCCGTCTAGGCTGAGCTGAAGGCTGGAGGCCTTTATTAGCAGCAGCGCAGGCAGGTTGGGCTCACCGACACTTACACGTTCCAGGCGCCGTCGTGTTGGTGTGCGTGCATATATGTGCGTACGCACCGCATCAAACAGACAGCATCCAATGGCCAATGGGTGGGTGTTGCTGAGGAATGCAATTACTGCGGTACACATGAGCAACACGTTTGGTGCAATAAGGTGAGCTGGTGCTGTGACAAGGTGGTGCATACGTGTTTGATGTCTGGAATACGCATACATAAACCGGTGACTGTATGATGTTGCAGCTGACGGTGGGCTGTTCCACATGGCCCTCGGTGGTTGGATTTAAGCAAACTGCTCAGATTTGTGTTCATGTTGGTGCTTTGCTTCATCTTACTCACGTTAATCAAAGAAAAAGTTACAAGCTTCTTTCAAATCAACCAAAATGCTGCTTGGTTTGTGTACAAGAGTTGCCAGAAAACGTTGCTGTTTGAGCGTCAAAGCCAGAAAATGCATCCGAACGACTGGGGATTCCAAATTAGTGCAACTTACTTGCAGTAAAAAGGTCACAATGTAGAAATCATCACGCCACGATGTCATGGCAGTGCTTGAAATGTTCCTTTTCTGATCCAAGGCAAGGGTTCCCAAAGGGAGGGTCGCAAGGCTCAGATGCTTTTGGGAAGTAAAATATATTTAGAAATGATTCAAGTTAGCCTCTTAGCAATAATTGTTACAAAAGAAGAGAGTAGTTGGGGGTCAGGGGCTGAATACAGCAGACAGCTTTCGTTGAGGCATCTCACGATTGTTGAGTGTGCGCTGTTTGGTATTATCATCATACTATTTGTCATTTTTCAGAATTTATGCTCGGTTTTGTGGGACTTTACTCCTATTTTTAATCATGCTTGTTCTTTGGAGCATGTCTTCTATTCTTCCCAGATTCGCTTCACTCTGGTTCCCTTTCGGGGAGAACTCAGTTTTTGTTTCTTTAAGCATATCGCCGATTAAAAAAAAAAAATCTGTGAATTATTATGATTAAAAAAACAGGGTCGTTCCAACTTAAACCCACATTTCCTTTCCTGAAAACACTGAACATAAGAAGAGTCAAAACCGCCCTCAGTCTAAGCAGGAGATGAACAGCGTCTCTTCAGGGTTTTTGTAGTCGCCGTCTGTCCTCTGCAGGAGCGTCAACACACAGACACACATTCAAACATACATGTATTCAGCCTGCTAACAATGGTCACTCTCAGCCCTGCAGACCAGCATCCGGAGGAGGAAAAAAAAGGCATCACGAGTCAAAAGGCCCATTCCCCAACCCTCATAAATTGCACGTAACTTGATTACAATGAGACGATTATACCTTATTAGCAAGGGTATTATGGCGTCTCCTTACTGGGCCTCATTATGTCGACGTGCATCTGTGACTGAACGTTAGCACTTCCTCTTTGTCTGTGCATGTGTGACCCGCCAGACATTACTGCAGCTGGAGTCAGCCTGCTTGTTTTGGAGCTCCTTGGACCCACTTTAAAAGAAAATTACTTAACTTTTCCACATTTTTGGCGTCAAAATCAGTCGTGTATCTGACCGAGATTTTTTATTGCTGCAACAGCACCTGCTAAATGCTACGCAAAAAGGTCCATTGCACTGGACAGCTTGCAAAGTCCAAATGTGTGTAATCATCTGAATGCAAAGCAGGACGAGGATATGCCAGCTCAGCAAACCTTCCTCGAATAAATAAAGGTTTAAAAAAAAAAAATCAAGATAATGGTGAGGTGGTTTGCAGCGCAGTCCTGCGACGGGTGCAACATTTTACTCCGTGTCAGCCGCTAAAACGGGAGCGACTGCCATATAATCTGTTTTTAATGGCTGCTAATGCAGGAGCACCTGTCATAGCGGCGACAGCATCCCCCCCAATATAATCCTAAGAAGATTACACGTGTTGGGAGCAGGTATTCGTGGATCCATTATTGACACGCTGAAGGATGTCTTCTTGTGTTCAGCGTGCACGCGTGCTCGTACTTTCCCTCCACTCTGTCCTCCGATAGCAGCAGCAGACAAATCCAGTTCTGATGTGTGGAACCAAGAGGAATATGTGATGCTAACCCAGCACATCTGGTGCATTTTAGCCTTAACTGATCTGAAAGGAACACCCTGAAGAAGGAGTGAGCGCCTCCGTCTGAATGAGGCCTTTTCTGTTTTCTTGTACCAGAAGAGGAGCGTGGACAGAACAGCAGCTCATCGCAACCCCTGAGCTCCTCAGGCATCTGGACAGGATTGAACCTCCTGCCTGTGTCCAAGTCCAAAAACTGTCGTCATTCAGTGAACCCTGCTTGTCATTTTGAGCTTCTCTCTGCTTCGGTGTCGTCAGCAGGATGTCATGGCACACGGGGCCCAATCCAGATGTGCAGCAGGATTGTCGCCATCAGTAATCACGGTCATCAACTCGTGCAAACACGCTGACTCAAACAAAAGTCCAGGGAACCAGCACCGAGCCTGCGAAGCAGCTTGAAGAACGTCACTGCGACTGTTCTCCCGCTGCCGTCCCCTCCCGTGTGACACCACTGAACGGCAGCTTTCCTGGAGTTCCTGTATCTTGCCTGGGATTTGACATGAGTCTGATATTCTGGCATCTTGACGAAACTTTCCACCCTCAGTCCCCCCCCCCCCCCGCCTCCCCTACATGACAGCCGGAGCCCCAAATGAGTGAAGCTCCACCTGACAAGCCTCCGTGGGGGGTGAGGAGATGGTTATAGGTACAGCCGGCTTGGAGGAGGAGGGGTATGGGGGGGTCTGCTATTTTAGACCTTCTGAGGAGCTCATTAAGGGAGGTGTTATCAGCACGCCCCTGCCTAGGTGATGCTACCGGCTTCCGCAACTTTGCTTGCTATGCCGCCAGTGAGTCAATTTTATTCACTGTTAAAGGAAGAGGAGGTGTGTGTGTGTGTGTGTGTGTGTGGCAGGTGGGATGGAGCACACAAAGCCAACAGGCCCGTTTCTTTTGCCCCTCGATGTCCCAGAAGACACACCTCAGCCCTCGATTGTCAGACTTGTTCGTGAGCCTGTCTGACAACTATTGGACTCATGACATGTGCTATGATAATATTTTTACCTTTTCACCGACTGAAGCTCGCGTCTGTCTGGAATTCCCTGCCGTACCCAGAACCCCCTCCGCCCCGTCTTTACCTCTACCACAGATTTTTTATTTGACTTGAGAGTTTACTCTCGCCTTGCAGCGCCAATCTTATTCCCAACAGCGCAGGAATCACGCGCCAAGGAGACGTTGACGGATGTCTTCTTCCATTCACCGGAGAGCTGTCGCCCTGGACAACGCCGGCAATGACGACCAGCCTCTGACACGCTCCACTCCAGCTCCCGTCTCTTGACACGAGCCTCCTGCCGCCATTGCCAGCACGGGCCGCCACCTGGGAGGACAGCGGGATACGCTGCAGTGATTCACCTATTACAGCAGGCTGCAGAGACGTGTCACACACACACACGTGCACGCGCGCACACACACCTTGACCGTGGCATGCACACAGCTCCTGGATAAGCGGCTGCCAGGAGCAGCAGAGGGGGCAGGCCTCATGTGCACAGAGCAGATGTACAAGACAGGACATGAAAAAGGCTGGAAAATAAAAGAGACAGCAAGAGTGTGTGTTATTCTGCAGACAGCGGAGAAACACACACCGATGTCTAAATCTACCTTCTTCCCAGCAGCACAATGGAGAGATTACTCACACTGCCAGGTAGACAACAAAACGTGAGCTGTCAAAGCCCTCGTAGCTCACCGCCATGAGAGCTAATCAGGGTTGAAGCACACCCAGGTACACTATCTTTTGCTTTTGAGTGCACACATTTCTCGACATTAATCCCCTCTAAGCCTTTGCAGCTAATGTAATCTAATTAATGACTTCTCCCCCCCCCCACCCAAGTCTGCTGAAAACCTGAACTGCACCAACTATGTATCTGTGTTTTTAATGCATAAGGTGGCTTCATGCCAAGGCACAATGTTGCATTTGTCCAACTCTAAAGCTAATTATTCATGAGCCGATTGAACAATAAACACCAACACAACAGAGAGGAAATGTCATACGTTAATGTTCAGGTAATTGTGAATGTTTCACCTGAAAATGGGCAGCAGGGGTAAAATGGTCGGACATCAAAAGCCAAAACAGCTTGTTGCTGCAGCTTCAAGGCGTTCGTTAGCAGGAGGGTTGTTGCAGCCAAAACTTTCAGTGCAGAAATTAAATTTGAGGCTTTCTTAAATAAAATAAAATGTTTTTTCTCCTTAATTATCCTGAAAAAACATGTCTGCATTTTACGCTGATGCGAACTACAAAGACTACAAAGATACCTAGTCTTAACAAAGATAACTTCCTGTTGGACTACAATCATACCTCATCCTAACAATGCTAACATCCTGTTGGACTACAAAGATAACTTCCTGTTGGACTACAATCATACCTCATCCTAACAATGCTAACATCCTGTTGGAATACAAAGATACCTCATCTTTTAAAAAAGATAACTTCCTGTTGGACAACAATCATACCTCATCCTAACGATGCTAACGTCCTGTTGGACTACAAAGATACCTCATCTTTTAAAAAAGATAACTTCCTGTTGGACAACAATCATACCTCATCCTAACGATGCTAACATCCTGTTGGACTACAGAGATACCTCATCTTAACAAAGATAACTTCCTGCTGGACTACATGCATACCTCATGCTGCATTTTACGTTGATGCGAACTATGAAAACAGATGACATGACATGCTAACTTCTTGTTGGACTACAAAGATACCTCATCCTAACAATGCTAACATCTTGTTGGACTACAAAGATACCTCATCTTAACAAAGCCAACTTCCTGTTGTACTACAAAGATACCTCATCTTAACAAAGCCAACTTCCTGTTGGACTACAAGCATACCTCATCCTAACAATGCTAACATCCTGTTGGACTACAAAGGTACCTCATCTTAACAAAGCCAACTTCCTGTTGGACTACAAGCATACCTCATCCTAACAATGCTAACATCCTGTTGGACTACAAAGGTACCTCATCTTAACAAAGCCAACTTCCTGTTGGACTGTAAACATACCTCATCCTAACAATGCTAACATCTTGTTAGACTACAAAAATACCTCATCTTAACAATGCTAACATCCTGCTGGACTACAAACATACCTCATCTTAACAAAGCCAACTTCCTGTTGGACTACAAACATGCCTGATGGCCTCGCTGTGCATTTCGGACACATTTGGCAATATGTACATCATTTGAAGTACCACTTTACGAGGGTTAAAACCAATTCAGTAACTCGACATTAAAAACAAGTCACAAACTAGTACTGCATGATTATGGATTAACCTAAAAAAATGTCAACCCATGAATGATAAAAAGTTTCTCACTGTTAAATAAACCTTTGTTTCTGTCTATCTTTCTGCATCTGTGATGTCATAAGTCGTCAACCCGTGTTCAGCAGTGTTCATCAACATGCCTGATGGTTGTTGTTCTGACAACAGTTTGGCATTCCCAGCCAAGACCTCATTTTTCGAATGATTCTGACACAATTGGAATGCCACCAGATATGCACATTAGCCGTCGTTTCCAACGCCTCTGTATTTTCCTGATGACGATCAAATCCAGCCTTGCTGCCCGTTCAGTAGTTTTCCGTCTTGACCTTGGAGCTTCGCCGTGAATGTACAGTTTTGTTTAATGACGGGAGCTGCAACCATGAATTGAAGCGGCTGTAGAGAGAAATAGATTTTCAGTTCACACAAATGCTATTATCCACGGCAGGTCTCTTCCCTGGCTCATCCTGTGAGCCCCTTCCGTTTCCACAAACAAACATTTCTCCCCGCTCTGTACAAAATAGATCAAGAAAACACACAATTATCTCTAAAAACTGGAACAGATTTTTATTAAATTAACCTTATTAGTGCATTACGGTAAGCAAATGCCAAAAAAGGAGTTCCTCATTTGCATTAAGATAGATTTTTCAGGTTGGCTGCACAATTTAATTAAAGAAAAGATTAAGAATCATTAACCAAGCTGCTCTACCTTGCAGTAGCGACAGGCTTACATCTGACTCAGGTTAACAGAAACCCAGATGGCGGCTCCCTAACTGTTGAATCTCCGTAACCACATCAGAATGATCCCATTAGTTTCCAGGGGTGGGGGGGTGGGGGGCAAAGTGAGGGAATTCTGGAAATTTGCAACACTGGTGCAGCCAGAGGCCAAGTTTCATGTGAGGCGCCCGTGATGGGGGAGGAGGTGGGGGGGGGGGGGGGTCAGGGGTGACTCAGGTGGCCAGGGTTCATTTCAGGCTTCGCCATCCAAATGGAGAACAAATGAAAATCAGATTTGTGACGCTTTGCTTCCATATGAGGAGGGGACACAATTACCTGAAGCTCATTTGGACATAATTCCAACAAATAAAGCCTGGTGGAAATGTGGCGACAAATAAGGGCGGTTGTTGTCTATTAGGGCCGCCTTTGGAAGACTTGAGATCTGCACCGCACTTCTAATATTTGTGTGTCTGTACTGGGGGAAGTGTCCGTCCTCCCGCTCCTCCTCAGCTTCTCATATCATACCCTCTTCGAAGATGAATCCGGCCATGTTGGATCAGTCACTTCCTGTTTTAGTGTTTACCTTGAGACTTGTTTACTTCCTGTCTTTGTTTTCCTGAGGTTTTTGACGCTCACCTTCGTCTTGTTTGTCACTTGTTTATTCATTGCCTCCCCCTCTTCTGTTTGCGATGTTGTCCTCCCTCCACACAGGAGTGGTTATTTTTTCTGGGAATCATTTCAGACGTTCTGCATGCTGTGTTTGCATGGTTGCCTGTTCCTCGTCCGTACTTTCCGTGAAGCTGCCAGCTCTCCTGTTAGCATCTTCCTCTGCGGTTTTTAAATCATAAACTCAGACTTTGTAGTGGGGCCAAGTTTTTCCTTAAAAACACGATGATAGCCTACTGTCATAGTACTTGTATGGATAAGTACTGTATGACAGAATAAAACTGCAAATGCTGCATCATCGAGGATCCAACTTTGCTATTGCTGTGGGTGAACAGCGGCCCAAACTCATGCATCCTTTACTCACTTAACTCATCAAACCTCAAGTGACCACGGACTTCTACAATCAGCCAGTTGAATTAAATAGCCAGGGATCAGTTTTGGCTGCAGCCGGCAGTGAGATGGAAGAGCAACATGGACGCGAGAAACAAAAGTAGATGAGGTAATGTTGGGTAATGTTTGCCAGACAATGAAGCGAGAAACACAAATAAAAAGCATGAGGTTTAATAGTAACTCATATTTGTGTCCTGTGACAGCAGAAGGCAGTATATTTCAGGATGAAGCTCTTTAACGTCTGACTTTCTCCAGATCTACTGTCATGGAACTAAGTCAGCGGCCGCCGGTCTGCTGCTGCTGCTGCTGCACACGCCGCAAGCCAAGTGCAGAGGATTTGACGTCCTCTCTGACCACCATAGGGTTAAAGAATTTGGTATGCAAATAATTCGGGAAGGATGTTGTTAAAAGTGTGAGAGAGAAAGAGACAGAGAGGAAGAAAAAAAAAGAAGGGAGGTACACATCCAAACCCCTAATCCTCTTGCTTTCGCCAAAATGACAAATGCAGGAACTGAGGCATAAAAGAATCACTCATGTATGGCACACTTGAGTATTACTGCGAGGCACCTGCATTGGAATGAACAGATACAAATAAATACAAAATAATGCAGGGTGGGGGGACGAGGGGGGAAATCACTAAGAAGCTTAAAAGAGTCTTCTGCGTTTGAATGCAATCAAGCGCCATTGAAATGATACCAGGTGCCTGGCAGGTGGAGGGAAACAGATGCGCCGGGGTTGGCAGCCTCGGCGGCGTACAGGTGTGAAAAA
This sequence comes from Aulostomus chinensis, assembly GCF_037954235.1. Lineage (NCBI taxonomy): Eukaryota > Metazoa > Chordata > Actinopteri > Syngnathiformes > Aulostomidae > Aulostomus > Aulostomus chinensis. The sequence continues at coordinate 66,535,276 of NC_141320.1, forward strand.
AACGTGCCTACTCCCTAATTACCGATTTAAATGCTTAATTTCTGTGTTTCAATATTGATTGCTACCTTTCTGCTCCTATTTCCCTGCGGATCAGCCCGAGTATTTGTAGGACGGCCTCGTCGCTGTGTTTCCCTCCCTTTATTCTCCCTCCTCCTTCTTTCTTTTTTTAAATACCCCCCAAACAAATCTGGGCTTTTCTCCTGAGCGTTGCTCTCTGTGTGTTCATGTTTGGATTCCTTCCCAAATCATTCCTGAGTGATTAAAGGGTGTGTGTGTGTGTGTGTGTGTGTGTGTGTGTGTGTGTGTGTGTGTGTGTGTGTGTGTGTGTGTGTGTGTGTGTGTGTGTGTGTGCGCGCGCGCTTATGCTTGTGCGTGTGTGTTTGTGTGTGTGGAGGTGGTGCTGGGGGGGGGGGGTCTTCGTTATTTGATGGCAGGGCAGCAGAAAGGCCTGCTCGCAGCGTCGCTCCTCTTCTCCCTTTTTAGATTGGATCATATACTGGTAATGGGACGCACAATCAATGGCCGTGCATTGATGCCAAAATCCCCCCCCCCCTCCCCACCCCTCAACTCCCCTGCTCCTTTCAGTGGATCCAGATGGATCTTTATCTGGTGATGTATTGATGGAAATCTCTCCTCTCATTTGCTGGCCCTCCTTCCTTCCTCTTCCACCGGCAAATGATAGACTGGTGTACCTGCTGTAATTTGTGCTTCATTCTGAGACGGAGAGAACACGCCGCGCTGCTGCCATTGTGGATGAGTAGAAGATGAAGGTGATGCTCGCGAAGCCTGGGAAATGATGGATTGTATTACACCTCACCTTCTGCCAGTTTATTGGGTACACCTAGATAAGGGGTGTGTGTGTGTGTGTGTGTGTGTGTGTGTGTGTGTGTGTGTGTGTGTGTGTGTGTGTGTGTGTCAGCATGAGGCTAATCTCTGTCAACACAAAGAGGACAAATTCTCTTTCATATCTCCCAAAGCCATTGATTGGTGAAACCTGTCATATTCAGAATAGCTCTGTTACCAACAGCAACACCCCTCACTCACACACAAACACACTCACACACACACACACTCACATTTATGTATCTGAGAATTAAAGTGAACAGAGATATTTGATATTTTTAAAAATCAAACAATCAAAGTCAGAATGAGTAATCTGGCTTGTGTGACGCCAGCGATGTTCATCACGTCACATCTCTGCCGGAGCTGGTAGAAAGTTCACCTCTGTCTGCGCCGACTGCCTTCACCACCACGATCCGGGGCGGCGGCTCATGCTGGGACCGGTCCAGGCCCACCGCGGCGGCTCTCGTTGCAGGCCAACAGCTGCCTTTCCCAGGTGGCCTGACATTTGAGTCGCAGCCGGCCAGATTAGATGGAAGGTGTACGATGAGGGACAGAAGGCAGGAGGATGATGAAGCAGGAGAGGGAGGGGACGGGGGGTGGGGGGGCAGGACGATTAACTTAGTGCCAGGTCCTTCTGCGAACGGGGTTGGAAGGCAGGCGAGCCCAGGGGACAACCTGAGCCCCTGGATTTCAGTCCAGATGGCTGGCCAAGACACCCCAGAGGACCTCTCTTATTGATTTAGGAGGGAAAACAGAGAACCTGGCTTTGCTTTGGGCCCGGCAACTCTACCGTACCAGACCTGCATGGCTGCTCCTCCTTTTTTCCCCCCCTTTTTCATCCTCATCTCAGGTTATCTGCGCCGACCCGAGGGGAGGCGAGCAAGGAAGCGGCAAGCAAGAGCGAGATATGAATATAAGTCGACTGATTTAGCAGGTTGGATGTAAAACGGGTCACACTTTCGCAGGTCTAATCCCCTTTTCTTCGCGGTCAAATTGTGCGCTGATATGAGACGGTATCGGCTCCCTGGAACCAAATAGAGCCTGAACTGTGCAGGTCTCTGTTAATACAAAGAGCTTCTCAGATAGTGAGCAGCTGAGAGGAGATGTGGAGATAAGATTTGTAGAAACACATGAAAGGGGACATGGGTATAAATATGTATGCACCCCTTGGAGTGGAGCCCTTTTTGTATGCCCATTAGTACAGTTTTTGTGATTCTGTCTATCTGTTGTCATATAGCTTCACCACCGAGTCAATTATATCCCTCACATACAATAAGAAGTGAGGGTACATCCAGTCTGAACTGCCTAATATGAATAATGTAGGAAAATCACACAGACATCAGAAATCCAAAGCAAAGAAAGAGAAATATTGGGGGAGATCTGAGGATACCTGCAGCACTGACACAACGGCACTACTGAAGAGAAAAGAGCAGCTACTGAGGCCCCGGCGCCCCGTGCAAAGAGCTAGCAGCAGCTGGGTATATTAGGATCTCATATTTGTCAATATGGTCGATTAGCTATGAAAGAGATCTCTTCAGCGAGGGACGGGAGCAGGGCGGTATCTGTAACCGGACGCCCACGCGCCGCCTGACAAGGTGGACCTTTTTGTGTTGTTGCGAGTACGACTGCATTGACGTTGTTTTCGTCTACGGCGTCCTGTGTTGTGCTAATGAGTCTAATGAGCTACTGTTTACATGTTTGTGCTGCTCTGCTGCTGGCACCTAAGGCATGAAGAGATTTGGTGTGTGTGTGTGTGTGTAGGCACACTTAGACCTGTTAGATGTGTGGATCATATATTTGAGTGTATGGATGCATCCATAGGAGCCTGTGGACGTATACGTTTATAATTAGGCTCAGGAAGGCCAATCCTGCCCACATTCTTTTTTTGGACAGTTTTTCATATCTTTGATGAGACCCTCATTACCATTACAGTGGTTTCAAGTGTTGAGTAAAGATACAGCGTGCAGCAGCAGCATTTGTACAGCCTGAAATCATTCCGACTGCCAAATGTTCATTAATACAGATAGAGGCTCGTCTGGACGCCTCCATCAAACTGACCACATGTTGGGAATCTGCTTCCATTGCAGCTACACACAGTGCATTCGCTTCATGTTCTGATCCACTCTAATACCTGTCAGAATTGTTTACGCAGACATTCAGAGGCCTGAAATTCAGGGTTCTTTCCCTCGGAGCTGGAAGCTGGTGGTAAACTCACTTCTGCAGGTCATGGTAGAGGAGGGTTCAGCAGAGGTGGCGTGTGTAGGACTTGAATATGTTCAAAGCACATTCCTGATGTTCTTCAAAGTATATATTGATTAAAGATGTGTCCCTGAGACCAAACTCTTCAGGGGTTTGTCTTGGCTCTGGTTAGCGTGAGCTTCCTATCTCAGCGGCCATTTGTCTCTCGGACTAAACGGTGGGATCCTCTTCAACACCAGCGCAGACCGAGACCGGCCGTCCGCTCACTCGTTGTCCGTTGCCTCCTTCCAGGATGACGACCGTCCCAGCACTCGTCATGGGATCACGTTTTCTTCTAAATCGGTCCAGAATGGGAAAAAAAAGTGACTCTGCATCTCATTTCTGAGTCTTGATTTGAAGATGTCTTTTATACCTGTAACTCTGAGCTGTTTGTGTGTGTGTGTGTGTGTGTGTGTGTGTGTGTGTGTGTGTGTGTGTGTGTCTGTGTGTGTGGTGATAATTGAAGCCCAGTCTCTCCGCTGGGAGTGGGCTGATATGAGCCTCTGGCTGCCGAGTGGTTTGATGCTGAAAGGTGTGTATTGTTTTATCACTCAAGTGTTGCTGTGGAAAAGAGGGGTGTGACAGTGCTGCTAAAACCTGAACCCGGTTCAGACCTGTTTGTAGACCTCTGGAGAGACCCTCATAACAATGAGCAGTTCTAGCCTCCCTCCTTTTATCGTCTCCTTCTATCCAGCAGGAGGACGCTTTACTGCTGCTGTACTGGACGTGCATGTTAACCATTCAGGAGCCTCGGTGTGTGTGTTCACTCCACGGAGGTGAACGTAGTGAATTATTCACCTGGAAGAACATCAACTGACCTGAAGTCAGTCGAGCAGCAGGTTCAAAGATGTTGGTGAATCAATATAATCAAACCTTGGGTCACCTTGGACCCGTCGTCGTACCGCCAGCATCTCTCATGTGACACCAGTAAAAACAACCCGGACTGGACCACCACCAGCTCCTGACAACTCTTGGTCTGTTGAGAATTAGGTTCGCATCTTCATACTATCACCTTTGGTTTTTGTTTGTTAGGATTATCCTGCGCTCCGGGTTGTCCCCTCCCTCCCTCCCTCCCTCCCTCCTTCCCTCCCTCCTTCCTTCCTTCCTTCCTTCCTTCCGTCAGTCCTTCCTTCCTTCCCTCCTTCCTTCCGTGTTCACTGGAACACTAATGTCTGCACGGCGCTGCACTCAGATATGGGATTTATAGGTCACAGCTGCCTACACAGCTAAGGGCAATATGCTATTGTTCTTTATGCCTCAGTACAAGGTGTATTAAACACACATATGTTACTAAATGAATATTTAGATTACCCTTTATTATTAGTCTGTCCTGGAAACATTTGAATATCACCTCAAGCATTGTTTTGCTTATCTACGCACCACCACCACAACCCACCTATATTCCTCTCTCTGTGTCTGGGGGGGAAACGCCACAGTGTGTTCAGTGATGTATAATCACCTTGAAATTAATTAATCGTAACACAACAACGCCGGCGATAGCATCAGCGCCCGTGTGGTTGCTGCTTTTGTCTGGCCACCCGCTCTTTCTTCGGGTTGCTGAGGTTGCTGTCCTGGACGCCGCGGAGCTAAAATGGCTGCTATCTCAGAGCTGTATGTGTGGGGTCTGGGCGAGTAATTAATCTCAATGAAGCCCGTAGCTGAGCTAGGTATGACGGCCTGGAATTCAATTACCCCCCCCCGACTGCTGCAGCCGCCATCAACGGCGACACTTTCACAGGAGGAAATATGCCGCCTCTATTTTCTCAGGTTAATATAAGCCACCTGAGCCTTATCATCATTTAACCAGCATGCAGATATTGTCATAGCACGCGCAGGCGCCTGGTTTGACTGGAGTTTCTGTCATTAGTGGCCCTCAATGTGTGTTCAATTAGAGCTCAGATAAGACTTGGAGCCATTTTCATAGTTTACTCAGCAACTGTTTTACACGTTCCTTTGTTCCTCCTGGAATAATTCAGACTCCTCCCCTGGTCACCGTCGTCAGCTTGTTTTAATTTGAAATTCTCATTTTCTGACAATCCTCGCGTCGGTGTCGCTAATGAATGGTTTGATCCTGTTCCCACGTTTAACCCGTCTTCAACCACAAAGGCCAGTTTAGACCAAAGGTTCAGGAGGAGACGAAGTGGAACTTGTGACGTCTCTCAGTGTAAAAGACTGAATGGTGCTGCTGCCCCTTTGGGTTCCCCTTCATCGCTAATAAGTCTGACTCATAGAACCTAACCACCATTCTTTAGTCTGCAAACACAAAAGGTTTAATAATCTGTTTTTAATCCAATTTTCCATGGAATTGATCTTTTTTTTCCAGCTGAATTTTAATACAATTGTTCCGTCCAGTTACACCTACATGAGAATGTTAATATTGCATTATTAGCCAGCCCTGGCGAGCAGCAGCTAAAAGCAAGGGAGCCCATCAGTCCTGCCTCGTAGCGTTTCGCTGCAGTGGGAACACGCTCGTCTACAAGCTAAAGACAAGCCAGGCTGCTGTTTGTTTGCGTCGTCGTCACCTCTTTGATACGTATACAAACACAACATCCCCAAAAGCCGCCCTCACTCGGAGTGATGAAGCCTTCGCTGCCTCTTCACTCACTTTTACCAGCACAATAAGCTGACTCCCTCTTTCAGAATGAGCTCCTCATTCTCATTGATTTCTGCTTGACAATACAGTGTATTTCCACTTTAATTATTTGCATGGCTGCTTTTTGCAGAGATGGACGTCAATATGGCAGAAAGCAGCGAATCCCACCAAACCTGAAGTCATTAAAATGAAGTTCCTGTACCTGCTGTCCCTGGAGAGGACACATGTGGCTGATGAGGAGGAGCTGAAGGGGTTAATTGAGCTGAAGCTGCTGAGATTTGTTTTCAGTGTGTTGAAGTCAATCAGGTTTAGGCTTCCAGCAGCATGTGGGTGGGATACGTGAGGGGTCTCCACATGAGTTCTATGCAAAACAAAACCGTTAATACACTCAGTGAGCGTGACGGCGCACCTTCCATGAATCAGGCTGGGTTTAATCCTACCTGTCTCCTCCTCACACCAGCGCCTGTCTCGCGTGCTTCCCCTCGTCTTCCTCTCCTCTTCCTCTCACTCCCGCTCAATTATCCAGCAGCTCTTTGGCTGTTTATGTATTTATCCAAAGTTCATGTACAATATACATGCACACATTGTCTCCGGGGGCCGTGAGAGCGGCTCAGCGGAGCGTGGCGGCTAACCACACCGGCAGCAGGAGAGGAGGTGGAGGGACCAGAGCAGATTAAAGCTTTAGCAGGAGTTAAAGGCAAACCTGGAGGTCGCTGGTTTGATTCCCAACACCCGCCGGGTGAAGATCAGGCATCTACCAACTGCTGATTAGTTGCCTTTGAGCAGGCGAAGTTTCATAGTGCTAGCAGGGGAAACTTTGATTAAGGTCAGGAAACTGGATAAGAGGGAGCTCAGAGCTCAGGTTAATCGCGGAAGTTTGAGCCGTCCTGTCTGCGGTGATAAAGATTGAACCCTTCAGGAACATCCCCGACTGAGGTCTGCACCCCGACAGCTGGGAGAGCCGCTTCCTCGGTGCAGATTCGAGAAATCCACAGTATTTTCATTTTCATCAAACCATTCAGTGACCCGCCTCCAATCGCAGAAGAACCGAAGCGGTCGGGGACAGGATGGAGGAGCCCTCTCCACTAGGGGGACACTGCTTCTCCTCCAGGCTGTCAATCATCCACCTGAGCTGCACCTCCTCATGACAACGAGATGATTGGCGGACTGCAGCTCTGTCAGCAGTCGCCCCTGCAACAATCGACCAAACTCTCACTGCAGTTGGAGGAGGCTTCAGTTGACGATTGAATGGATGTTAGATTTAAAAAAAAAAAAAAAAAATCTTGTGTCAAACAGTGAGAGGAAATTCAGGAGGCAGTGAAGTAGGGAGCACCAGGCTTCAGTAAAGACAAGCGAAGAAGAAAAGCAGAGGAGAGGGTCTCTCTCTTTTTCTTTTTACAACAGAGTGAAACCCACAGGGGAGTTGAGGGATTCCACGGAGGGAGAGGCAGGTAAAGGCTGCCTGGAAACTAATTAGAGGCCATATCACAACAGCAGCAGGGCCTGAGCCACTTTCACTCAGCAGCGAGGTAAACAAAGTGCTCGGCTGCTTGTTGCTGTCACAGGCCAGATAAAGTGGTATTTACCTTTCACTTGTGTTTTTTAACCACCCGTACTGCACGTATGTACAGTGTGTTTGCCGGCATTTACTCTGACAGAGCGACAGAGAGCAGGGAGAGAAGTGGTTGCACAGTGCAATTATAGACTTAGCTTGAATGGAAATGGAAAGGACATTAAAGACTAAAGCCTTATTTACACATTACCTGGGGATGTTCAGTGATTTGTAATAACTGCAGGAATCGTTGGTGAGCCCGCACAAATCGGCTTAATCTCTAAAGTAGGAATTCAACCGCTCATGTGCTGCTTTCAAAGGGTGCGTCATGTGATAACCCTGTTCAACAAAGACGTTCCTTTCTGTCGTGTGGGTTGTGTAACATCTTTGCGGTTGTTTGAGCGGGGATCAATTTCACTCTGTTATAATTCGGTTGACTTTAATATCAGCGTTCATCCCTCCTGGTTAGGTTTAGCCTCCAAAACATCAGGGTTTGGGTGCACAAAGGCGCTTTTATGCAGTTTATGAACAAATGGTGTCAGTGAACGCAGCCGTCCACACTCACGCTGACGAGGGGATCGGACAACCACGTTAGGAACGTTTCAACCCTCAAACCTGCCTCCTGCACAGGTTTCTTGTCCTATGTACGGAGGGTTTTCCTGCTGTCATTTGACGTACTACGACGGAAATACTACCGTATATGGAGGGCATCGTTCATGCTCAGAGATGGTCAGTTGTGGTGATGTCAGACTTGTGATTGAAGGGATTTTGAATCTTTCAACAAGAAATAAAACACAGCCAAACAGTGAAACAAAAAAACCCAGCTCGGCGTCTTTGCGGTCTGTTCTAGTCCCACCCCTGTCATGATTGTATTTACATCAACCACATCAGAGCTGCTCGCCGCACCGATCTCAACAATACAAAGCCAATTAAAGAGGTCTTCTCACCCCAGACCCAACCCTGCTTTTTTGTCTGTATTCCGACAATTTCCAGCAACTCTAGCAGACACCTTAAGTGGCGCTAAGTGATCAAAGAGGGGAGTGCATATTGGATAATGCAATTAGACGAGCTCTGAGAGAGCGCAGTGACAAAGAGAGAGACTCAGAACAGATAATGGCTTGTAAACAGAGGACATTACTTTACACTGAGATGATTCTGATCCCGAGCCGACACCGGACGCTCGATTAGCCCGGTCCTCTCCTCACTGGATCACTCTGCTTAGGAAATGAGAGAAAATGGCAGGATCTATTCGTGCACTAAAAAGTTGATTCTCTGGCTTCTCTAATTGCCAATATTCCAGTGAAAGAGTGAATCTTGTCAAAGAGGATTTCTTCCTCCCAGCTCTCCTCCCGCCAGCAGCCTCGCTCACGTTTCTCCTCTCTGCTTGTCATTGGTCTCCTTAACAAGAGGACATAAGTGGCGCCTCTCATCATGCTGGAGATCTGAGGAAGAGAAGGAATGTGTGTGTGTGTGTGTGTGTGTGTGTGTGTGTGGTCATGGCACTCAGGGTTGTGGTGAAGAAAGGATGTGGCGGTTCCCCCCCCCTCCCCAGCCCCCCACCCCAGTGCTAAATGACTCAGGTCAAACGGTCAAAGTGTAATTATCACCAAGGACGGCAGCGATCGCCTGTCAACCTGCTTACCTGACATTAACCCCCGTCTGAACTAACAGGAGCCCCTCGCCGCCCCGGGGAGCCAGATGCTAATTTGAAGCAGAGTTTGCAGTTGGGGGGGGGGGGGGGGGTTCGGGTGGGGTAATTGTGGAGATCTAATAGGGATCAGTGCTGTGGGAGCTCTCCATACATCTGCCGTCTGGCTAAGGCCCACCGCACCTGAGACTCAGGAGTTTGGCGGCGGTCGCGCTCCCCTGTAGGCTTTGAAGCGCCACGGCTGTGGCGTGGCAACACTGCTGGCACAAGTCGTGTGTGTGTGTGTGTGTGTGTGTGTGTGTGTGTGTGTGTGTGTGTGTGTGTGTGTGAGGGGGGCAGGCTTATGATTTGAAATGTAGCAGTGGGGGAAGACAAGCTGATAAATGTGATGCTTTATAGTCACAAAACCTGCAGTCATATTTTTGGGGTGTATTCCATTTCTGGAGAGCACCCATCCTGCGGCTACGCTTCCTAAATAATCACTGCTGTGACTTAAAGAACCACATGACTTTGTGTCTTAAGTTTAAAGGCTAAGGCTAAAACACAACTATAGTCTGTGTATTCAGGTGAGAGTGTAATAACACACTCTGTGTTGCCAGTGTCGGTTTGCAGAAAATGAAAAATACGCTGTTTATCCAGGAAGTGTGGCGTTAAAACGATCTCCTCTGATCTACAAAGAGCTCATCACCAAACACAGACAAAATGAATAAAACCTGAATTTAAAAAAGTAACCAAAAATTAAATTTTGATAAAGGGTCAGAAGTATTTGGGATTTCATTCTTAAAAATAAGGAAATTCTACAGAATTGTTTACCAGACATTGAATGCATTTCTTTCGTTATCTTTGAACTTTTTGCTAACGAACTCCTCAGTGTTTGGAATCTTGCACCACAATGATTTCATCTTTTAAACAAAACTGTAGATCTCCAGTGAGCAAAGAGCTTTTCTGACCAATCATGTTCTCCGTCCTGCTATGGCACGTCTGTGGGTGCAGGTACTTTATGCTCTGTATCTCTGGGTGAGGTGAAGTGATGGGCGCGCCGTGCAGGACCAAGACCCTCTTGTAAACCAGATCACCTCCACACTTGACTCCTGCTTGCTCATTGTGTCAGTGCGACAAGGAGAAAGGGAAGCAGCCTCCTGGTCATCTTTAATTCATGCGATTAAATATGCAGGAGAAGCCCTCCTTGTACCAGCTGTTAGACGCCGTTAGTAAGCCATAATTCAAGAGTTCAAATCCGAGCAAATTGAGGGCGAGGTTGGACAGAGCGCCGGCCAGCGAGGCATTATCCTCCAGCTGAGGGGAGAGGCAGGTTCAGTCAGGTGCAGCGCGAAGCGGAGGCTCGTTAATCCTCACGGCGGCTGAAAGATAAAGCAATGCTCTGGCCTTTTAAATGCACATATGGGAAAATAGAGGAGCTCAGAGGTGGACATAAAGGCTGACTGAAACCTTCGCTGTCACGCAGTGATACACAAGCATTTCTCACAGCCTCTGCTGCCCTCAGACGTGACGCTGCAGGTACCCACTTCACTGTGCTCACAAGTTCCCAGTTTCAACTCTCAGCTTCTTTAACCCTGGTTTCTGCTGCGCTTCTGTCCTGAAGGTTGTTCTGGCTTGAATTTAAGTTACTAAAAATTGAGGTCACGTGACTTTTGTTGTCACAGGTACAGTAAATAGTGAGAAAGAGGATCCAGCACTGAGGCTGGCGGGTTCCTGCAGCGCCATAGAAAAAGCAGGTTACAGGCATAAATCACTTCCCAGTCACCAAACACATTTAACTTGTGATGGCATTGATAATCAACACTCACTGAGCACCCCCGGTCTGTCTGCAGCCCCCCAGGGGAGGTCGAAATCAGACTGAAGACCCTCAGGGTGCCACCGCCACTGCCAGGTCAGACCATCTAAATATGAAGTGAATTTATTAGTTTTCTGAAGCGCTGTTCCTACAGACGGCCGAGAGGCGACTTCAGCAGTCCATCGCACAGCTGACAGATACAGACTCAAAACCAACCACCCACCCACCCACTCACCCACACACACACACCCACACACACACACACCCACACACACACACACCCACCCACCCACCCACCCACACACACACACACACACACACACACCCACACACACACACACACACAATAGACCAGTTACAAACTTTCAGGCGTTAAGTAGGAGGATTTCTGAACCGTTCATTTCCCCAATTCAAAAATCAGAGCTGTCTGTGTCCCCTGTTACTGGGATATTGTGATTGTGTGTGTGTGTGTGTGTGTGTGTGTGTGTGTGTGTGTGTGTGTGTGTGTGTGTGTGTGTGTGTGTGCGCACGTGTGCGCGCGTGCATGACTTTTTGGGTGTGAAAATGCACCTCATTGATATGGTGCACCTGCATGAATGTATCGTGTGTGGTTACATAATTTGTGATCTGTGTGTGTGTGTGTGTGTGCGTGTGAGCATGTCTGCAGAGGAAATCACCATTTCAATATAGCGCTGATTAAACTTCCCATTTACCGTTCTCAAAGTACACAGGAACCTTTTCTTGGCAGGTTGCCTCCTGCAGCCGGCCCTGCCAAGCTCTTTGAAACTCAATCAGTTTTTGGTGCTCAGATCACTATCCGCTCCTTAGCCGCTCCTCGCAGACCCGGCAGCTCACGTTACAGGCTTGAAAAAGAACGAAAGAGGCTGGTAGTTGGTCGTCCATCAACCCAGCCAGCTGGCATCAGATCAACACCTACCGGGTCCAGCAGGCACCTGTTGGGAGTCTGCAAGGTGCAGCACACTGCAAAAAATAGACTCCCTCATATGGAGGCAGCGGAACCAGACAAACGGGCCCAGCGTGACAGACCGCTGTCGGCTTGTTCTTGGAGAATCTTGCACAACTCGACAATCGGTCCGCAGTTGTCACCTCATTCCGCCCATCTGGGTTGTAAAGCACAAGGATGTTGAACACCACAGAACATCTGGCAGGGTGCTTTATTTAGTCGGTGAACTGAGATCTCGGTAGGAGACGAGTTGTGTCTGATTTCCTCCGTCGACTCCGTCAGACTGCAGCGCCAAACTCGTAGGATTTGACGCTGCAAATTCTGCGTCAAGTGAGAGCCTGGATCCAGAAGGGTCCGGTCAAGAAAGTTGAAAGTCCCCAGATTTCCAGTCAAAGCTCCAGATCTGGATCTGAAACCCCTTGTTTCCACACGTGTACATGATGTGTCCATACTCTTGTAAGATTTATGGAGCGTTTATATTGAGGTTAATTGAGAGGCTGCTGCACCTCATGTCTAATTGCCAGCAGCCTCGCTGTGTGTGACCGTATAAGACACAGGAGTCGAGGGGCACATTCCTCCTTAAATTCTAGATTTGCATGAGTCTTTTAAGCAGAGGAGACGTGGTTTCATGGGGATAATAGACGTATACGTGAAAATCCCAGTATTTCGAGTGTAAAATCACGGTGCGTCACATGAAAACGCAGTGGTCGTGTTAGAGAGAAGGCTAGAGGCTGAGAAAAAGAGATAGAGTGAGAGTTTGACCGCGGTGACCAGGGGAATTAGAGAGAGAGCTTATCCCGACGTCACTATCAACATGTATAAGCCCAATGCTCCATTTCAACCCCAGAAACCTGCCGTCCAATCCATCAAAACACGACTCCCATCAGCATAAAACCTCCCTCTCCCCCTGTATTTGTCTTCCTAATTAATTACTTCACATGCCACAGTATGTTTTTCAAATGATAGATGATGGAAAATTATAGCGGCCGTATCCCAGGCACAGCCGGCGGTAGATTTGTGCAGTCAGCTTCCAGCCTGCATTACCTGAGTAGATCTGGCAGCATGCCTGAGCACTCAGACAGGACGGGACAGATTTGATTTTTGGCGTGTAAGAGGCTTTTTAAAAAATGTTTCTAATGCCGGATTTGGTAGGTAAGCACAATCTGTCGTGTTCACCTACGTGATATTATCCAACAAGGACACGAGGACACACAAACAGAGAGGACAAGTCCGAGTGCAGGAGTGTTTCTGAGGACAGGAGGAGATCCGAGCTGGTGAAGAGTTGACAGCAGTGAGGGGAAATATTCCCATAAACATATTTACATCCCTGCTACTCTCTAGCTTTGGCTTTGTGTTTTTCATTTATTGAGCAGATTCTCTCGTCCTTCATGTGAAACAGCTGCTCAGCAGCGTTTAGTCATTTATTTTTGGTGTGCAGATTGTAACTCCGATTTTCCACAATTATTGTATTTAATATTTGGAGGATTATAAAAGTTCCTCTCCACATTTGTGAGTGCTGAAAAGTCTGTGGGTTCGGGTTTACGAGAGGGCTAGAAGAGCAAACATATCCCTACACCATGCTCCTGTATCCAACTCAGCGTTTTAGGGGGCTTGTACTTCTACTACATTTCAGAGGAAATACGGTGAACCTGAGCTGAAGCTGAGGAATATGAAGTACCGTTGAATTCAGGCCCTGAAAATTTCCAGAGGGTTAGCAGGAAGAACTGAAACACCTTCAGAGTGAGCAGTTGGCTCCCGAGCACTGGAGTACACAAACAGACCTGTATTTTCAGTACTCAAGTGAAATCAATGTCAAGTATCTCTACTTTTACTGAAGGAGAATTTTGACTGGAGTCACTTACCTGCTAGAGTACTATTTCATCTGGGTATTTCTGCTGTTCTGTCAGCACAGGAAGTGCGTCCAGTACTTCTACCAACACAGCGGCGAGCACGTATCTCCGCCATGTTGACTTCCACCAGAAAATGTGTGAAAATGCGTTTTGTTTTTCTTTATGTCCAGGATGGTAAACAGAGCCTTTATTGTGAGTTTGCCATTGTACTAGAAGGTTTGTACTAACTTAATGATGGTTTTGCGAGTGAAGAGTGGAGTTCCTGGCTTTATCCTGTCTTTGACCCATTTTATCCGCGTTCCAGTCAAGATATCAAACATTGGATTAGGAGTTTTCCATGTGATCCCCCTCATGGCAACAGAGCGAACTCTGCATCCCAGAAACGTTGCAGAAGTAACAAACAAGCACGTCGACAGGAGCTTCACTCTTTTCTCATTTTTGATCAGTGGTACCGCCCCGGGCCGGGTTTTTAATACTGATTCCAGCCCTTTGATTCTCACTGCTGTCCGGTTTTAATAATGCAGGCGTGTTCACGGGTGGTTTGCCCCCTACCCCAGGCTCCGTCTCCCCCCGCCCCTCCTCCTGACGAAGGCCGCCTCCTTCAGGCGATGTGGAAAAGGTCCCGGTCGGACAGGAAACACTCACCGTGAGAGAGGAGTGATGAGCAGTGGGGGTGTGAGAGAGAGGAAATGCAAAGAAAAAGTTTCTTTTCGTCATGCTGCGAGCACAAAAGAGCATATTAAACACACTGAAGTTTATCAGTCCAAATTAAGTCTCGAATTCACAGCTTCTTTAATCTTTCTGCATCTGAAACCATTTCCTCTCCTCCCCGTCGCTGCCGCCCCCTCGTTTCCTCCCGCTAAAACACTCTCCCCATGTCGAAAAACACAGAGACACATAAAAAATTAATTACTCCTCCAACCCCCCCCCTCCCCGTCTCCTCATTTCCATAAGATTCCTTTTAAAAAAATGTAAAATTCATTTAAAGTAAGTGGTGACGTTGTCTTTGAAGATCATGACAACGAACGTGGATCAAAGAGGAGGTTCTCTACAGATGAGCGTCTGATTAGCATAATGAAATTAACTTGGAGACAAGAATCTCTAATAGGTGCAACAAAAATGCTTTAACAATATTTAAGGAAAATGTTGTTTGTGCTTGTAAGACAACAATTAAGGAACTTGTATTCAATTAACACTTACTCTGATGAGCGGCTTCCTCCCTCATATCAAGGCTCCGCTTCAGTTTTTCCCTCCAAACCTGGCGATTCTTTGCTGCATTGTTCTTCTAAAATCGGGCCATGAAATCGATCTAAATTTGCATATTCACAGCCGTAATTGCAAAGCTGCCAGATAGTTGTGCTATAATTGCAAACTAATGACTGCAAAATTATTTGCCAACTCCCGAGATGTTGAGGTTTTCATGACTGACAGCTCCTGCAGGTTTTAAGAAAGGAGATTATCAGGAAATTTCCCTGTGAAATGACTTTTAACCAGAGTCGCTGTGGTGGCAGCGTGGGATCCGTGAACGCTGTCTGGAACCCAAAAACCCCACCCGGGTTGCTGAGACTCGCCCAGTCCGGCCGCACCACTTCCTCATCTGCTGCTACAGATTCTTACTCAGCTTCAGAATCGGTCAGCAGGTCTGCAGGAACCGTCATGAGGTGATCCATGAGGGTGGAACGTGTCTCGTCAGGTCAGTTATTTTGCTTCATCATGTGCAGATGAACAGAAATCAGCTTTATTTCGTAGTGGTCAGTGCTGGCCAAACCGTCACACCTCCCAAAGTGACCTGGTCAAATTCCTTCTTTTGTCCTTCCAGCCGTCCAAGAACCTTTTTTTTTCTCTCATAAATGACAACAAAAAAACAGCAAATCCTGATATTAAAGCTTCTGGGAGCACAAAATGTTGGATATTTAACGATCCATTGATCAAACAAATATTTTTTTTTTCATTTTCTGTAGATCAACTTATCGATTAATTGTTGTAGCTCACTGAAACTGTTAATAGCTTGGAATAATCAAACACGGCTGTGGTTGTGGAGTTCGGTGGCACGGGCAAAGAAACGCACAGAAAGATGTGAGCAGGAGGAAGCGTGACCACCTGGTAACATGTGGTTCAGTTTTCATGGCCGGTGAAAGAGTTTCTGGAGTGTGTTGACATCTCTGGAGTGTGTTTCTACTAAATCTGCATCCCATCGTCGAGTGGTGCCATTTCAACCCCCAGTTTAGTCTTGCAGGCAGAAAGCAAAGCCTGAAGTTTGTGTAGCTCCTCCCTGACATCTTCTGTCCTGCCTGGAAGTCTGAATCGAGGGCTGAGGAAGTCCTGAGGTGTGGAAGAACATGTCATGAAGTTCTAGCTTCATTTCGGAGCTGTTATCCGATCTGAGCTCGGTCCTGCCGCACAGGAAGTCCCACCTTTTATAGTTAGTTCAGAATAATAAAGGAAAGACGTGAACTGGATTAGATATCAACAAAAAACCTCTGAAGGATGGAAACAAACCAGAATGTCCCCTGTTCACTAGGAGTGGCTTGTGCCAGAGCCGGCTGACATCAGCCAGTTTGTCCAGATATGTTGCGTCTTTGTCTTGTTCAGTTTGTAATCTGACCGGCGCTCCTCTCAGTGGGAGTCGGGTGCACCCCCCCCCTCCACTGATAGAGAAAAGAACGCCGTCCTCTTTAGGCCCGACAGTAATTGAAATAAATTACAAGAGTGGCGCGTTGTTGTTATCTGTGGTTTGTTAACAGCGCCTCCCTCCTGCTCAGGGAAGGAGGACGACGACGAGGTTCCAGTGACCCAGATTTAGTCTCCAAACATAAATAAATTATCACCCTCCCCACACACTCACTCACACACACACACACACACACACACACACACACACACACACACACACACACGTCTCCAGTCTCCTCATGTGCATAGTGTACCTTCAAAGTTGCAAATAGAATTTAATCATGGAGAAATGAGGATTTACTCACATTCTTGCATGTATTCATGCATATGAACCAGTCCACACACACACACACACACACACACACACACACACACACACACACACACACACACTTCATGTATTGATCCAGCAGTGCATTACCTGGGGTAAAGGTGGAGGAGGCCACAGGTTTCTGACTCCTGCTGTTCTAGATGCAGTACTGGTGTCGTCCAGAACTGTGCGTCTCTCTTCATTCTCGTTGTGATCCATTTTTTAATTTTGTTTTGAAGAATTCTCCACCACTGCCAGATGCACAATTGGACATTCATGTGTTCATTTCTCTGGTTCTCCCTGTGTGTCTCCCTGTCCCTCCGTCCCGTTCCACCCAATAAGTGTTGACGCAATACGTTACCAAATATGGTCATATACGATCACCTGTCCTGCACCTGGACGACTGCTCTGAAAGTTGGGGAATTAAACTCTCTTCGTTTTAGTGATAATTTATTGAGTTTCACCTGAGGTGTCAGATGGAGCCCTCAGCCGTATTGATGACATTTCCACACCTCCATGCTGCTTGTCTCTGCCAATTTGTTTGTTTTTATTTTACTTTTTACATTTTCAGTCGTTTCTGAGGAAATATTTCATGAATAATCATGGAGAACAAAGTGCCTTTGCTTCGGATGGTGATGGAGTTTCTTGGCGAGTGTGAGGATTGGTCGTTTTATCCCTGGCGGTTGTGAACCTGGAGCTTTTGTGGCTGTAACTCCGCTACAATATGAATGAAAGTGGGGATAAAAGATGGAGGCGTCCACTTTAAACCTCTCCGGCTGTTTATCTGCGTGCTGTTGTGTGATTGACCTCCTAAACTCGTCTCTCTTGTGAAAGATTACCTGATAAAATGCTGCTGAAATCATTTTCCAGCTGGTCCCTGTCCTTGGTAGCCCCCGAAACACTCGCCGTGTGTGATAGCTGACCCCAGTAAACAGCCCTCTTTATTCACACCACTTTTGTTTAGAGAACAGCTTTGGAAAAACAGGGTTCTTGTCCTCGCACAACAAAGTCATAAAAACAGAAGAAATTGAGACTGTGCAGGAGCGATGCTGTTTTTTTCGCAGGCCTGTCTGTCGCGGCGGCGTTTTTAAGAGCGTTCTCTGGCGACTGCCGTGACACTGCCATTCCCATGCCCTGTCGAATTCTTTCCTCAGATCCCAGGCATTTAAACTGCTCCCTCCCTCCCTCCTCCCTCCCCTCCACCACTCAGGATGTAGCCAAGTCCACTGACCTATGTGGGAGTGGATATTTTGGAAGACAGCCCTGGCTCTTTCACTCTCTATTCCTGTCCTCGCACGTTCATTAGCCTGGCCTCAAGAGTCAGAGTGTTTACATGTTGTTATCATTCCTCTCCTATCGCTTTTCTTCCCTCCTCGCTCGCTCTCTCTCTTTGCTTTTCTCTCCGTGGAGGGATGTTTTTTCTAGGTGGGGTCATCTGCTGTAATAGATTCATGTGTGTCACATTAGAATTGCAATAATCACCGAGTACATTAAATATACATGTGTTTATCCCGGTGAGGCTGTTGGAGGGGCTCTTTGAAAGCCTCACAACTGGAGCCGCGGCTGCACCACGGAGCCGAGGAGAGAACCTGAGGGAGCCGATCTACGGAGAACGAGAGGTTCTGCGTGTCACAGCTCACAGGTGCTTTGTACACGGACGCTAGATGGACGCGAGGAGCCATCAGGCTTCACCTCCGATCTGTCAGACTAAACCGAGGGCAAAAAAGTCCCTGTATGGAGGAGCAGTTCATGAGCAAGGCCCATTATTTCTACTTTGATTAGTGCTGTTCAACCTGTGTGAAGCAACTTTGAGGACCCACAGATGAATAAAATGTATTATTAATATCATTATTAATAAATCCCACCAATATTTCACAGCCAGAAGCAATAAAATACAGTTGACTTCGACTGTATTGATGGTCTTCATGGGACGAATGTGGATTATACCTGGGATGTAAACTGCCTGTTACACTGACATCTTAATATGTCTTCAGATATGGAGCAATTCCTCAGAAATGCCTCCATAAAAACGTGGTTGTGACTCAACTACAAAAAAAAAATACAAATCTTTAGTTTCAAACCTAAAAAGCAACAGAAAGAAGCCAATATTGACAGTGATTATTTCATTTTTAATGACTAAAGCCCCGCATTCTGCAGCTCCCTCCTAACTTGCAGCGACGCGGAGGATAATGATGGCAGGTCTTTATTTTTGTGATCACGTCAGAACTAATTCGCTGGTATAATTGACTTCAGGGAAGAAAGTTGATCAAATGTCCGAGTTTACAGATGGTTGTTGCCTCGCTGCGAGAGGTCAAGGTGGAGCAATAAGGCTGACCGAGTCATTATTTACTGTTGCTTCAACGGATGGACGTTTTCCAGGCCGGGGCTCGCGCTGTTCACATTACAGCCGAGCAGAGGAAATAATGACCTGTAGGTGCTCAGCTGTGGGAAGGAAATTGGTCTTTCTTTTCTTTTTTTATTATTATACTCCAAAGCTGCCAGGGTCTCGTCCAGCCCCCCCCCCCCCCCCGCCCCCCACCCTTCCTCCTCCCCGCCCTCCAGTCTCCCACGCTGCACGCCGCAGCTCGGTTACATCACTGGAAATGTTTGCTGTTTTCTTTTCTGGAACTTTTGAGCTTTTTCTCACCTTTATTTTGTCTCGTTGCTGTTATGGAGAAACTTTGTCATCGTGTCGCTGAAACATGTTTAGTGGTAGTGGAGCTGCTGGGTTACATAATTCATCCATGACGTGGCGTGAGGACTCATTCAGACCTCGTTCAGCTTCGAAAATTCCAAGTATGCTGCTGCTCTGACTCATGCTATATGAGTACTTCAGGATCATGTTGGTGTTGAAGGATACTTCTGGCACTTTAAACCTGCTTATTGACTCTCGGGGTGTAAAATGAATAAATAGTGACATCAGTGTGAGCTGACAACGCTGTGATGGGACTATTTCTTGCGAACATCCAAGAACAGAGCTTGTTTTCGCCACTGTCTGTGTGTAGTGATCCTTCCCAGCACATCCTCAGCTCTCATGTTAGCACTCACCTGCAGAAACAAGCGTTTTCAGGCTGCATTCAGACCAAATCTGGCCCCGCAGCAAAGAGTCCAGAAAAGTCACACCAGTGTCAAAACCTGATGTCACGCTGCAGCAGCCAATCACAGAAGCCGGAGATCAGACAACAGCACTGCAGCAGCTGCTGGTCAAACGTTTGACTGATAACAATCGTTACTGCACTGATCACTTAGACTCTCGAGGATGGCGAACGGGGCCAAAAGTGGGTGTTGCCACTGTAATTGCCGGGGGCCTGACCTCTGAAGTTGAGCTGAGGCAAAGTAGATGTTTCTGGAGTTAGATTTAGTCAAACTGATGATTCAGAATGTCTCCATGTTGGCTTGAAGGAGAGGATCTGCTGCTGGTTGCTTCTCCTCACCCAGCCAACCGTCCTGACTCTGGTGTTTAAAGATGCAGACTCTCAACATGTTTTGGAGCCTGAGTGAAATATCATCAAGAGTAGAAAAAAAGGGCCAAAACTACCTCCCACCTCAGTGGGGCAAACTGGACCACGCAGTTGTTCTCAGGTCACAGACTCACCTGACAGCAGCGGCGCCGTCGTCCTCCTCCATCTTTGTTCTGCACTGATTCCTCTGGCGGCCGGCGGATTCAGAGGCAGCTGAGAAGAAAAGGAGCAGCGTAGTTGTTAGAAGTGAAGAGAAGTCAGGGCCCAAGGCAACTAATCAACGTATTACTAGTGTCACCCCAAGTGAAATCAACTTTTCTGGAGTCTCGTAGATTCTCCTCCGTCGTCTTTGAATGCTGTCCTACGAGACGTCTGAAATATTCACTGCCTTTTGGTTACCTGCTGTTTCAGTAGGTATAAAGCCCAGACGAGGCGCGTCTTTCATGTCTTTCTGATGGCCTGTCACTCGCTCAGTGGCACAATCTATCAGGCGCACTGCGGACCCCACGTTTCATCGCCGTTAATCAAAATGAATAAACATGCATAATTGTACAGAGCGGGGAGAAGTTAGGGAGATTCAGAGGGAATTTTCAATGCCCTATGAAGTATTAAAACCAAGCTTGGCCTCATTTTTCCTTTCTGTCTTTTTTTTTTTTTTACCTAACCTCCCTGTACTTCCCCACCTAGCTTCCTGCCGACTGCACCAACATGTACACTTCTGCTTTTCTCCACACGTGCTGCTCTCAAACACACAAACCATTAGAACAAAATATTTACTTTCTCACAGACGTATCTCCGTACTTCTCCTAACTTTGATATTCCCTTTGATTTCCAGCACCCCCGTGCCTCCTCTTTTAGACATGTAGAAGTTTAAGAAATCCGCGGGTTTGATGTGATTTTTCCCGCCTTTGTACATCATAGGCAAACATGAAAAAAAAAGTGCATTAACAGACAGGCAACGAGCTCAGGCAGGGAGTCAAGATTGACATGTTTTTTTATTTTGACAGCGCTCACCCTCCCTGCTCTTGGTTTATGATCATAAATAGTGCATGCTGCTTATTACGAGGCCGCTTCCCAGCTAGTGAGTGTGTTGCTTGCCGGTGTTGGCAGACAATTTGCCAGTACACATGTGAGACATTATTAGCGTTTCCCTTTCATCCTGCGCTCCAGTCCTGTGCCATCCATGCAAAGCACTCTGGGATAGGTTGCACTCACTGATTCTGCACGGTGCTCGTCATGCAGCTAAATTTGATGGGAAAAGCGCATAATGTGCCTCTTCTTAGATTAAATCTATCTAATGTGATTATGTGGCAAAGACACAGGAGTTTATGCGAGTGCACAAAAGCCGGTATGATGACAGAATTTCAAGATGTTTCACGTAGCTCAGAGGAGAAGAAAAGAAGGCTTTTAATGCTGCATGGAGCAACATCTGGCTCCAATTACCCACTGTGAGGTAGGTGCTGTATTAAAAAAGGAAACTCAAAGGATTTCCTCTCTTAAAATACACATTATCCCTTAATTCCTCCCTAAATTACCACTTAAGCGAGGCCTGTAATTCATAAACCCCGGTAGTCCAGGTCCGCGGTGGCTGCAGGAGAAACTCTGTGTCACCTTGACCGTGGAGGTAGCTGTCCTTGGAGAGCGCCGAGCAGAGTGACAGGGCCAAGCCAGTCAGAGAAAGAGATTAGCGGCGTGGTCGCACCTCTCCCTCCTCTCAGATAGCGCCCCGCTGGAGTGGCGAGAGAGGTGAGGAGGGACATAATGGCCGATGGACCCCCTCTAAAAGGATGTTTTGCGAGAGGTGGGAGAGGAGGTGGGGATGGTGCAATCCCCGGGGATAGATTTGCAAGTGGAGATAGTCTGATTCACCTCTCCCTGACACCGACGCCAGGGGCCCGGGGCGAGCAGTCAGCCCGTGGTCAAGGCAAGTCCGACCCCAATACCCCACCGCTGTCCTCATGCAGAGAGCCCTGGCAGAGAGGTAATTTGATGCTAGGTTTACTCCTGAGGCTCGCTGTTGTGGTGCGAGCGCCGGTGTCACTGGGTCAAAGCTGAAGAGTCGATTAAAGGAAGCTGGCCTGGCACGCCACGCTCACTGGCAGGGAGGCTCACAGGCTGAACAAAAGGTACAACATTTCTGCGATAATAAACTTTCAAATCTCAGTTGTCCACAATGTCAAAACACATTACAGGACTCTGACGTTTATTGTCTACATGCTCCGCTGTCCGATGTGGAAGCTGAGCAGGCATTTCCTTCCAGATTCCAGTGGTTTGATTTGGGACTCGTTTCAACGATATTTAAAGGGAATTTATGGTTTCATACAACTCTACAAGTCTTATTTTCATACTTTTGGCCTTCACTCCTGTCATTAAGAGCAACATAATACTGTTGTAGGAAGTAAGTGATCCCCATAAACTGCCTGTTATAAACATCCGCCAGAGTTTAGAGGCCAACTCCCTGCTTGAGCTGCCACTTGGAGTACCTGTCGGCAGGCTTCCTCAGCTCATTAGACTCCTCGTTACCGCGGCGATATCTTTGGTTCACCTCCCAGTCCATTTCAGAAGAACGGTTCTTTCAGACCGTTCACCCGTGCAAAACCCGGTACGACTGATTCCTGCGACCCTGCAGAAGGTGGAACTCCTTCCAAAATCTCTGTGGTGAAAGCATGCCTCAGAAGTGCTGGAAAAGTCACACACATTGAATTCAAGTTCTGATAAACCGAATATTTTTTCTCTAATAATGCTTATATTTATTAAAACAGCTCCGAGGCATCTTACCATTTGAAATATGAAGTGGTCGAGGACTAAGAACCATGAATGAAGCGGAATAATATGTCCTGCCAGAATTAAATCATACATGCATGAGATGTAAAATATGTCACATGCATCTGAAGATATTTTGCAGCTACAATGTCGTCTAAAGTGACCTATTTATTTCACTTCTAGAATGGAGGAGGCTCGTCTGTCACTCTGAGCAACACAGACAGTTGTTAGATATTATTTTCCTTCATAAATGTCTCAAACGGAGGAAAATTGAGTGTCTGGACTCGCTCAGTTTTAAGTAACATTTTCCCAACCTGGAATTTTCCTGACAGGAGTCCTGACTGAGCAGGTATCAAGGCACCGCAGCCTGATCTCACAAGGTCTCACTCTGATTTTTAATTGGTGGAAACATCCGTCTGAACCTGCCGTCCAGCAACCACGAGGGAACGTCGTCTCCAGCGATCCGCCTCAACCCTGTTATTAACTCAAACAAGTCGTTTATTTCATCAGGAGCTGCCCTGGAACACCAGACTCTTGGAGTGGCTGTCCAAGTGTTCCTCAATCTCCTCTGGGAGCTCTTTCATTCACCTAAACACGCTCTGCACGCCAACACTGACACTTTCTCACCTCTACCCACCTACCAGGCCGCTCTGTCTGAGACGCGGCGGCCTTTCAACGCGCGCTAGCTAACCTGAGTTGCGCGATTAAGGACGGATTTTGCGGCGAAAGTTTCTTTACTGCTACAAGTTGGAGCTCTGAGGCTGATGTTCCCTCAGTCGCTGGCAGAAGCTTCACCCTTTCCACAGTCAGTTCAGCCACAGATTTGTGCGCAACACGAGTAGCCGCGATCACACACTTGAAATTGTCCGGCAGGGAAAAATGGATTTTAATTAAGCCACAATCTATATTTGTGAAGTGAAACTCTCGAGGCGGAAAGTCCATGTTGGTTTTCTTTCGAAGGTCGTGTGCGTGCAGGGAGGTAACGCGCCGTTGTCTGCTCCGTCATGTTCCGACGTGGTTTGGCGTGTGTGGCAGGGCAGGGGTTGAGGATGCCGCAGGCAGGCTGCCGCCGCCGTCGTGCAGGAAGCACGCAGGTGTGTCAGTCAGGCTGACTGCGATTTTGACCTCAGCCAGAGGAAGAAGGAGCTCTCACAGACAATCTCCAGAGCCTCGTCTCCAGGTTCTGATCAGGGGTCCAGATATCAACACTAACAAGACAATGAAAGCATGGGCTCAGCATCAGAACGCTACAACTCAAGAACTGTTGAGTCCGACTGTAGATTTGCTTTTGATGCTCTGATGTTTCTGGCTTTTAAGTTCTTTGCTTTTATGTTCTTTGCTTGGCTTCTCACGTGTTTGCAGCTCGTGCTGCAGCTCCGATCCAACTACTACTCCTTCAAGTGTTCACAGAATTAATCCTTTTATTTCATCTGGAAAAATCCTGCTGTTTTTTGTTTTTTTTTTGGCTGTAGTTCTGCAACTCCTGTGCTTCTGTGGATGGTTTGTATCAAAAATTCCCATTTTACGCTCAGAGAAGGCTAATATGTTAATACTCTTAAGTGTTTCTGTGTAATTGGGATTCACCTTCCTAAAGAGTTGTTTCTCTGCCATGTTACAATATTAATTGAACTATATGCATCATGTTAATATGGATTTATGCAGCCTGATTAGAGGAAGAAGGGCCTTTAGACTTGCAGCAACTCTACTTTCCTCTCCATTTCCATTCCGCCAGCATCAAAGCTGCATCATAAACTAAAGTTTCCACGGCGCCGCACAGATAAGCATTAACTCTCACATTGATTAATCTCTGTGTTCTGCTCCAGTAGTGAACACAGCGTGTTGCTGTGTTTGTGAAACACCACAAATGTGAGGATATCCTTCTTTAACAAGGGGGTGTGGGGGTGGGCGGGGGGGGGGGGACAGCACAGGTCTCTGTGAGTCTTTGGGGGTAATTTAACACAAACACAGTGAGGGAAACAGACTATTTCTGAAGGTTATCATCCATCAAACGCTGAGGAGAATGTCCAGTTGGTGGCTCCAGCAGGCTTAGAATAGCCTTTTGTTCAAACACCTTTAATAATTAAACACCTACTCAGCCCCTCAGGCTTCACAAGATTGAAGACTTTCGCAGAGAGGAGGAAGAAAAAAGCCTCCCTTCCCTTCGCCGTGCTGTTGTAACCTGGAGAGTTGCACCTAATGCCTTTTCCTTGCACTGAGCAAACCCCCTCTGACTCCTTTAGTACACTCATAAAAGAGGAATACTTGAAATACATCTGTCTGCGGCGCTCTACAACACACATTAGTGGAACTTTTCATGGCGGTCCATATATTAATGGTGGACTTGGAGTCGTGTTTGAGGCTGCTGACTGATAAAAGTTGGTGCCAGTTTTCAGTAGCTGATACACATTTCACAATCCTGTTAATGTCTCAGGACGGCATGTCAAGGTGAAGTGTAGCAGATTATTAGTAATAGTTTCCATCATCCTCACAACTGAAGGACTTTAGATGAATTTAACAGCATAATTGTGGAGTCGCTGCATATTTTAAGACCACGACATCATCCCGACCCAGTTTATGATGTCGCCTCTTCGCCAGCAGCTTCTGTTTGAGTTCCTTGCAAGACATCAGGGTTAGGGTTTCTGGGATTTCTCTTCAGCCAAACTAAGTTCTAGAAACACGCCAGCTAATGAGAGCTCAACCCGTGAGCGCTCCGTTGTCTTTGACTGAGAGTATCAAAACTCCAGCTTCTACCAGGGATGGACCCATGCCTGCTCCTAGAGCTTCAGGATTTTTTTTCTTTGGTCCTGGCTCCGCCCCTCCACCAAGGTCCCTGACACTTGGCATGGCAGTTTTTGATAACGAGTTCTGTCTTTCTACGGCGGAGGTGGTTACTGAACATGGAGCAGTGATGGGCAGGAAGGTGGCCCGGGCCATCCTGGCCGTCTCCTCTCCAGCCATGAGAGGAACAGCGATATTCCTAAAGGGGACAGCTTGTAAGTTGGCGTCAGTCAGGTAAAGCAGTGCGTCTCGTCCTGTTGTCAAGGACTGTTTGATTAGAACACGCAGGAAGTTTGTGTGTCAGCTGCGTCTCTCTAAAACGATTCACATGCTTTTGTAGGAGTGTATTTTTGCTTCCTGCCACATTAAACACTCACCCCGGCCTGTTCCTGATCCCCTGAGACCAAATAATGACTAATGCACCAAAGCAAAAAAAAAAGGTCTGTAGATACGCTGAGAACAAGCACCTGAGAGAGAACAGCTGTCTTGTAAAAGGTCAGTCTCCCACTGTTCCTCGCTCTCTCGCTACATTTCCGGCCTCTCGGCTTCGCTCCTCTACTTCCCACCCCCACCCGCTTGACTCCAAAGTCACGTATTTTGGCTTTTTCTCTCACACACACTGCTCTCACTCCCTTTGCGCTGCACCTAGAGGATTCTTGGCAGAGCCTGACCACCTTGTAATCCCATGTAGGGGAGAAAAAATGGAGTGGGTGGATGAATGTACTACAGGCTGGTTTATAAAACTTCCCTGTGAGTGGATATGTATGGGTCTCTTGAGGTGTTTATTTTCCCCGAGTGTAGTGTAGCTATCATCATAACGCACATGTGGCCCTCCCCAACACACACACACTCACACACACACACACACACACACACTCACACACACAAGTGCTTCTAAACATTGACAAAAAAGGCAAAAAACAAACACAAATCAAATTGGTTACATTTGGGTTGTTTTGGAGAGAAATTTCTCATAACCCGCTCGACTAAAAGAGGCTTTTTTTGCAGACAAATAAACAATGTTTGGCGTGATCGCTTTCAATAAATGCCCTACTCACATATTTGAGCGCTAATATTTATCATGAAATTGGTGCAGCCGCCAGACCGATTAAACAAATATCACGCTCCCACGTCTCTTATGCTAACATACATGCGAAAACCAACAGTAAACACACACACAGACACTGTCACATCCCTGAGCGTGTCAATAAAGGCGGCGTGGCGTTCAGCGGCACTTGAAGCTGCAAGAAGATGCATATTAGCACAGTCATAATAAACAAACCTGGGATTTACTGTAGCCGCCCTCGGCCCGTCCCTCAAGGTGATTCTCTCAATGTTACTCAGGGCGTTTTGGGGCGTTAACCGCCCCCCCGGCGCTTTGTGGGCGTGGCCGTCAGTTATGATTGTCGAGTTGAAGCTGTCGAGTCGAGAGGGGAAGTGTTTTTCCCAATCCTGTTCCTGGTGCTGAGTGGACGAGGCCCAAGTATGTTGACAAATATGCAGACCTGCATGACGACATACACACACGTGGTGGTGGAACACGCCAGCCGTCAAGCACTCATGCATCAACCTAACAGCGATGGATCGCCACCTGATTTTGGAGCATTCAGCGACGGCGTTAGTCGTATTATGATGTGTATGCTGAAGTATCGCGTTCGGGAGACGTCTATGGAAACAGCAAATTTCTGTGAAACTTTAGCAAAAAAAGATTCTCTGCTCCCTTGAAGTCGTCAGGGTGAACAGGGTGAGATGAACGTTATCAGCTCAAACGGATCGGCGTTTTAGAGCAGTGACCACGGAGGAGGCTATGCCAGAGAACTGTGACGTGAGTTAACTTTCACCGCCGGGAGATGGAGACGAGCGTGCCGCACGAGAGCGTGAAAGTCACATCACGGCGTTGAAACTCGCGGTTTGTAAAAGTGGTTCGGTGCATCCATGTGCTTTGTAAGAGCCTCTGGTGGCAGAGAGCTGGTCTCAGAGTTCTTCAGAACCACCTGGGCGGCGCCACGAGCGTCTAACCAGGATGGCCGGAGTTGCGTTTCAGGCAACTCGGCAATTGAGGTCGCAGCTTTTCATATTTCCAGGCATTTCAAAGAAACAGAGAAGTGTTTGAAAGGGAGGCGACGGGAGAACTGAAATAAATCAGCATATAAAATAAGGAGGTAATGATGATAGCGGAAGGGAGGGGGAGGGGGCGACAGGTCTCGACGGGTATTTCAACCAACTGCTTGTCAAGTGTGAGGCGGCGGCGGAGTGGCGTGACAGCTCTGACAAGAGTTAGCGGAGGTCCTTCAGCGTTTCTCTTTTGTGTGACAAGGGGAGGCGGGCAGGGAGGGCTGCTCAGCAGCTCCAGACAGCCGAGGTCGTGGGAGGGGTTTCCGGTGGGTCGCATTAACGCCAGCCTGCCTGTCATGACTCATGAAGTTTGCTGGCGGCAAGACAGAGGAGATAAAGAGCAGTTCTGAGAGGTAATGGAAGGTGAAGCAGGTGAGAGGTGAAGCGGCGCTACATGTGACCTCGCATGTTCTTCATCCTGGAGAAGGTGAAATGGCGGCGTGTAGCTGCTGAGTGACGGAGGACTGATGGGAGACAGCAGCTGGAGCTAAGCAGATGCCGCCATCTTTGATCCATCAGCATGATAACTTACTCCTCTGATGCTGGACGCTCCTCTCCTCAGGTGGAGGAGGTCCATGGTTAAAAATGAGACGCATTTATCATTAAAGGAAGGATCTGCAGGAGATTTCAGAGCCAGTTTACGCGTGTGGGATCCGACCAAGTGTCTGCTTCGGACAACTCAGAGACGAGTCCATCCAAAAGGTCTCTCCGCCCATGAAAGAACTTAATGGAGATCATGGGGCCCTCCAGGTGCCCTATAGCGAGCGCAGTACTTAGCAACAATGTAGCCACAGCAAAACAGTATATCACTGTCATGTTTACTTTATTGGATTTGAATATGTCGCCATTGGCTGAACTAAAAATCCATTTTAGATTCTCCAAACAAGGTTGGTACATCTTCATTGTTTGCTACAGCGCGAACCCCCCCAGAACCCAGAGATGTCCTCACCCCAATATTCCAAGGTATGACTACAACATGAGGATGTCCTTGGTGAATGCTCTTGTTCCCGTTCGGAGCACATCAACCCTGGACAGAGCTCACATTCGTTCCTCTCGGAAACTGAAGATGGAATCGTACAGTCAGGATATTTGGAGGTCCGAGCGGCATCACATCTCATGAGAGCCACAGTCAATACAACTGTCCTCTGCTGGCCGGTTCCACTTTTGTCTCCCGAGGTAAAAGTGCTTCAAGGAGGCGGTAGCTGATTAGCATGCTAACTTTAGCCGACGTATCTGTTATTACTTTGGCATAATGTCAAAAATGTTATATAATCTCATTCAGTTGCTCTTTTTGGTTCAGTTTTTTTTTTTGCATTTTACATGCAGCACCTCTAGAAATAGACCTGCGCCATGTTCAGCAGCTCCACACGATGCTCTGATGCCTGGAACGCTCATCCTAAGCAGTCTTTGTCTTGGAAGAGTTTGTTCAGCCTCAGCGGGCCATTTGTTTCTCTGCGTTTGCTGTTGTGTCTCTGCAGCCTGACAAACGGAGCCCGCCCTCTAAAGCAGCTCTTAATAACTGCAGATTCAACCATGAATATGAATATTAATCCCTCACCGCAGCACGTTGCTGCAACAGTCCACCACCACAAAAAAAGTTTTCATCCAATTATACTTCTAAATCAGCAATAATTACAAACCTATACACCATCTGCATATTTCAATTAATATTCAAATCTTGTATGTAGGTTTTGCATGCAAATGTATAATATATTCAGGATTAGGTATATTACAGTTAAATCTATCTCTATCCAGCCCCTACCTTGCTTCTCCTTAATAAGCTGTGTTCCCTGGTAATGTTCCTGAACTTATTATAATGCAATATTCCCCGGCATAAGAATCACACATCCTTAATATTACTTCTTGCAATTAACATGGAGCCGAAAATGCAGAGGGCCTCCTTCGTTAATTTGCACAGGCACTCACATATAATGCAAATAAGAGGGGGAGTAAACAGGTCTCTGTCTGACTTCCACACACACGCTCGAGTCAGTCAAGTGTTGCAAATCTAATTTAAATATATGAATGTTTTTTGCTTTGTCCATTTCCCTGAACTTGACTCGGCCGCTTCGCTTCGCCTTCAAAATGGGAAACGATGCTGCTTAGTATTGTTGCCGAGCAGTCAGAGGGATTGGGAGGGGAAAAAAAGCTCTGTAAGACGTTTGTCAATACTTTGTGCATTTGTGATCTTTCCAATTTATATGTTCTATACCCTCAAAGCTCCGGGGACTTCAATTAGACAAGTACCTGTATCCGCTGCTCTGCTCTACAGCTCCCAGGAGCCCTTGCTCCCTCATATCACGGAGAGACAGTTAATATTCCTGCAGAGGGGAGGATCTATAACCATAAACTAGTGCAGCGCCTTTGTAACATCCAAATAATAGTAGTAAATAAAGAGCTTACACCTGTATGGCGATGCCCGGTCGGCCGGCGGCGCCCCGACTGCTCCCAGTCAGGACCAGTGAGCACTCTTAATGGATAGGTTGATTTTAAAACACACCCAGTGCCATCAATCACCGGCTAGAATCAGGAGGCGAGTTGGCTCAAAGTCCCCTCCTCGCTCTCCTCCTCCTCGTTCACCAGGAGTTCGATAAAGACGGTGGGGAAGAAATGTCGGGGAGGGCAGCGGATCCCTGGGAGAATAAAGCATCAAACCCACTCAGCAGCACCACTAACAATAATAAAAATGCCCCGGCTTAAAGGTGACATTCCCAATTTACGATTATTTGTGTCTATAAAGTGTATTCCTTGGCTCCTGACTCATTCGCACCCCTCCCTTACAAGAACAATACATTAAGGAGGTTGGTGCCCAGGGTAAATGGAAATTCTATCCATTTTATTAAACCAGCAGGCCCCACTATACCTGAGACTTTCAATTTTGCCGGTGTGACCTCCAAGGAGACATTTCTGTCTCCTCCTCGTCTACCTTCGCCTCATTCAATTCCCCGCTCGCTGCGACCGGCCTTCTGAGCACCCGGGGGCCCGCAAAGCCGTTATGGATGAGCTCGGAGGCAATTCTGAAATAGTGAGAGGAGCGGAGCGTAGATCTGCTCTCCCTCCCGGAGATTTACCTCTGGCTGGAAGATGGATGAAATCAGCCTCTGTATCTCTTTAACTGATTGTTTTTCCTTCTGTTGTTTTTGGTGTAAAAGGAGGATGTTCAATGGGACAGCAAATGTGATGGATTAGGAGGGTGAGACTGGAGCAGACTCTACGGCCGCCGCCTGCACACTGGTAGAGCCGCGCCGTTTGCTCTTTTGTCATGATGATGAGTTCAGATACATGAAACACATTTGGTATTTGAACGTGTGTGTCGTGTCATGCCCCCCCCCCCCCCCCACAACATCTGGAGCGGTGTGGAACTCCGATGCTGAGTAGCGTCCGGGGCAGGTGGAGCTCACGGAGCCCGTCAGCAGCAGATCCGCCCCGTGGAGGCGAGACGTGTCTGCTGCTGAAGGGGATCTCCTCCTGGACAGGAAGCAGACATTACTGCTGCTCCGTAGCCAGATGATGGCACACGAAGCAGCCGCGTGAGTGATGGTGGGAGAAAGGAAGCAGCCTGAGACGCAGCCAAGTTCCTATTGAGTTATGGACATTTTCAGCAAAGAGCCTTCAAGAGCGGCACTCCTCACAGTGACTGAGCTCACACTTAGGACAGACAGTATAAATGGAAATGTCATCATTAGTATTTTCTCATTCTTCCCTGTTGGACCTTTCCTGCCTGTGAGGCGAGTGAGGGATGGGCGACAGTATCAGATGTGTCGACTCGCAGGAAAATTGTAAGGTAGAAATGAAATTGTACGACGCTGATTTAACTGTCATGATTGGAGCGCTGGGATGGTAAGAGCGTTCCAGTGACAAGCATGACATGATGTAGCAGATGAATTATTAAAGAAAGTCACATCACATCAGAGGATTGAAAGTAATAGTTGTTTGGCAGCTCGTGCTCCAACTTTTTTATCCTTTTGGAGGCGAGCGGTGCTGAATGCGATGGGCTGGATGGTGATTGGGACCGGCCAACTGCTGCATCAGTTCTGCTGCTATAACCGTGGCTAATTGTATGTCTAAACCCTCTTTGGGATGAGTGGCGCGTCGGGAATAGAGCAGCTCTGGGTTTGACAGTGATGGTTCACGGGATGACAAACAAACGTCACAGAGGATCAATGTGAGGAGGTCCATCTTCAAACACCAGAGAGATGGAGAATGACAAAACTGATCTTCCGTGACAAGGGCCCATGTCTTATCAGAGGCTTCAGGCAGGGCGCGTCTGTGTTTAGGGGATAGAGCGCTCTTCAAGGGGATGATGGCAAGAGGGTTTGGTCTAAAATCAAATACTAACTAGTAGGGAAAATGTTTTTTAAGGCCACTTGAGATCTTGTTCTCAAGATTTCATTTAGAAAGAAGAATACTGAGACGTGTTGCAGAAAGTTGAAGTGTTCTGCTACCTATGTGCTCTACTGCCCTCAGGCTGCGGGCGGAGGACAGGCCGCGATGAGCACCGCTCCACCTCCTCAAGCGCATCCTGGTGTTCCATCTCCAGCTGCTAATGGGCCGTACTCCAGGATCCAGGTCAGTGATTGGTGTGTAGTGCTGGTTGTGCTTGGCCTCCAGCTGGGTCAGATCCATCCTCTGGTCCACCCTGGGGGCTCCTGATGCTCTCCCTGCCTGGTCATGACAACCGTGTGAAATGGTTGTAGTCATGATGTCCGCCCTGTCCTCAGTGCTGGAAGTGTTCAGATCTCCAAACAGGCACGACAGTGGTTCAGTCAGCTTCCTGGAGGAGTTGGGGGGGCGTGGTTTAGCCTGAGTCGCTGGTTCAAAGTTATAGTGGCGGCTGCTGAGGAGATTTGCATGGATGCTGCTATGGTGTAGGTAATGCTGTGGCATAGATGCTGCTATGTGTAGGTGATGCTGTAGCATAGATGCTGCTGTAGCATAGATGCTGCTGTAGCATAGATGCTGCTATGTGTAGGTGCTGCTGTAGCATAGATGCTGCTGTAGCATAGATGCTGCTGTAGCATAGATGCTGCTATGTGTAGGTGCTGCTGTAGCATAGATGCTGCTGTAGCATAGATGCTGCTGTAGCATAGATGCTGCTTTGATGTAGATGCTGCTGTAGCATAGGTGCTGTAGCGTAGGTGCTGCTGTACATTAGATGCTGCTGTAGCATAGATGCTGCTTTGATGTAGATGCTGCTGTAGCATAGGTGCTGCTGTAGCATAGATGTTGCTCAGCATAGGTGCTGCTGTAACGTAGATGCTGCTGTAGCATAGCTGATGTAGCATAGATGCTGCTGAGCATAGGTGCTGCTGTAGCATAGGTGCTGCTGTAGCATATGTGCTGCTGTAGCATAGCTGATGTAGCATAGATCCTGCTGTAGCATAGGTGCTCCTGTAGCATAGGTGCTGCTGTAGCATAGATGTTGCTGAGCATAGGTGCTGCTGTAACGTAGATGCTGCTGTAGCATAGGTGCTGCTGTAGCATAGATGTTGCTCAGCATAGGTGCTGCTGTAACGTAGATGCTGCTGTAGCATAGCTGATGTAGCATAGATGCTGCTGGGCATAGGGGCTGCTGTAGCATAGGTGCTGCTGTAGCATATGTGCTGCTGTAGCATAGCTGATGTAGCATAGATCCTGCTGTAGCATAGGTGCTGCTGTGGCATAGATGCTGCTGTAGCCTAGATGTTGCTGAGCATACTTAGGTGCTGCTGTAGCATAGATGCTCCTGTAGCATAGATGCTGCTATTGCCACTGTATTTTTTTTTAAGTGTCTTTACTTTTCCAAACAGTTTTTATTAGCAGCTAAAAATTCTGAAGGTGTGAAGAGATCAGTTGAGAAAAGCAACAAAGCACACAATAAAACGTTTGCTCCTCTCGTCTTGTGTCCAAGTACACAAATCCATATACTAAGCAGATGTAACTTCTTACATATTTATATTTAAGGCATGTATATTCCATAACTGATCGTGGAAGTCAACCAGCTTGCCTGTGAATTAAATGTGTTTGAGATGAGTTTAGTCTCCCTGACAGAAATGATCTTTAAACAAAGACCAACCACAGGACGTGCGAGCGACTGTGTAACTGAGTCCAATTACCGGGAGAAACTAGTTGCTTTGTGGCGTTCTCTGATTCCATCAATAAGGTTCTCCTCGGTGGGTTCCATCATTACATCAGCTCAAACAGTAATTCTGCTCATTTATATGGATTTCATAATGTAATATCCCCAGTAAAGCAAACATTTAGATGTGTGCGCAGCAAAAGCAAACACATGCATATGAAAGTAAAGAAAATATGAAATTTCTCCCAGAACCAAATTGGCAATCACCATCCCTCTAGCCCATGGTCATAATGAAATTGCGCTCGCACCGGTTGAAATAAATGACATAATTCTATGTACACACAATTAAGGGAGAAAGCTACATTCAGCTCACTGTTAGTTTATGATGACACAAAGCAAAACCAAAGCCATAAATAATGAATACATCCATAATTATTCCGTCTCAGATTTGCATAATTATTTTGTTTTCCTTGGAAGCATCTGTTAAGGTTGCAGTCCTCTGCCGCTTTCAGGCGGGAGTGACCATACCTCGCCGCAACACACGCGCACACATGGAAATAAATTGGCATTATAAGGAAATGCTCTTCATTTATAATTAATAGGGCGGTCACAGTCGCACCAGGATATTACAGCGAATGCACCACTATTACTCTAAATGAGTGTTTATGTTGCATCAGTAATGCTCAGCAGCAAAGGACACACATGTATTATTCTGCTCAGAGACTTTAATTCCTCTCTCTTGTGAAACATTAAGCTTTACGCGAGGTAACCTGATACATCAGTACTTCCTGTCCATGTATGTAACACCCCCCCACACACACACACACGCACGCACAAACGCACACTTTTTACTGCTTTTGACCTGCAAGATGAGGTTAAAAAGTGTGTGAAAACAGAGAAGTACACTGTAAGAATCCAAGGTGATGTCATCAATAGTTCGACCAATAGAACCAAACGTATGCAGTCTCCCAGCATGGAAGATTAAGAGACTTCCCTCCTGATGAATGTGTCGTCGGGCTGACGAACCCTCCTACCAGGCTTGGTCTGCTCTCGTTCTGGACCAGAACTCGTCAGGTACCTGCTGACTGAGGCCGGCCTGCCGGCTGTGTGTTCACCAGCGCCCCTCCAGCTATGCATAACCAAAGAAAGCATTAGCCAGGTGACTTATCATGGAAGTCTGTGGCTGACCTTTTAATGCGCCTGTCATTGATTGCATAGCGTGGAACACTCTGTCCATCCCAAGGTGATAGATTATTCAATTAACTATTGACCTTTCCCGCAGACTCATTTGTCGATGGAAATGCTTTTATGACAGCGGTGCATTTAGAAAGCAAAGGATGCTGAGTTTTGATTTTAGGATTTACTGTGCACATTATGATTTCCGAGCCTCTTTCTCCTGTTGACTTTTTGATTTACATGGCCGTGTGATGAAGTTTGGCTGCGGCGAGGCTCCGGTGGATGGTGAGTGTCGCCGCCGTACCAGGATAAGCTCTTTCATGTCTTGGCAGGCGCGGCGGATTTATCCTGCCTACTTCTCCTTCACTCACACATATTTCATGGCTGAATGCAGCTCATTAATGTAGCCGCGAGCTATTTGTTGAAGTTAAGAAATGTGCATTTGTATTTGTTACTACTGTGGAAAAGCGTCGCCATGAATCAGCACCTCCAAGGTGCCCATTTGGCACTCCTCATCTCACTAGCCTGCTGTGACAGAGATTGCTCATTGGTATCAGAAAACAGACTCAGATGATGGCGCTGACATTGTTGTTTGGAGCCAGCTGGCGCTCCACCTCGTCAGCAGTTCAGCAGAACACGGGTCGGATATGAGCGCGCCTTTATCCTCGTTGGATGTTCGCTCTTTATTCTTGAATTACAGGGATCATTTAGCAAAAATGAAGAGCGACAGGAAGTCAGAACAATAGCAAACGCAGCAAGAAGTTACAGAGCCCTGGAGTGGCCAGAGAGAGAAGTGTGTGTGCGCGTGCGTGCGTGTGTGTGTGTGTGTGTGTATATATATATATATATATATATATATATATATATATATATATATATATATATATATATATATATATATATATATATATTTGTACTATGCACCCCTGCGCCAGACCAAACTCTTCTTCGATGTTACTTTTATCGAGATACTCAGCCTTTTTCTTTTTTTCTTCTTTTGGATTCTTTTTTTCTTCGTCTTTCTACCTCATATATGTTAACATGTTATCACTCTGATTTGTTAAATGTTGTTCAAGGTCTTGCGCCTCAGTTCCACTGCAGTCTGGCACATAAACCGACTCTCAAGTTACATTTTGTGACCTCAAAATATAAAAAAATAACAACAACATATTTTTTGTCTTTCTCCCTACTTGAACCAGCATCTTATATATTCTTTATTTCTACACCAGAAAGGGTGTGTGTGTGTGTGTGTGTGTGTGTGTGTGTGTGTGTGTGTGTGTGTGTGTGTGTGTGTGTGTGTGTGTGTGTGTGTGTGTGTGTGTGTTAAGTTGCCATGGAATCACAGCCATACAAAGTTGACCAAAAGGTCTGTGAGTTAATCAATCACTGCAGAACAGCTGGTTTTGGTCCTCGTGTCACCTGAGCGGGACTTTGAAGGCAAAGCTTCTGCCAGCGAAACATTCGAAGCATCACTGTGCCTTCACATGTGTTGCTCAGCTCTCTGAGGCTAACATGCTAACACGCTGGTTCAGGCTAAAAGCTGTGTGACTGTCCCACTCCTCTCCTGACAGGCTTGGGATTTATTAAAAATACAGGTGTGATTTCACCTTTAAGCTCCACCTCTTCTCATGTTCAGGTGGGTTGATCAGTCACGTGTGTTTGGTTGGACGTGTCAGCCTCAGGCAGGTTATACCAAACTGGCCTCGGGTGAAAGATGCAGGCGTGACTTGATGCCGCATGACATGTCTAGCCGGCGCCAGTTTAAGGACCCTCCTCCTCCTCCTCCTCCTCCTCCTCCTCTTCCTCCTCTGCCTGTCTTCATTGTTGTTAAAGAGGATGTGACAAAGAGCGATATCTGTAGAATGAATATTTAATCCCCCCTTGCCCTCCTCCCCTCCTCCTTGACTTATTCATGTTGGGAGGGCACATCCCTGCTCTCCACCTGTCACATTCCTTCTCGCTGCAGCAGCATGGAGTCATCATGGCCCAGTAATAACTTCCCTCTCAGCCGGCCGGCGAGCAGCCACATCTTGATCAAGCCATCTTCTCCAGATGATGCAGCTCGTAGCGAGGTGATAGATAGCTGATATCCAGAACACCTATTAAATATCATTCTCCCCTTTAGCAGTTTTGACAGGAAGTGCTCCCCACTTGTCAGAGCCAATTGGTTGAGGGATGGAGGGATTGAGCGTCTACAGGAGGACAGGAATATCGCAATTACCCACAAAGGGGATGGGGGACGGGGGACGAGGGGGGTCTGTTAGTGCTGTTTGATGTGATTTATCCGACAGCACCAGGAGTGCATTTAAACGGAGCCTTGTGACATTGACAGAGTCGTGTAATCAATTGGACTCGTCCAAGCTCAAGTGGCTGAGAAAGCTGCTGTCAGGGTCTGAGTGACGGTCCATCATAGCTCGCTCGCTCGCTCGCCGTCCCTCCCTCTCCTTCCAGTGGTGAGAAAGAAGAGAAGAAGAAATCACCTCCTCAGCTCAGAGAGAATCAGGCAGAATCCCTCACAGGAGGAGTCACCTGACCTGTAAATACTCCTCTGGACTGTAGAAACCCTGACGGCCCGGGTCCAAAGCTGAGCTGTTTAAGATTTACTCTCCAAGTCAGAGAAGCGTTTGTGAAATGGTTTTTGTGCATTCGGCAACCGTTTGTTTCTTATTTCCTCCCCTGCGTGAAAGGGAGGCGGAGTCACTCTGAAGTTCCTTTTATGCAGCAGCCCCTCTGCAACACACACACACACACACACACACACACACACTTCCTCCCCAAAACCATTTGAAAATGCACCTTTTCTACCTTTCGCTCGCAGCAACACGGAGTGTATGTGGAGGTGCACAGCGGCACCGTCGCCATCGTCAGGCAACATCTGTGTGCTGGTCAATAATTCACACATGTGCTCCAGTGTTTTAGTGTAAGTTTTGCAAACAAGGGTATGTTGCACTCACACCGACCTGGAGTCATGAGAAGGGTTATGGAGCCGCGTTAATAATGCACCAGCGCTGCATTTCCAAACCCCAGCACCATTCATGCATTTTTCAAGCAAGAATACTTTGCAGAGAAAAGGGGTGGCTAACGATGTTTTGTCTAAAAATAGCCCCCGATATATCTCTGCACTGTTGATCCAGCGTGGCCTTGTAAAACTGACACCGACGTGGGTGAGCTGAGATAGACAGAGCTCCTCCGTGGCTGCTGCCATCACGCCTGTCTTTCTCTCCGACTCTGTCTGCATTATTAGAATGTTTGACGTCTGTAGATTAAGTGTTTAATCTCTGACCTTTGACCTCTTCACTCTTGCTGCCCGAACCAAAGCCGATACTGGTTTTCAGAGTCGCTCTCCTCATCAGCTAATTCCTAAAAGGGAAACATTACATTGCACAGTAGTGTTTTTTTAATGTATTTATTCATGCATACATGTGCTTCATGACAGGGAAGCACAGGCCCCCACAGATGAGCAGGTCAGAGTTCAGAGGGGAGTGGCAGTAGAGGAAGTCTTGAGGAAATATTCAAATAGAGTTGTTCAAATACAACTCAGAGCAGAACTCCACCCAAAAAGTGTACTTTGTCTTCCAAGTACTCACTCATAGGAGTCTTGAGTTCACAAAGATGCTCCTCGCTCCTGCACCACCTCTCTGTGACCGGGGGTTGCAGGAGGAGCCAGCCACGTGTGTTTAGCTCGAGGCTAACGGAGGCTGACAGCGCTGGATCAAGTCAGGCCTGCTCGTCACTGCTTTTTATTAGATGTCTTTTAAAAGAGCATCTCGTACACCATTAACATACCACGTTTTCTACAAATTCAGTTCATATATTTTTTATAGTCAGTCACCAATGGGAGGGTTATTTAGATCCTACTTTTAATTATGTTCCTTTTATTAAAAATGCATATTTTTATTCCTGCGCAATCCACTTTATGAATAAAATATACAAATTTAAATCAAGAAAACAGTTGAAAACAAACCCATCAAATATCTGCTGAGTTTCATGTATAAAAGCTGTTCAAGTAAAGCTGTATTTCTGATAATGATTTTATTTCCAATTCCCTCAGAGATGACTTTAAGGTGTCCTCCCTGGTCGCTCGCTCCTGCTCATGCTAACACGCTAGCATTGAAGACGTCAGCTTTGTAGCAGCAGAGACAGAATTCTACCTCGGGGCTTCAAACGGAGGCTCTGGTGAAGGAGCTCTGAGTTCTCCATCAACCATCCCTCATGTTCATACTGAGACATGGAAGAACCGTAGCAGGAACATACGTCGAGCTGTGGTTTCACACGACCGTCCAACATCAACGTTGTGTTTGGAGCTGGAAGTAGAAGGAGATATCGGATCATTCTGACGGTTTAAGAGTGTTAGAAGCGTAACAATTACACCAAACGTGATACAAAATTAAAGTTGTGAAACTGAGTAAGACGGGGAGAGGGTGGGCAACAACACGCGAGGCAGCCAAAACTAACCTTGGGACACATCAGCAGTAAAAGGAGCTCCGAAAGTTAATGGATGAACCTACAAGTTGTGTGATATAACAGATCAGATTGCAGCTAATAGCCCACCAGGGACCCGTGAGGCCTGCAAACAGAAATAAAAGGAGCTTTAACGCGAGCGTTGTAGCAAATACACCCGACAACACTAAACAATGCAGCGGCGGACTTTCCCAGACCTGAATGTGCTGTTCCTGCACTTATTCAGATTTATTAAACAATATCTCATGACTGTTTGACTTTGTGTCAACACTCCAAACTCTGTGGCAGCTCTCGATCTGTTATGTTGCCGTTCCTGGTTTTAATCATTATTGGACGCCTTCCACTTCCTGCCTGAAAAGTGAAACAGCTTCGGAATGTCATTCTTTGAAAAGAAAACAGAGAGGATCCACAGAGGAAGTCCTCCCACAGTCCTCTGGTCTCCATGCACGCCTAAACACACACACACACACACACACACACACACACACACACACACATGCTCTCACTGATGATGCACACATATATTCCCACACCTTAAACTCTCCCACACAGTCAAACGGGCACATGTGTGTGCACACACCCTGACTCTCACTTATAGAAACACACTGATTCACTGACTCTCTTACTCACATACACACACACACACACACACACACACACACACACACGCAGGGCTTGCTGGGAAACATCAGACACCCAGGGAGGAAGGAGGACAGGCTTTTCCCACATTTAGACTCCATGGATACTTCAGATGTCAGGCTAAAAATAGAGCCAACGTTCACCAAACCAACACGCAATCATCTGCAGCTACAAGCCCGTCTGCTGCCGCCGCTGCTGCCACACCAGCCCTTCACCACCAAAACACAATAAGTCCGCTCAGTTTATCAAATCCTAACTGCTGTGTATTCTGATGCCTGTCTGTTATGGCCAGCTGCCTTTTAAAGCCGTCAAAATGCCACATAAATGTCCCATAAAAACTCAGGAGAGCCGATGAAGCCCCCGCGATAAATGGAAGAGAAACCGCTGTTTCACTGCAGCTGTTGGAGTCTCAGGCTGATGTCAAAGGTAAAGAAGCGTCTCCCAGCACTGGGAAAGCTTCCGTCATCATCAGCAACCAGTCGCTTTGTGTTCCTCCCTCACACCACTGGGACTTCTCGCGGTAAGGTGTTCTCAAAAAGAAGAGTCTGCATTTCCCACCAGCTCACCCTCCATATAAATTAGGAGTTTCCTGTCTGCCGGCGGGTTCAGGGGTATTTTTCATGGGAAAACTGTCCAAATTACACCATTTATTACAGCCAGTTGCTGTAAAAACAATGCTTGCAAACAGTTCCGCTTACAAAAATAGGTATATTTAGTAGGAGAGTCAGGAAAAATGAATGAGGAAGAAAAAAATAAGAGGAGAAACAAAGACGTAATATTTCTGCCGGTGATGTTTTCGTCTAAAACTGTAATAAATCCAATATAATCAACACCGCTATCGGGAAAATAACCACATCTGAGCTCGAAATAGTTTCATCTAGAAACAGCTGGATTAAAATGGACTTCAGGTAACATCAGGTATTTTTGGGGGGGGGGTACTTTGATGTCATCATCGCTGCGTCATCCTGATACCGATGAGAGACATGAGTCCGCTGTATTTTTACTGAGGGTAGAAGGACGTTTAACGTTGGGAAACCTTTGAGAATATTGCCCACATTTGACCCGGCAGAGGATGAACATATTTGGAGTTTAATTATTTAAAAAAAAAAAAAAAAAGGGGAGAATCATGGGTTTCTCCCCCGACTAATTACTGATGGACCCGGAGCGTCGTTAAATTCCTCTGGAAGTCATCAGCGTAGCAATCGTGTAGAAGCTCCAGACAGCCATCGTGTGATGCGTGTCGTGCGGTGTGAACATCGCCGTGAACCATCAGGAGCGCGCACGTCTTCATTCTCCTGACAGGGTGACGACACACGCTCCTTCCTGCTTTCACGCTTTTTTCACTCGTGGATTTTTTTTTTTTTTAAACGCCACCCTGCTTCATATTCATGTTTGACATATTTCAGTGTGGACCTGCAGTGACAGTAAAGTTTGAGGCGTGTCAGATGAACTCAGGCGCTGACCTTCCAGTCACACACTCTACTACTGCAAGACCGCCACTGCTGCCATTATGCAAAACAATCTCATTTCACATTCGCTCACTTCTCGGGTGAACACCGACTTGTCTGACCCAGTCACCGTCTCCAAATAAAAACCCGTCTGGCCTTTTTACATGTTCTCCCTGTTGCCCGAGTCCGTCCTGTTCCTGGCACCCAGTCGCCTTTCATTTGGTTCAAGTCTGCGTCATCCCAGAAGGGCCAGCGCTCGTTAAAACCCGGCGAGCAGATATCCACCACAAAGCTGAACCCGTGTGGCGAGCGGACGCCGTGATTAGAAGAGCAGAGCTTTGCGTTGCGGTCGAAACATCAATAGTGTGTGCATCATTCACAGGCAGCAGCGAGAGCTTGTAGAGATCCATCAGCGTCATCATTTCCAGGACGGCGGTGGAGGAGCGATGCTGATCTTCTCGTGGTCAGAACCCTTCCCCGCCACTTTTCCGCTCAGGTGATCAGCTGACTGGTCTGTCCTCCAAGACCAAGTGTACGACACCTGAACTCAAGAAACATGTTCTTGCTTTGCTGGCAGATACTAGTACTTCTTTGCAGTATTTTCAAATGACGACTGCAGACGAAGACCAGCGGTGCAGTACCGTCCAAACGCTGCTGTGTCAGAGTCGCTAGTTTTCGTGTGGCGCTCAATGATGTTGAAGGAAATAGGACAGAAATACACACATTCTCACAGGAATGTGTACCTGCATGAACAGAAAATGTCACAAAGCCACTTTCCACTCATATTCAGTGCATATTTATGTATCTTTGAAATGCTTTCTGCAGTGCGAAGAGATACTCAGTGGTAAATGCGTGTCATTGTGGGAGCTAGTGAACCTGAATGAAACCGCCTGCGGAGGTACGAGCGACACCCAGCCCTCACGCTGACGAGCTCGTACCTTAAATCAGTTCTTCCGGGACTCGTGGCTGCTTTGTAGCAGACACAGTGAGATTGTAAGATCCTGTAAATGCGCCTTCCTCCTCCTCCTCCTCCTCCTCCTCCTCCTCACATTTCCACAAACCAAAACCAAGCAGATCTCCATTTTCCCGCGACCACTTTCCCTGATTGTTTCTGGTACGGACCACCTTCCTCCTCATCCTCCTCCTCCTGATGCGAGGTGATGCCGCGCTCATGTATTTGCTTATTCCGTGTGCAAACCCTCTAAATCAGATTTATGTAGTTGCAGACGTCACCTCGCTGCACCGAGCAAAGAGACACCAGAGCACATTAAGACTGGCCCGGGGGAGCTGCGCTGCCCTCACGGGTCACTGAGGATTACTGCAGGAACCATCATTTTATTCTCCTCTGCCTCTAAATACATTAACACACTCTGTTTTGTCTGGAAGATGCTTGGAAGCACTTTTGATGGCATGTTGGTTGGAAAAGTTCGAAGTAACACATCAATCACACCCTTGTAATTTGAGCTCAGCATAATCACCACCTTTGTCTCTCGGTGTGTCAGAGGCCTGAATTGATGGCGCTGCAACCTGACACTGACAATGAAGATGCCGCTACACTTAAAAGACAGATGATAAATTTAGCCTCCCATATGGCACCGGCATCTGGCATAATCCGGGCGTTGGAGTGCACGGCGGCCGACTTGGAGGAGAGTGCCGCCGCCGCCGCCGCTGCTGCTGCTGCATGACTCGATTGTGTTTGAAATGCCAAAGATTATCTCTGGCTCCGTGTTGGGATATGTACCTCATTGATGTAACGTTTTACAGATGGTGCAGTAGCTGCTGTGTGTGTGCAGCGCCGAGAGAGAGAGAGAGAGAGAGAGAGAGAGGGTGGAGGGGGGTTGGGGGGGATGAGAGAGCAAAGCACCATAATCTCCTGATGTGTGATGACAGGTAGTCTCAAAGCAAAGCCTTTACACGCTGTACCTGCAGCGCTGCTCGGTTTGATGGGAGATCAGCGGGGCTGTCGACTCCGCTAACAGCCGGGGCGCGCAACAAATCCATTGAAAGACACAAGAGACAAACACACACCTCACACACACACACGCATGAAAGCGTGTGGAGTACATGTAAACACAATGTCAAAGAAAGGGAAGCACATAAGCCTGCAAATGCAATTGCACTTGATAGACGTAAGGTGAATCCAGAATCCAATCCACTTATCGAATCCATTCAGATCCAGGATCAAATCTAGTTAGACGGAGCGCCGCCGTTTGTCTCCTGCACAGCACACTAGTGTCTGAAGCGTGAAGACCCCCCGGTTCCCCAGCTCAGGCGGGACCCCTCCACTCGGCAGTCAGCTGCACGCGCTCGTGCTCAGGTGTGTATCAGTGGCGAACAAACATAGTTAAGCATTTATTAATGTGGCCCTTGTTGTGAAGTGGGGAACATCCTCCAGTTTAGCTCTAATCCACCAAGTTAACAGTAGACATGTTAGTTAACTGTTAACTAACTGTTAATTAAGCTGAAGTGAGCTCCATGAACAGTCGTCTGAACTGCAGGCTGTGGTCAAAAACACCTCCTTCAT
Source organism: Aulostomus chinensis (assembly GCF_037954235.1). Lineage (NCBI taxonomy): Eukaryota > Metazoa > Chordata > Actinopteri > Syngnathiformes > Aulostomidae > Aulostomus > Aulostomus chinensis. Next base: position 66,579,165 of record NC_141320.1, read on the forward strand.
AGAGGTTGGAGAAATGTTCTTATGTGCCTTTAGGATTTTTCCACTCTTAGAAACACTTATGAATTAATATTTAACATTTCTCCAAAAATAAATGATCAAAAGTCCTTCTGTTAACTCTTTCAAGCCTCATCCTCGTGCTTTACTTGACTTCTCCCTGCTTTGAGTCATGATTTTATTATTTCCGTCCCTTTATCTGTTTCTCTTTGTGTCACTCACTCTAACGCGCCTTAGCGCTCACTCACACACACACGCACGCACACACGCACACACTCACACTCACACACGCACACACACACACGCACACGCACACACAGAAACACCGGTATCGGTCCTCCAGCACTCTCAGCTGAGCCACATCACAGGCGAGGAAGGAGTGCGGCCCTCCATCAAAGAGCTCTTTAAATGAAATCATGTCCTCTGATGATTCAAAGCAAACATTTCCCCGGCACACTCGTGGAGAACGAAGGGGCCGGCCCTCCTCTGAGCCAGGACGCCGCTGCAACGGGCGGTAAAATAGGAAAATGTCTGATTACACCTGAATGTCCAGGTGCAGTGTAGTGACACGTGAAGAACACGAGGAGAGGAACAGTCGCAGGTCGCAGTTGCAGGCTGGGTCCTGTATGTCTGCGCTACGGGTTGTTATGAAGAAACTCAGGGAAGGATGGGAGCATTGGCTGGGAGGAACCGGGGAGGAACCGAGGAGGAACCGGGGAGGAACCGAGGAGGAACCAGTTTTATGCAGTAACACCAGTCTAAAGTTCAGCAAAGATAAGAGTCAGCTCAGTTTCCTGGATCCGCAGGTTCTCTCGGCCCCTGCACCTCCCTCCGTCCCTCTTCATCAGCAGCTGACAGTGGCTCCGCCTCCCCCAGGAAGCTGCTGATCATTTCATTTTCCTCTCAGATATCCCTGAATTGAATTAATCCAGTAAAACCAGCTGAGCTCCACCTCACACCTCCTGCAGTGAAGGACACGTTTCCACTTCCCTCCTCTGAGTGACAGGTAGTAAAGTCTGCTGACAGGCTCGCTGAGGAAGCAGAGTTCATTATCAAAGTCATTGCCCGGCCCTTAAAGGTTATTCACTCCCCTCCTCACTCGTCGCGGAGTGACATGTTAATGGTTAATGTTGCACGCCACACCGTGAAACAGAAGGGAGGATGACGGGGGGATTATGGGGTGAGAGAGGCAAAAGATGTAGTGTGAAATAATTCTGGACATGTTTGGGAAACTTGTCACCTAATGACACCAGCAGGGGGGGTGGATAACATCAGAGGCCTCCTGTCGCTCACGGCGCCGCCACTTTTTAACCCTGCGTGTGCTTCGCTTTGCCAGATTGATGCGGAGGAAAGGTGCGGAGGGAGGAAGAGCGCTTTAAAGATGAAGAAGCGTTTCTCCAACTTTCACATGAGAAAAGTGAGAGGACACTAAACTTCCTGGTAATGAATGAATGTCTCACATCCACTTTAGAGGAACATCCTTTTCTCATTATATCGCAATAAATTTCTCTGGATGTGGCCTATATTTAGTGTGCTCCTGATCGCGGCCCAGAGATATGCGCCTCCTAACTCATGATTCCTCCTCCTCCTCGTCTTCATTCTGGCACCGCACCACATTTGCCCTGAGACAAATCTTTTCCAAAGTGAAAATGGAGATTTGTCTTCCCAGATGGAGGCATCAGACAGCGGTGGCTGGAGACGAGCTTAGGTGGAAGAATGGACGCGCACAACAACGCCAGTTCCTTTACACAATGAAAGACAAAAGCCTCTTAGAGGAGCCGGCTGCAGCCTCAGCCCTCGCAGCGCTTTCCCACTAACTTCTTGACATCAAGGCCCAGCTGAATGAACTCAGCCTCCCTCGCTTTTCTCAGGAAACGAGTGACATCCTGGTCCTCCTCGTGAGGTCACAGCGACCTACATTTATCCTGATTTGTTGATGTCCGGATGAGCCGCGGGACGACGATGCCTTCAGGTGCTCGCTCCTCGGTGCGTTGAGAGAACTTCCGCTGCTCCTTCATCCATCAAATTAACTCCAAAGTGAAGTTTCTGACAGATTTTTCAGTTTGACTTTCTTCTTTTCTAAACTTTTTTGAGATGGGGGGGGGGCATATTCACGAACATTTAAATCTCAGGAAATACATCTTTATGACAAAAAAAAATCAAGCATATTTCTTGAATTAAAAAAAAACTATTTCCAAACATAAAGATGGACGTTTCTATTTTTTATTTAACTTTGCATGACAAGACTTTTTTTCCCCTTCAAAAGATGTTTAAAACAAAAACAAAAACTTCTGATGTTTTTGGAAATATTTCCAGACAATTGCTTTTTTCTGTTTGTTTGTTTTTTTTATTTAAAACTGCAACACTCTGCTTTTTTGTCCTTAATATCTCAGTAAACAGCACAGGCACCATCAGACATATCCATGGTATTTTTAGAATTATTATCCAGTCCAATATAATGGTAGTGTTTATGGATTTGTATGAATTCAATGTGGTAAAACAGATCTTTTTTTTTTTCATTGATATCTGAGGAAAATATTTCATGGACCAGAATAGGAAAAAAAAAAAAAAAAAGCTTCATAACTTTGGAAATATCACAACCCAGTGAGGAGCTGCTGACTATGGTGGAGACGTTGAGAACTTTGAGAGCTGCAAGCCGCAGTAGAAAAGGTTTCAATGGAGTAGAAGTGTACTTTTCTAACAAGTACTGAACGCAGTAGTTCTGTGAGTATCTGCAGCAGGGAGGGGCACCGGTGGAACACTTCATGATGTGTTTTCAATCATTGATGGACAATATTGGAGTTCAGTCACAGATATATCACCAGGCCTTGGAGACACACATACACACACACACACACACACTCAGTACGTTTGCTCTTTCTAGAAAAAAACGAGATGAAATGATCAGACTTGTCCTTTAAATAAAAACAAATGTCAGATGCATAAAGTAAATGAAATCCAGTCACATGTGAGGCGGGTTGAGTCTGCAGGGGTCTGGTTTCAGTGCCTGTGCCAGGTTTCGGGTTTGGACTGATGTTTAGTGTCTGTCAGTCCACGAATGTTTCACTCTGGAGGGTGGAAAGGCTTGTCAACCTATCTGTAATGAACCTCTCTAAATCAGGGTGAGGCAGGCTTCACGGCGCTAACATCGCTTCAGCTCCTCCGTCATGATGGCGGCGAACATCATCCGCTGGCAAATATTAGATTTTGATTAAAAAGCCAATATTGGCTACGTGAACGGAGGAGAACAGCTAGTGATGTCCCTCCTGGGACCCAAAAACAACCCTCCCATATGAATCTCCACAAAAGACCCAAACAATATTTGGTTCCCACAGCATTTATTCATCCTGTTACACATCAGAAAGTTGTCATCAACATTTCCTAGATATAAATCAGTGCCAGGATCAGAGGGGAGAGGCTTCGAGGCAGAGTGCTCTTAAATCTAACAAAATCTAACACTTGAATCGCGGTCGTTCTGGCAGCCTGGGGGCACGGCGGCGGGCTCCAGGCGTCAAGGCGCCACCTCAAATTCTCTGCTGTGGTCGGGTACAGTCTCTCCCCACATGGCACTCATTTCTGGCTGCAGAGCTCCAGCGTGAGAGCCTGCTGCTTCTCCAGCGGTAAGGAGATGCCTGAACAATTACGCTGGTAATTAGGGGAGGGTGGATCTCCGCTCTGGCACGGCCGAGCTGAGCGAGGGCCCAGTGATCAAATGACGTACATTTCAGAGTTGTGAGGACAGGGCTCTGCCACGGATGAAATGAATAATTTACAGCTGGCGCAGAACTTGTGTTAACTGCAGCACATGTCTGCAGAATTGCTGGGGAAAAGCAGCAACTTGAAAGGAGGGAGAAGAAAAGAATAGTGCGGCGCCAAAAGATCATCAAACGCCGAGATAGAAGTGACACAACTCACACCCACTCCCATTGTGGGGTTCAAAAAGATCTTTGTCTTTGCTGCCTTTTTTCCTCTTTGTATTTGTTTCTTATTTGGGGAGGCGAAATCTTGTCATTAAAGCAATTTTTCTGCAGCTTTGGCTGAAGCGCCGGCAGACAAAAAGCTTTCCTGATAAGCTTAAATGGGAGATTTTTTTTGTTTCGCATGTTTCATTATGAGCTCATATTTTCTCTGGAGCGTAAACTGTGACCCAGAAGGCCTTTTAAGGTCCAAACATGAAGCTGCTGACCTTGTCAGACGTGAACATTAGCGAATTATATATTCAAAATAACGGAATTCCTTGATGTTTCTTGCATTTTAAGGGTGTTCTGTGTCCCAGCTGGCTCCTAATCCACAACTCGCCTGGTCTTTTGTGTTTATTTCTCCCCCCGCCACTTCTAATGTCTCATTCACTCGTAACCGAGCGGATCTAGACGCTCATTCCTGCGTCGCTCTGGACAGCGAGTGTCAGCTAAAATGTAAAATGAAACAATTTTTGCTCCCCTTTTCACCCGCCGTCTCTTTGATCGCCCTCACGACGTTGGAGAACTTTGATCTTGACCCATTTCCTCGTCTAGCAGCGTCTGTGGGAACAGCAGCGAAGCAGACATTTACGAGCCTTTCAGAAATCCGCTGGACGATGCCGTTGTGCGTCGCGTGACCGCCAACTGCCCAATTATTTTGGCCTCACACGCTGTTTTACCTTGAATAAACAAGACACTGATGCCTGTCTGGCATTACAGCGATGTTCTCCGCCTCCTCTGTCAAATGCATCCACTCTCGCTGACAGGATTTCTGGACTTCGGTAGTTCGTCCCGCTCCGCTAAAAAAACAGAAACACAACAAATAAGGCGCCGCATGACACCTGCGACCTGCAGCGTGTCACCCTTCACATGGATCTTTTATTTTGAGCACATGAGGAGGGAATTGTGGCCTATTTCTTTGGAGAATAACCTCTTTATTTGCAATTAATCCACACTCCTCTGAGCTCTGCCTTCAATTTAGTCGAAGAAGACATAGAAGGCTAGAGTTACTTAACCTCCGGGCCTTTGAAAGAGAGACGAAAAAAAAGTCGCAGACACATGAACTCAACCTAGATTTCTTTTAACCGACACAGGGAGCGATTCTCCTATTCAGTGTTAATAAAATGGCACAATTAAGCCATTTATGCTCCTATAGAGTGATATCTTCTATAATGAGACATGCAGATATTAAGCTACTTTCAGAGACGATGCAGCTCCATCACACTTGAAGCAGTTAGGTGTGACTGCACCTTCTTAATGCCAGCAAAACCTGATAATGTCAGATACCTTCAGCTCACAGGAACATCAAACTTGGGATGTATCACACGTTGGGTAGATGTTCAGGGAGTGTTTGTGCGCACAAATGCAGGAATAAACACTTAATATAGCCAGAATACATACGTCTACCGGGATGCGGCTGTAGTAGACACACGAAGAGACGGCTCTCTGTCTCAGCACCAGGACTAGTTTGAATAAAAGCTAAAACTCCCCCTCGTTGTTGCTGATAGCGAATTCAAGATGATGCTCACTTCCTTCAGGATCCATACAACGGCTGCCGCCAGCTTGCTATGGAAGCAGGTTGCAGAGGGACTGAGCTGCGTTCTACTGAGAGTACCTGACATCCAGTGAACCCAGTAGAGACGCAGAACCAGTTCGACCTCGGTAGAACCTTCCGTTTGGGCACCGTGCGGAAACAGAGCGATGTTAACAGTGGACGAATTTTGTGCAAAAAAAATGCTTAAGATATCATAAAAGGCTAGGAGACTTTCTGCTGACACACCGTGGAACTGGGAGTGATGTCACATTGTACCTGTTACCACCAGGTGTGCTCTGGCTGACTCTCCCTCGGTCCAGGCTCCGCCCCTCCACCAGCTTAGGTGGAAATCAGCCTCATAGGTTTGTGAAATCCTGCTGATGGACAAACGGAATACTAACAGAAGACTAACGTCCTTGTCAGAGGTGGAACTACGTTGAAGTAAACCTTTACTGCTGACGACGAGATTATCGCGCGCGCGTGCGTCCGTCCGTCCGTCCGTCCGTCTGTTGGAAGAACACCTCCCCCTCTGGAGATGTCCTGATTCCTGCGAGAGACTGATGATGAAAGTTTAAACAATCCGGGCAGTTCTCCAAGTTGATTAACATCAATTGTGTGTGTGTGTGTGTGTGTGTGTGTGGGGGGGGGGGTTATAATAAACAGCTTCTGAAGTACTAAAATTGTACTTCAGTGTGGTGATGGTGATCAACGGCGCTGAAGTGAGACAGTAAAGCTGGGAGGTTCTGCAGCTGCAGGTCCGGGTGCCAGGTGTGATGTCATCGGAACACCGGATCCGCCAGCACCCTCCCTCCAGGCCCGCAGAGAACCAGGCGGGTTCTCCTCAAGGAACCTCACAAATGCATCTCACTTTGCCACACTCTCTGCCGCCCCTTCCCTCAGAATTCCCACTAAAATATTCAGGAGCATCCTCCTGCCGCCATATTTTCACTTTTATTGTGCGTGATATAAAGAGGAGCAATTATTTGATTTCAGAGTTATGAAAACATGTATGTTATGAGAAAACAAGCAAGTTAAGCTTTAATTGGTGCCATTATTCATGGTGCTGGCAAGGTACTTACCTCTTTGGCACCTTTTTTTTCTCCTCTCATAAAATTGCACATTCATATTCCTGAATGGAGATGGAAATTTTCTTTATTCTTCCATAATTGGGATGCCTGGTGTGTACCTGCAAACTGGAAAACATTTCATTTACGTACCCGTCATTTATTTGCTTCTAATGCAACTATATTGCTTTCATAATGTGGAAAAATCCTCTCAATTAATACAGTAAATTCTAAAGTTAATACTGGCTGTTGTTTTTGAGTCTCCAGGCAATGGAAAGTCAGAATGTGCTGCAAATATGTGGGATTTGCTTCATCTGCTGCCAACTGCAAGATGTAAACAGAATATAAAAAACATTAATTTCATATTTCAAGATAATTGTTTGTTTGTCATCAGAGAAAAACCCTCCTCTTATTCATCTCTGCCGGAACTAAAAGACCAGATTGAATCAAATCAAGACCAATTTGGAGACAAAAACCAGAGCAAATGGAGTTCTACCCCGGACCAAATCCACCCATTAAAGACTGAACTGGCTGAAGTCTGATTAGAGCGTCACTGGTTCTCACCATTGTGCTCCAGTGTCATGGCAACAATTAAACCGCCGTGGGATCGATGAATCAAACTTTATGACGCTTCAAAAGCGCTAATAACACACCAGAGTTGATTAGTTGTCCGATTTATTGACTCTGGAATTCAGTAAATACATTCTCAGAGCACCGCAGTTCTGTGGCGGCACAAGCTCGGAATATTTGCTCCCCACCAGCCCGGGACTGGGAGCTGTTTTTATTTGGAAAAAGACGATGTTCCTGTTTTTGGAGAAGCGTGGAGCCCAGAATAACTCCGCATATCATCGTCACTTCTGATTGAGTTCATCTCTCACCCCCTCTGACAGGAGTTTCACCCAAAAGTTGAAGTGTTTTAGTTTTTGTTGTGTCAGGCTGCCGGTGTTTGTGACGCAGCTTGGGAACCAGTCACGCTGTGGAAGCTAATACGCGCACGCTACTGCCGCGTGAGCGCCAACTCTGACTGGCTCTCAGCCGCACCACAACATCAACCTGCTAAACTCTGGACGACGAGATCTCAGAAATGAAAAAAACACACAGTTTGAACTGCGGCAAACACACAGGAAACACAATTGAAGCACAACTGAATCAGCTCAGCGCCCCCTAGGGGATCCTAACCACACCGCAGGCGTTAGCATGCTGCCTGCTGATCCCCACAGGAAGCGGCTCTCATGCTAGCCCTGCTATCTCTGCATGCTGATGTCTCTCCACGGAGAATTCATTCTTGCGGGAATGCCAAACATTCCCAAGGGATTTGTTTGGGTGAAGCGCAGCCTCTTGGCCCTGGCGTTCCCCTCCAGACTGCTTGTCCAGGAAGCCTGTTTGCACACACAGGGATGCTGCGTGTTTGCATGTGTTTTAGACGTGCAAACACACGTGTGCACAATCAATCAAACACACACACACACACACACACACACACACACACACACACAGAGCTGGAGCCTTGGGAGAACAGACGAGTCTCCAAGCATCAATGACATTCGTTTCACACGTTTGACCCTTGTTTTTTTTTTTTTCTTGTTTTTTTTTTTTTAAGATCTTTGACTGGAGAGAGAATTTTCATTTTGAAAAGTTAGTTGTGTAAAGTGTCTTCAACAAACAGGAGGTGTGTGATGCCTGCATGTCACAATGACTGAACCCCCCAGGGCTGCAAAGTAAGCCATTTAGGGTAAAATATCTCTGCGCGCTTTCCTTTGATTAGCGACTCTTTGAAATGGTATAATGCTGTGATTATGTGAAAGGCTCGGCGAGCATGTGGTTGGAGCAGAATATTTTCTCTGGGACACAGGGGGAAATGAAGAAAATGGGCGAGAGAATGAGAGATAAAGTCGGGGAAGGAGAAGGAGGAGGACTATTACACGGAGAGAGCAAGCCCTCTTTGTACAGACATTGCGACGCCAGATGGCTTCTTCTAATAAATATTCAACCTTAACTCAGTTCCCATGTAACTTCTCTTTCTCTCTGTCTCTCGTTTTTGTACCGCTGCCAGCACACCCACACGTTTCTGGGCCAGCGAAATGATTACAGTAAAGCAAACAAAAAGAAAAAGAGGAGGGGGAGGCTGGGGGTGTTTGACAGAGGAAACTGGCCGACAGGGTCCTGTATACAGAGAGATAGGGTGGTAGTGTGTGCTGAAAGCTGTCGATTTTCTTTCTTCCCTTTTTTTTTTAAAGGGGGGGGGGGGTCGGGGTCTGTGTTCCAGAAGGAAAGAAAAACGTGAGAGAAGGTAGAGGAGGAGGAGGAGGAGGAGGGAAAATCCTCTGTGGTTGGAGTTGGTGTGATTGTTGGAGATGGAGCAGAGAAGGAGTCTGTTCTCAGGGCCGATTGTTTACCTAGCGGAGAGGAGCCGGTCCAGAGGCCTCTGAAGTGGCCCGCTTTGGAGAAAATCTAGTACCGCGTTTGTGCGATAAGCAGGAATTCTTTGGCGGTGATAAGAGGCGGACTGCGTCACTTTCAAGTTTCATTTTTTGAGCTGATATTTTCTGAGTTGCTCTCAACTCCCGAGCAGGCAGCAGCAGCAGCAGCAGCATGTGTGAATACTTAAGGTGGAATGAACATGAAAAAGCCCCTCGATTACTGTCACTCTTCATTGTTTGGAATATGGCAGATATTTATAGTAACGTGAACTTTCCCCGAACTGCACGCAAAAACTAAATTGACAGGCTTTTGATGACCCCCGTACAATATGCGTCGGTTCGAGTTGGGAGAAGATGGTGGTTTAAGAACGGTGAAAAATATTGATTAGAAAAAGAAGCTGACGGTGTGAAACTGATCGTTATAAGAGGACGTCGCCGTCACCGTCTTCTGTCAGACCGGACCGTCCCGTACTGGACCTCCGCTGCCTTCTCTGACCCTCCATTCTTCTTTCGCTGGATTATTTCGACTCAGATTAAGGCAACCAGGCTATGAGCCATCAGAGATGAACTGCTGCTTCTCACCCCAGGCGATGTCCCACAGTCCCTCACTCCAGACTCAGGTAGTCCACCACAGTCCTGGGTGTTTCTGCCTCCAGTAAACTAGCAGCAAGGCTAATAACCAGCTAGCAATCACCTTGACTTCACTCAGCGGCCATCTTTGTTCATTTTACCACCTGAGAGGAGGAAAGGGGGGGGGGGGGCCTGACAACTGGCTTCATTTTATTTTTGGTCGAGACAAGATGAACTGTCCTTATTAAACCCCCACCTCCCCCACCCCCCACCGCCATCACCCTCCATCACCCCCAGTTTTTATACGAATATTCATCGAGCAATATCGCTGGATTAGTCTGTGGAGAATTTGACAAATATGAGCGTCTTTCACGGGAAAATATTTTGGCACGTTTTTCTTGATGTGAAAATGATTGCATTAAGACCAGACGCCTTTTTTCCCCCCTCCTTCCATCGCAGATGGCGGCATTAGCGAGAAGAGTGACGATCAGGAAAAGTATGATTTCTCTTTTTGGTGATAGACAAGTTCAAATGTGTGTCATTAGCTTCTCCGCTCCATAATGACCTTGTAATCACTTCACATGGCAATCTGGCTCTTGAGGTGTGTGCCACCGTTCTCCTTCAACAAGAACCATTACTTAATCTCAGCCCGCCACGCTGCCTTCTCCCGACTCTGTCAGCTCATATTGTGGCTGTAATCACTAGACCAAGGCCGCCGCCGCGGCTGCCGTCGCCTCATCCCCGCGGTGCTATCATGGGAAAAGGCAGAACCGGGGCTTATCTCTGGGTGCACGGATATGACAGGAGAGGAAGAGGGGGACTTTACCCAGAGCTTTGTCTCATATCCTGATTGAGTTCACGCTCCCTCAGTCGCCGGGTGAACATCTACCTGAAACCAAACAGGTTCGGGGTGCAGCGACGTGGGCCGGGCTGGGTGGGGGGGGGGGGTCTGGGTAAACTCCACTCGAACAAAGAGGAAGTAGGGGGAAAAAACATTTGAGGCCAGATAATGCCCGTGCTGAGCCCCATTAGGATCGAGGTATTATCCCCTGGTTGACTTTGGCTATGAGAAAATGTGGCCCCCCCCTCTCTTGCTTTGCCGTTTCCCACTCATAACAGACCTGTTGGCCGTCGAGGTTTATCAAGCTCACAAATCTAAACAGGACAGGGGCCCTGACCGGGAGAGGGCCTTGTACACAGGAAGGACCCTAATTCTCTCTGGATTAGAGAGCAAGTTGCAATTTAGACAGCTGCTTGCTAGTAAAACCCCCGTTTGCTCGTCCCAGCAGCTTCCTACCACCAGGAATCACGCCGGAGTTTTCATTCGTGCCAATCTGGACCGTCACAGTGTGACTGACAGGTGGAGTCTTACCGTCATGCTGCTCACAACCGACCAGAAATATTTCATCACAGCATCATTTTTTTAAAATCACCTTGACTCTGAAGTGTGTCATAAGCCAAACGAGTGTGAGGTCTCAACCTCCAGCAGGAAATCACTCTCCAGCCCCGCCATTTGTTTACTTCACTCTCAGGATTTAGCACACAGTCAAATTAGCAGATTGCAACTCCAGTATTGAGAGTGTTTCCTGCTGCATTTGCCATCTTCTGGAACATTCAACTGCAGATTTAGAGCACTTCATATGTGTATGATTAGAAAAGATGTTGTGGTGGACAGTCTCTGACAGCCAGACTGTTAGGTTTTCTTCTGTTTCCCAAGGAATCATGAAAAGACACCTTCATGTGATGCAAAACTTGGCTAATATTGATGGCCAGATGTTGGCATGTTCAGTGCATGAAGTCACGTTCGTGTGATCGTCACAGCTCCTTTCATACCTGCAGCTCTGACTGCTACATGTTGTAAATCATGGATTTGCTGGTTGTTAGCAAGATGTTTGCTAGCAAGGTAGCTAGCAGGTCCGTGCACGGGTGGTGTGACACACACAGACAACCACACCCTTGAGCTGCTGCTCTGGTGCGTGCACTGGAAATCACCTGAGCTTCTTGTTGACTTCAGCCTGAGCCGACGAAGCCTTTGACATGAGAGATGTTGAGAAGTGTCAGCTGGTCTCTGGCCAGTAGAAAAGTAGCTTTGGTGTCATTTGATGCCACCGTTAGAAGTCTGTCTGTTGCATTCGCTAGAAAAATACTGCAATGAGCGACTGTCCATTTCTCCTGGAACGCTCTCCTCACGAGCACATGCTGGTGTCAGCCGAGTCCTTTCAGCTATCAGCTACAGGATGAAAGAGAGCATGGTGTCTGGAAGGTCATGAGTCTGATGGCCTGGAGTACCCTCCAGCTGAAGCATCCTTCACCAGCGTCTTTGTCTGCTGCTCTGGAGAGCTGCAGCGGCGACACGCTGTAGTGGCGACACGCTGTAGTGGCGACACGCTGTAGTGTCGCTCAAGAGTGAGAGCAGGGAAACGTGTAACACTCCTTTCTCAGGTACGTGGAGGTGTGTTCTCCCTGTCAGGTTGTTGTACTCCCTGGGTGCTGAAGCTGCAGATGTATGAATGTATTAAACCTGAGAGCAGCGATGGTGGTGGGTGTTAATCTCTCTGATGGGAGCGAGCCTCCGTCGTAGCCACCTGAGTGATTAACCTTCCTCACGTATTGCCGAGGATTGCAGCAGTCGCCTGGTAATTGCAGAGGCAGGACAAAACACAGAATGCAGATGTCTTTTTTATCAGCTGCCGAGGAGGGGAAACCCACCTTAATGTCAAGGTAAGCAGGCTTTGATGGCTGAATTAATTCTTAATCTGTTGGCACGGCGCTGCCAACACGGAGCGAGACGTGTTGGGTGGAGCGGGTGGGCGGGTGGGGTTTACTTCCTGCGACTTCTGAGAGATTTCCTGAAGGCATGCAAAACACACTTCTGTTGCTGATCCAAATCAGGTTTTTTTTCCTTCTCTCAGACATTTTGCCTCACAGCGATGTACAGACGAAGTATTTCAGCTGATTAATTCTGCTGTGAATTGGTCATAATGTGTGACTATCTGGTTTGTCACAGAGAAGAAAGCCTGCCAACGCCACTGATGTGGACACGAGTTCATGCACTAGATGAGTGAAATTAGATTTGTCTCTAACTCAGCTATTGTTGCTCCCTGCATGAGGCCTTTGTGGCACCGAGAGACCCTCACATCTGTGACCGGGACCTGAAGTGGACCCGTTTCAGTGCCGAAGCTACCGGAGAAACAGAAACCTCCCAGCTAGTTGCTATTAGCATGTTAAAGTTAACGCACTGGTCTGTGCCGGGCCTTGAAACGGTCCAGCAGTCTACTTGTCCTGCTGATCAAGTTAGAATCAGCTTTGGAGTTTTGTTGACTCAAACGTGTAAAGGCTGAGCAGAGGTTAGTCAGTTGTTTCTTTCTCTGGTTTTGGAGGTGAAGTTTCTCCACTAAACTCTCCTCTGGAAGGTGAGTCAGGGTTGAGAAAGGTTCCTCCTTCCTGCGCAGCAAGACACCATCCCTCTGTGAAATAGATAGCATGAATTTCTCTGTGTTAAGAGTTAATATAGCAACAACCCCGGTAAAACTCCTACAACTTGATCACATTTCCCTCCTCTCACCCTCTTATCTGCTAAACATGGCTGACATTTGTGTTGCAGCATAATAGCAGCCGTGTCTGTGCCCCTGTAAATGAGAATAACCTTAAAGTGAACCGTCATGCATCGCAGAGGTCACGCTTAATGCTACGTGGTTAGCGGTAGCTTGTTAGCAGACTGATCAAGTTAGAGCTGCAACAAAGCTGCACACATTTGCCAAAGAAGAGGAATTACAACCATAATCACTCTTGTCATTTGCACAGCAATTTTACTCCTGAATGCCTCGTTTTAGGGAGAAATTAAGACACACACACACAAAAAAAAATCGCTTGAGCTTCAGGTGCCACAGAGTTCACCCTTTTCCCCGCTCATCCTTGCCTGCAGCCCCTCTCTCACTCTCTGTCTTGGCTTCTTATTATCAGTTAATAATTCTTTCTCATTCAAGCAAATTAGAGAAACTTGACTGTGTTAGAGCGCGTCCAGCATGGAGCTGCAGGCAGAGAGGAGGCTAAATGGCAGAAATTCCCCCCAGAGCAAAGAGCGCATGAAGCACAACATTGTGTCCACCACAAAAGCCGCTCTGTAGTTTTGATCCCCTCTAATTTAATTAGCCCAAGAGGTAGTGCATTAATTTGCCAGGAATTCTTCTGATGCAGAAAGCCGCCCCCGGTGCATGGAGGGAGAGCGGAGAAGAAGAAACCTCCTTATTGCTTTTGTGCAGGAAATGTTCTTCCATCTTCCACGCCATGGTGCAAGCTTTGAGAGGCCTGATCTCTATCAACGGTGTGCATGTCATTCCGGGGACTTTTCCTCTCATTACAAAGATCATCATAATTTAATGCTCGTCTCTTCCTGTCAATTGAATCTTTGTCCATTATTTGGCAACAAATAAGAAGAAGAGCAGCGGTCAGTTAAGAGAAACATCCGTGTCAAAATGTTTCTTTATCTCCTTATGCAACCCTGCGTTCATCGTTGTTCTGTCTTCATGTTGCCTGGGGAACGGGGACCTCAATAGATCCAAAAACGGTTACAAAATGTGATCATGTTATTTAGCACACGAACTCCTCTCATCGGTGGTGTCATTTTAAAAAGTCAATCAAATGAAAATAGACACAATTGAATGCCATTTCGAGTTACTTCTCAAATTATAGAAAACCACAAACGTCTCAGTTTGCTTTTTAGTTTTCAGTTTCTTTATTTGTGCTTTTATCATCCGAACTATCAGATCCGAGAACTGACACTCAGGTGGAGTGAAGTGAGTGACATGGACCCAAACAGAAAGGCTCCTTTTGAAAGGTTTAATTTAGTTTAGCTATCAGTAGCACAGCAATTTGAGCCTGAGACCAAAGTCTGATTGAGTGACGATGCTTGATAAGAGCAGATGAGGCTGTTTGATAGCCAAGCTTCCTGCTAGCTTGTGCAGCTCCTTTGATAATCTTGAGACTCTCTTTAGTGTGATTATTCTAAATTGAAGAGGCTTCTACTTTAGTCATTAAAGACTCACTTCCCATTGTGTAATTAGGGGACTTTAGTGGTCCACTTAAAGAAACCCACCATCATTTCACACACTGACCTGAGGACCAGTCTCTGTTTGTCCTCCAGAGTCTTTCCTCCTCACTCTTCTGTGACTCGTCCTTGTAGTTTCAGAGTGAACCTGCAGGAGTTGGTCTCAGCTCAGGTGGATTTATTCATGGAAACAGATGAGGGTTTGTCGAGAAAAGCAAAGAACTACGTGACTGAGGAGGTTCCTTCTTGTCCTCGTGGTCTGGCGCCACAGTGAAGCTGCCGTGTGCTTCGCGCTGGATGCGGTCTTCAGCTTAAACTGGTCGGCAGCGTTCTGGGCTAGGGTTCGTAGTACACGTAGTACAACAGCAGTGAACACACTGGGTCTGAGGACGTTCTTACACGGGAGACGTTCTGCCTCCTTCAGTGGGACTTTTAGGGGCCTAAAAGAATGTCCGCTAAGCTGGTTCCTGCAGGGGAGACGAAGGTTGGTCCCTGCTCAGCGTTTGTCTCACTCAGGTGACACGCAGGACGCCAGTAACCGCTCCGCTCCTGAGGTCGTCCTGAACTCTCTCACGTCTCCTTCGCAGCAGCTTTGCTGTGAAAGCGCAACACGTCGACCCTCCAGTGATCCACTTTCATCTATAATTCAGACACAATCACCACCCTGGTCTCAGGTTAGCCAGCATTTGTTTTGCTGCTTTACCCCGAGGCAGAAATCCCTCCACTGATGTGTCCCCCTTTCCTCCGTCCTGCGTTCTAAGGTACATTCTCACTGCGGGGAGGTAAAAGCATGGCGTTATACTGGCACTGGGAGTGCACGGGCGCAGCGGGATAAATAATTCACCACAGCATGTTTGAACAGGTACGGAAATAATCCTTCAGCAAAGTGAGAGTGGATCTACTCCTCTAACAGTGAGGTCTCTAAACATATCGCCCAGGCCAGATGAAATATTAAAGCTTATTGGTTAGCCTGAGAGCGTCTCCTGTGCTGAGACAAGCAGGTGAGCTCCCTCTCCTCGTAGACAGGTTGAGATATCTGACACTGGTAAATATTACATGCAAGAGTGTGCTAGCTGAAGGGCAGGTGAGCCCACCCACAGTCTCCTGAGTCCACAGGGACCAGCTCAGGACTCCTGAACATCAGACGAGTTCACGTTACGTAAAATTCAGATTATCATCGTTTTAAAGCCAAAACAAGAATGAAAACGATGGATATGAAGACTTCAGTCAGAGAACAACACTTCAGTCTGAAGAATCAGAAATAGGTTCAGTAGGTCCAGACGTTTGTGAGATACTGGAACATTAAACCCCTGACTGTATTCCATCAGTTGACCTGGAAACTTGAGGGGGGGAGCAAGGTGAGGACTCGGTGTATGTGGTTCCCAGAGGTGAGTGCGGTTACCAGAGATGAATCTGGTTACCAGAGATGAATCTGGTTACCAGAGATGAGTCTGGTTACCAGAGATGAGTCTGGTTACCAGAGATGAGTCTGGTTACCAGAGATGAATCAGGTTACCAGAGATGAGTCTGGTTACCAGAGATGAGTCTGGTTACCAGAGATGAATCAGGTTACCAGAGATGAGTCTGGTTACCAGAGATGAATCTGGTTACCAGAGATGAGTGTGGTTACCAGAGATGAATCTGGTTACCAGAGATGAGTCTGGTTACCAGAGATGAGTGTGGTTACCAGAGATGAGTGTGGTTACCAGAGATGAATCTGGTTACCAGAGATGAATCTGGTTACCAGAGATGAGTCCGGCCTGTTGTCCAACGTCTGCTCCAACAAACAAACATGAGCTCAGCGAATCATAACTCTCTCCTGTGAGTAACAGTGAACATGGAGGCTAAACTCACTCACCCACTTTAACCTCTTTGTTTTTTGCCCTGAGCGTCATGGCAGACCCCAGGAAAGGATGGGGGGGGGGGGCTGGAGACAGCAGCCTCATGGCGGCCGCGGGCTGGAGGGATGGGAGGGGGTGAAAGGGGGCAGAGGGGATAATTAAGCGAGCACGGTGACAGCTGCAGCAGGTCCCGAGCAAAAGGCCTGAGCTCCACTGAGCTGAATTAATGGCATCAGTGGAGCCCGGCAGCACCGCTACCGCCGCTAACATTGGATCATTAATTATTAGCCTTTTGACAGAGCTGGGCGTCCTAACCCCTCACCTGCCTGTCGGCGAGGCCTCACCTGTACCACACACACACACGCAAACACACACACAGACACACACACAGACACACACACACACACACGGCGGAGGAGAAGCATCCCTGAACAGAAGCTTGTTTTTCCTTCGACAGTGTCGTCACGTCTGCTTCCTGCTCGTGTCAAGATGCATGCTGGGATATCACCTGTCTCATGCTGCTATAATTACACAAATGATATAATTGACACAATTGAATAATATAAGCTCACATTTTCACAAAGGGGAGCACACGAACACACCTAGCAGAGGTGTGATGCTGATGCAGTTATTAATAGACAAGCAGCCTCTCTAACACTTGAACGGTAATGAATGATCTGTTTGAGGGAGTTCAGGCTTGAACGAAGCCCAGGAACACAAATGCTCTATCAAAGGATCTTCAGCATCGGCAGCCTGCAGGAGCTAAGAACGGCTCTGCTTCCTAGACTTAGTTTCGAGGAAACTTTTTGGCTTCAAGCTCACTTCTTTCAGAGCAGAAGAGGAGCCCTGAGTGACAAAACGTGATTGGTTGAACCGGAGGGCGAGGCTACAGACGAGCCCGGGCCACCCAATCCAAAGTGTGCTCAGCTTGTCAGCACTACGGCGTAAACATCAGCGATGCTGTTTATCCACGCGATGATGAATAGACGCGTTGTTTTCAGGACCGCGGTTTGCATCACTCACAGAGGTTATGAGCAGCAGTCCTTGGGACATTTCTCCAAACATGAATCTGCTGTTGCTAATTGTCGTAACACTCCCCATGACAGACTCGGCCCACAAAGAGGCTCTCAGTTGGATGGACCCGGTCGAGAAGTCGCAAAAACAACAAAGTATTGCGAGATGACTCCAACTCAGTTTTGTCACCTGATCCAGTGTCAGAGGCGATGTGGTCCGTTCAGCCTCGCTCTATCGCCGTCAGGGGCATCGAAACTATAACGGTGTTTTAATATTTAGTGCTTCATCTTGTCTGAAGCCTCACCGGTGAGGGGGGGGGGGGTATTAGCATCAGCCTCATCACTCTCATGGCCTTCATTATCAAGAAACCACGGACACGCAGTTCTGATCTCATCGTCCATCCTGGAACAGAGGGAATCATTTTAGGGGGTGGAGCTAATCCCAGCTGGTCTGCCCTGACTGGCGAGGCGCCTACCGTCACCTGAACCCACCATCAGATGTCAGTAGTCAGTCGTTAGTCTGCACAGGTTGATGGAGATTTCTCAAGTACTTTTGCTCTAAATTCTAAAAGATTTTCCACCTGAGGAAAAAGAGAGCAACTCCTCCTCTTCCACGCTGCTCCGCCAGCATCCCACCACAATGATTAGTCTCGCTCTTTAAAGGCAGAAAGGGGGAGAACCGTTTAGACCGTGTTCTTAGCTCGCCCCGTCCCTACGTGCGAGGTCTGTTTCATCATTCCCAGAGGTCCCTCATGCATCCTCCATGCTCTCCTTCTTCCATACCTAGTGAGGATGTGAACGTAGGCAGCGGATGAGGTAACACCAGGCAATCTCACCATGGTGCCTCTTACATCAGGTTGAGATGAGCTGCCAGACCATCACAGCTAATCATGGTTTCTGCTCTCATAATTGACCTTCCCCATTTAATCAGAATCTAGTCAAATCCAAAGAGACGCGGCCAGGGCCGGCCTGGCTGGCTCGCAGGAGGAGTCTGGAGGAGACGGGAGACGGGAGACCACCTCACAGGCAGATCCAGGGTCTCGGCCTTCATTTATAAGCCAGACGACTGTGGGACGGTCGCAGGAGTCCCATCCACACGTCTGCACGCCTGCTGGAGTCATTTCCTTAGTTATCAGGCTCATAAAACCACGCTGGCAAATTGATTTCTCTCTTCCAGGATGTCTTGTGCCTAATGTTACTTTGATTTTACACACATGCCAATTGGATTGGATATACTCGTAGCTGGATGTAAACATAACCAATTCTCCAGGCTTGAATGTAGTTACACTGTCTGCTGTTGCGAGCATGAGTCTTTAATACTCCACCTATTTATAGTAAATACTGTCCATAGAGGCTGCTGAGAATTACTAAAAGAAATCCTTGACTCAAACTCAGCCATTTGTCTTCCTGGATGTCATAATTACTACGGCAGCTAGGGGGCATCGATGGCCACCCGTGTTCCTGATACCAGCAGTTTAATGGGCGGATAGGGGACGCATTGACTGGGGAGTAGCTATAGATAGAGCGTCATTTAACTGGACCGCAGACCCAGGACACAACAACCAGGAAGCACGGATGTGCAGATGGACCAGTGACCTCCTCAGGAACATCGGCTGGCGCCCTGTTTTTGTTCTTCCTCTTTTTATCTGGGAAGGTAAAATCCCAGTCACGTTCTCCACGGGGAGCTCATTATGTGCCCTGGTGGAACCCTCGGAGGTTTTGATGTTTTAAAGAAAAGCTACAGGGAACAATAGACGCGTTCATAAAGGAGCTGAGGACAGATGCCGGGCCAGTTTGGTTCTGACTGCAGCGTAGAAATGCAGGAACGCAGCCTCGTATGTTGGCGTGTTGGTCTGACCGGGAAAAGACGCTCTTCAGTCAAACTCGCGTGTTCACGTGTTTCACAATTCCAGTTGTAGTTGGACTGACACGCTAAGTCCACTTTTGTTGGCATGTGCCAGTGGCGGGTGAGCTGAGAGCAGCCTGAATAAACAAGCGCCAGCTTGTGATGGGAGGCGTGTGGAGGCTCCTCGCCCCCAGGTGGGCCTCCTCACTCACCTGACGCTCCTCCATCTCTATTGTGTGCTGGTCGCTGTGGACAACGGGAGCACTGAGTGCAGTGAAAGGAGGATGTGTGCTGGTGTGCTGGCCCCCGGGTGCTAATCGTGCTGATTGATTGGAGATGCCCAGTTGGACCAAAGACCTCCATATCTGAGGAAACCATCTTGAAGGAGAGGCCAATGATGACATTTATTTTTCACGGTTAACATCTTTAGCCCACCTCCACGCTCTCCCCAAGTTTACATTAGAGATGGAGATCACAAGACGCTCTCACTGTGTGTGTGTGTGCCGTGTGTTTGCGCGCCGTGTGTGTGTGTGTGTGTGTGTGTGTGCGTCCTTTCAAAGCACTTTAGATGCTATTCAATTGATATGGCCATTAACGCGTGCAAGGAAAACCATTTCGGCGTGACTCTTGATGTCTCTGCATTTTACTGCCACATTTTTCCTTTTCTTTCTATAGAGCGCTTCAATAGAAAGCTTTCTTTCTCTGTGTGTTCCGCAGCATTAGTAATTATCACGAGGATGCCTCCTAGCTTCACTGCAGGAAGGAGAAAAACCGTCTTTACTCATCGGAGATCAGAGAATGTAGGCCCATGTGTTGGCGTGGAGTTTTGAATTAAGAACACCATTCACAGGTCGACACTTTGTTCGGGGGCCAGCAGCCGCAGCAGCAGCAGCGCATTGAGGAAATAATTTTCCATTAACAGGGATACAATTGATCTAAACATGTGGTGAAGCAGCCAATAGCTCTACCTTATGGATCAGCCCGCTGGATCCATACCATCCAGAGGCCCTCCTGCCTCCAGCCCTTTGAACACCACTCTGACGGCCTGTGGAGACACAACCACATGCTTTTGTCCAGATGCTCACCTCCAGGCACCAGGTGGGAGTAAAGAGGGTCCGGGGGGGGGGGGGGGGGGCGTGGAGCTGCTGTCTGAGTCCCAAACCCCAGATGACATCCCAGTATCAACTGTCAGGGCCAGAGTGAGAATAATAAACATCCAAATAAATCAAACTGAAAACATAATAAACTCAGTCAACTGGAAAATGAAAGGGAATTGTGTTGGATGAAGAATATTTGACAACATTAAATGCATTTCATTTAATGTCCGTTAAAAATGCTCCCATAATTATTCAATGTAAATTAATTCTATTTACGTGGGATGCTAAATATATACATTTACATTGCAAGTTATTTCTTTCATATGAAATTAAATATCATCATCCTGAATTCTCCAACCTGCTGGCAGATCTCTCAGTATCTTGGGATTTTTCAATTCCCTCACAATTCACCCTTCGAAACAGTGCCAAGAATAAACTAGAGTCAATGATAATTGTAGAGTACAATGACATCGAATTTCTAAGGATTTTAAACCCGAATTCAGTGACTTCATTAAGTGAACATTTATGACAACTTTATCCAAGTGTTGAGGTTCTTGCGTTACCTGTGCACCCGGAAGATTTCGCCCCCGCCGGAAGACTCGGCAGAGCGCATTTAGTCATGGTTGCAATCAATTTTTAAGCTGTAATTTTCTACTCATGTATTGTTTATTTCCAGGATCCCCCCCCCCCCCCACATGAACATGGAGTTCATGTGTTCATTCTGTTCTCATTCAAACAGGCGATGTCCTCGGACCAGAGCCGCGGTTTCTTTGGAAAACTTCCATAGTAAAATCTGTGGATATTTGAGAGTAAAGAAAACCCCTTCATAAATAAAAGACACACACACACACACACACACACACACACACACACACACACACACACAAAGAAAGTGTTGTGTGAAGTGGCAGAAATCAGCTCAGACATCGGCTCTCCAGATGTCTCGGCTCTTCTTAGCAGAAAAGCGCGGACTAATTTCTGAGTAAAAGGCTGCGACGTGTAAACATATTCATGAAACACCTGATCTGAGACGCCTTTCATGTCACCTATGTCTGCGAGCGTCTATGTGCTAATGTGCAGCCTGGAAGTCGGAGCGAGGAAGGAATCAGACATCAAATGAGGATGAGAGGAGCGCTGTGACAATCGCTGGAAGAGCTTGTTCATGGCGACACCTTGACAGAGGTACAGAGGAACAGCCGTGGAATTCCACAGAGCACCAAATTCTTAGTCATCCTACCTTCAAAACATAAACATGAGCGCGTCTCCAATCGCATTAGGTTGTGAAGTCATCTGTGTGTGTGTTTTTTTAAAAGGGCTTCAGCTGGAGTCGATGCCAGCAGAAGCTTTTCCATACAAAAGCTAATTTCTCAGTGTGTCTTGTGGCACTGGAGCCAATCGAGCTCTGAATACACCCTTCACTGGCTCGAGCACCTTGAGGTGTGCTCATCTCTGATGATTATTTGATGACAGAAATCTGCAGGAGAAAAAACAGGAGGCACGCAGTTCCTTAGCAACAGGCGCCGGTAGTCCAAACAATTTCATTAAAGCGTGGCACCTCTTAGCAGGTGGGTGAGTGTTAGAGGAGATAAACATTCATGAGCAGATTGGCCGTGGTATTTGCCAACATCACAATTGATGATATCAATTTGTTTGCGAAGCAGCTCAAATATTGTAAGTGGATTAAGCGAAGGTGTCATGAATGGTGAAGGAGTTTATCAGGATGTCTCTTTTTGTTTCCTTGATGGCGAGCAAATGCAGCAGAATGTGGTTCTTGTTTAATCCACAAGCACAAATATGGAGGACAGACGCCATCATGTGAATATTCTGCTCGGCGATGTTTTACACACAACAAGGCAACTGCTCACCGAGAGGCTGGCGGAACAGAGAGGCTGACTTGAAACGGAAGCAGGGAGGGAGCCGGCGTGGTGGTCGGGGAATCTGGATTCATGAATTCAAATTGCCGGATCAATAACTTGGAAACCTTTTTAGCACCCGCTGGTCTCAGGGATCGTCTGCAGAGTGCAGCACTCACTAGCTGGGCCGGTATGTGGTGTCGACCGGGGGGTGCGGTCCAGACCGGTGCCTGGTGCTTCGGCCTCCTTCACCCTTCAGTTCTACGACTACAGCAAACCTCCCAGCTCGATGCGGGGCGATGGGGGTGTTGAGGAGGAGGGGCTTCTTCTCTACTCGGTTTATTTACTCCCCCTGGGTTCAGAGGTCATCAGTTCAGGCTTTGCTCATGACTCAACCAGTGCCAGTTCTTGCTGAAGGTTCATAAAGACAGAGATGAACCACAGCAGATGTGTGAGTGTTGGGCGGCGAGGAGCTCAGACATCCAATCCTCCTCGCAAATGTTTAACCTGTGGCACCGGGACATAGTTTAACACCTGACTCACCTGAGGACGCCTCTCAAAACCGCACGTCACTCATTAACTCCGGTGTCCTAGAACCTTTTGGTCAACAGGTGAGTTCCACCTGGATTCCCCTTCACACCGATGCCTGACTCCTACCAGGTGATGGACATTGATTAACAGGAGCAGTCAGGTGGCACGGCCTCCTTCACAAGACACTCTGTCCTCCAGCACGAGTGATCGATGTCCATAATCAGACACAAAATGAGGTAATAGTGTCATTGATGGTTTGGAGTTCATCGTCCGGGGAGAGATGGCCACCTGTCGCCCAGGTGGAGATGGAGCGATCAGCTGATCAGAGTTTGAATGCAGCTGGTGCAGTACTTTAGTTGGTACAAGTACAAGTGAGGGCAGCTGTTGAAGTATTACCTGTTAAGGTGCAGGACAAAGACCACTCGGCGTTGTTTTATTAGTGATGAGCAGCGGTGAATGATTAGACACCCAATTGGACATTTCAAGGCTGACAATGTAGTCGAGGCGAAGAGTCCGTTCTGTTCTTACAGCTCATATATGCTCCTCTTCTATTGTTAATCTATAGAAAACGTTTCGTCCAATCAGGTTCAGCCCTACATACGAGCGGCATGTATGTCCCTTTGTCCTGCAGTTGCATCCGCTCTGTTTATGGTTCATATTTCACTGCTGTCATGTGAAAACCGTGTATCCTCAAAACGTCATGTTTCATTAGTGGAATAGCCTTTAGCGCTGTGACGGTCTGTTTCTCTACTGAGTCCGATCGAGTTTAAAGGGTTTTTTTTAGCTTCAGACAGACACAAAGAGTGGCTCACTTCCCTTCATGAAGGAGTACCTGCAGACGTCACAGTGCGTCCAGGGTGGAGCGCCGCTGGAGAAGTGCGTTGGGACACACGAAGGAGTCGTCGCATCGCCGTTGAAGGTTCCTTTTGCCGCAGAAGAGATGGAGTCTGATTCTTCAGCTTCTCATCTTTGTTTTTTTTCTTTCTTGCTTCTGGCGTTTTAAGTTTTTTTCGCTGGGCTTAAACTGATAACATTTAAATGAAAACAGATCAGTTGAGCTGTTTTAAACCCTTTATCTAGTAGTGTGGGTTATTCCGCCCTGAAGTCTTGCAGCAGGTTCATGTAGGATTAAATTTAAGGTGAAATGAAGTACAAAAACTACAGGAAAGCTTTAATTGATGAATTCCAGGGGAGGCTTCCTGAAAGTGAACGCATTTGGAACGACGACCAATCTTGCGGTTCAGAGCCGCTCGGTAAACTGGCAGTTTGTCACGCAGCAGACGAATTCCCTTCCATTTACTGTCCTGGATAAGTGATGAAGTGATGCTCATCTGCAGGGTGGACATGTTAAAAAGCCCAGCAGTAGTCAATCTAAACGTTGGTGCTGCCAAGCCGAGTGACCCTGCGGCTCGCAGGAGGATTTACGACGGCTGTCTCTGTCAAAGCCTGACATAAATGAACCGGCGTTCTGATCATGACCCCTCCTCCCTCCCCTGCGCTTCCCTCTGTCATCATCTTGACACCTCCAAAAGAGAAATACATGTGTCGGCAATGACAATGAGGACTTATAAAGCAAGAAAAGAAGGAGCGAGACCTCGGAGTGTTTGTCACTGTCATGTCCATTGATGGATGACAAAGAAAACGATTGAGAGGTCCTCGACAGACACAGAGAGAGAGAGAGAGAGTCAAATATTCTGCGACGAGCGTTTTAGCCTCCTCATTGTATGAGATTAATCAAAGAGCTTCAGCGTTGTCACTGTGAGAGAGGCAACAAAAACACGCCCTCCTCTGCTCCCCGTCCTGACATCGCTATCAGCTGCCTCGGCCACTGCATTACGAGGAAATTAACGGCTGCAGTTTATGGGAGTGGCCCTGCCCTCACTTCCTGCCGCAGCTGAGTCGCAGAAACAAATAATCGAATTGGTACGAGTACATCAAGCATTCCAGTGGCTAATGTAACAGCCCTAACTGGGTTAACTAAGGCAGGGCCACGGACAAGAGTGGGGTTATTAAAAAAAACACATCTAAACTCTTCTACCAGGCGGCGTCTTGCTCCCCTCCTCATCACCTTCCTGTGTGTCACTCCTCACGTCCCCCTCCCCTGCTTAATTGGACGTCTCCGCCTCACCACCTAGAAACCTAAGCTGTCACAAAGTGTGCTTATTAAAATGGAAAGATAAAAGCCTCCCTGGTTTTTTTACGAGCTGTCTGAGTGCATCATTCGTGGCTGAACGAGACACTCCAACCCTGAAGCGGTGTGTTTACCCCCAAAAAAGTGGGTGAATTGTCCCTTTATAATCAGACACCAAATCACTTAATATGGTACAAACACACAGGAATTTGACTTGAAGGCAGCGTTTGCACACTTGAAGCACATGATAGATACTATTTACAATTGCCAGTAGCCCATTTTTGTGGTGATCTGACTGTTTTCATGATAAACAAAGAGGTACGGGGTGTTTTCCATAGACACACTGTGATTTGATATGGTCCAGATTTGAAGCTACACGTCATAAATCACTCGATGTGTGTCCCCGTGTACGGCGGACATACATGACCTCACTTCTGACGTGACAATGATGGAAATACATTTAACTGCCGACCGTCACACGGCCACATCGCCTGCACGTTCGTCTCCTCCGAAGGCAGAATGACTTATTTTCCATGAGCGGAGCCGCTTTAATTTTTCATTCGCTGTCTGCAAAAGCTTTCTGTATCAAACAGCACCGTCTCAACCACTCAGTCCCTCACTTGTCCCTCACCTAAATCACCTGGACGTCGAACGTCTTTACTGACCACATCTGCTTTTTTTTATGTGTCGCAATCGTTTGACAGATTGGTTCCTGCTTGGATTCATCCGGGCCCCTGGTGCCGCTCGCTCCGAGCTACTTTCAAAGTTTGAGAACCCCTCTGCTCGACAGTAACGCAGAGTATTTGGTTGCTATGATACAGAATATCTGTATGATGTCTGAGTGAAATGTTTGAACCGCGGATGGCGAGAAGACGACCCACCGGTTTGTTTTCTTTTTTTTGGAGATTTCATGGGTGGTGAAATGTCTGGAGGAACCGTTGGGCTGAAGTTCTCTCACAGGAAGGAAACCAGCAGGATCAGGTGACTGGGTGAAAAGTGACCACCACGAGTTTGAAACTTGTACATTTTTTTCAAGTCTTGACCAGAAAATTCCAGCAAATGCTCAGTGTTGTGTCACATTGCTGCTGTTTAAGGCATCGCGTGGCGTTCCCATGGAAAACAATTGGAAAGTCACGCCGCTGTGGGAATAAACGGTTTTGAGGACTTTAAACTGTCGAGCTTGCTGGAAGTCGTTTTCATCCTCAGACAAAAGTTAAATCTGTATCTTCAGCACCATTGGTTGAGTTGTCAAAGCGGACGAAGAGTTACATCAGCTAAACAGAGCTTGTTTGAATGTGGCCAGCAGGAACATTACACATCTTGGGTCTAATAAGGAATCAATACTTCATGGCTCCATGCAATAGTGTGATGACCCATTTGGAAAACCTCGAGTTACATCAAGCTGGAGTTCCCCGAATGCCATTCCACTTCCCCGAAACTGTAAATGTTCTACTCCTGAACAGCTTGTTTGTTGTTGATATATATATTTTTATATATATATATATATATATATATATATATATATATATATATATATATATATATATCTTTTTGCTGCTGTGTGTTTTGCTGAAGCTTTAGACTCTCATTAAATCAACTGAGGAACTGCAAGCCTCTATAAACATCAAATCTATAAATTGCATGGATGGTCTTACGCTAGGTCTCAGACAGCGCTACCCTTTGATGAAAACTTCTGGGACAAAAACAGAAAAATAACTAGAGATTCTGAGGCAAGAAGAGAAAGTCTTGTTTTGACACTGAGATAATTTACAAGTTTTCCCTCACTGGCAAAAAAAAAAAGTGTGTGTGTGTGTGTGTGTGTGTGTGTGTGTGTGTGTGTGTGTGTGTGTGTGAGTGAGAGTCAGTGAGTGTGTGAGTGAGAGTAGAGACAGAGCAGAGAGAGATGAGAGGAGCTTTTGATATTTATTAGGCCTGGACCTCACCAAAGACCTCTCCCAGGACTGCCGATGTGACAATTAAGCCAGGTTGTGCTTTGACACTGTTTCCATAGGCAAGTGGCCAAAGTATATCTCCAGTCAAAATATCCATGCCAGCTAACAAGCTTGTTCCCTCTCCGTAGAGCTGACAAGAAAGAGGGGCTGCAGCCTTGAGACATGAACAAAAGCACCAAAAAAAAAAAGGAGGACGAGGGGGTTGATGCTGAGGTTGGGTCTAAGAGGAGGCCTAAAAAAAATACAGCCCCCTACCCCCACCCCCCCATGCAGCCGCTGGAGTTTGCTGAAGAAAACGGCGTCAGCAGCTAGATGTGATCAAGGTGTTTTGCACTTCTTGTCCAACGCCATCAAGGCAGCCAGATAGCAACCAGGCCCCTGGGTACGCTGGCTTTGTTCCGCCTTAATGACCCGGCCTTGATGCCATCCTCGCAGCTCTGCTACACCTTTCCTATTTAGCCCGCAGTCATGTCAGCGCGCCGCTCCCATTGCTCAATCTTCGCCCTCATTTCACTTCTTTTTTGTTATTATGTGTGTGCGCCGGAAAATGCTCTTGTCTTAGAGGAGCTCCCCGCCACACAATGGCCATCTAAACTCATTAAGAAAATTCAGTAAAGAGCCATTAACAAACGGGTTCTCTTTGGCCAGAGATATCAGGTCTAATTAGGTGACCGTTCTTGACAGGGTTGCAAAAACAAAAGGCGCGCTCGCATTTGAAAAGGTTCAGGTCCCGCAAAGGGCCTCACGTTTTTTTTTCCTCTCCTCCTCCCTCTTCTTCATCTCCCCCCACTGTAGCCGACTAATGACTGTGGGTTTAACAACAAAAAAGAAGAAAAAATACCTCTCTTCCCTGGGAAGGCGACGGGGAAAGGTTCACTATCTGCCAAACAAAAGCCTTTCCACTTCGGGACCCTTTTCCCCCTCGCCAGGTGATTCGCTGTCCTCATTTACGAGACAATGAAGCCACAGACAGACTTATTGTAAACACTTTGCATGGGCTGCTAAATGGACTACCATGCCATGCCAGCAGCCCAAGCTTCAGAGCCTCCCCCTGCCTCTCTCCCTCCCCCTCTCCTCCGCCCTCCTCTCCCAGTTTCAAGTACAGTGTGGGCCGCCACTGTTTTTGTTGTGGAAGAATTTGTAGTGGTGACACTGGAGCAGAAACACGGCTAGATAAGTGCATCCTGGCACAGCGGGGCCTCGCATGGAGCTCAGATCGTGCACACAGCCAAAGATGATACATAATAAAAGGGGAAATGGACTTCTGGCTTTTGCCAGACGGTAAAATAGGAGACTCCTTGAGTGGGTTTTTTTGGGGGGGGTTTTCTGAGGTGCTGCTGCAGGAATTCCCGGGTCAGGTGGGACGAGCGTGTGAGGCAAAGGGCCAGAAATCTGCCTCCCAGGTTCCACCAGACTAATGAGGGCCATCACGCAGAAACGACAACAACAACGGAGAAGCGGCAGCCTTCGATGGTCCATCCGTGTTGATCCCAAGTTGTTGCTGTCTCAGCTGGCTTGGATTTGATGCTGCAGACAAAGTGTTACTCACAATTAAAGGGCCGGTCGTCACCAGGCGGGTTTTTGTGCAGCACCTGTCGTCCAGTCGGCTGGTTTCACACCACGTCTGGCTCTGCAGCAGCGGTGTGGTGTGTGGCCTTGTGGCCCGCGTGGGATGTTTGCATTTTCCTCAAAGATCAAAACTCTTACAAGAGCGCGAATTCCACCTGTCAAGCACCTGGAGGGGTTTGGGGGATTTTTCAGTAAACAAGGATTTAAAATGTGAAAATTTAACCTCTGTGACTCCCAAATCAAGATGGACCCTGCTGTGGGTCGGGGGAGGGAGGTGGTGCTCAGGAGAGACGCCGCAGACATCAGCCTCTCTTCCCGCGCCTGGGAAACAGCAGAGTACCCCGAGGTGATGAAGTGCTTCCTCCTGTGGGCGTCCTCCGCTCTGGTCGCCAGCTTATGTGATTTGCTGCCGCAGCGTGACGTCAAGTTGTGGTTCTCTGAAATTAGACCTCAGTTGCTCCAAATCTTGCAACTAAGACGTGCTATTGTCGCGCGAATGAATGAGAGAAGTGGCCTCTTCGCTGCTGCGCCTGATTTAGTGTGAAACCAGCCTTGGCCCTGACACTTGTGGGCCCACCTCATTTTGGCTAGCAGGGAGTTTTCTCCTCATACTTTCCAAGAGTGTGGAGGTGACATCTTCAAATTGTTTGGTTCAAACCTATTTTTGCCTGCTTAGATAATCTGGGCGTGTGCAGTGAGCGAGTCCCCTGAGGATGAGGTGTCCCTGTGTAGGGCTGGTGTCCTCTGTAGAACACAGCAGAGGAGTCACGCCTGAATGAGAGGAATCAAATAAAAGCCTTACGGGTGGACAGGTTTCGTTCCCAAGTGTAGATCCTTAAATCGTAGGTGTGTGTGTGGGTGTGGTTGGACCCTCGTCTCGTTCCGTCGGTCTTCCCGGACTAAAACGAGCCTGGACGTCAAGTGTGTTTCCGCTTGTCGCCTACATCTGAATCTATTTATGGTCGGGACCTTTGCAGGCCGACTCATCCATTCACATCTGAGTGAAAAGATCCTTGCCAGACAGACCACGTTGACCTTTGTTCTGCTTTATGTTGGATGCGTCTGCGTGAAATATATCGCCTGCTTTCAGTGAGTAGCTCAGCATAAATAAGACACCGAAAACTTTGACGTGCTCTTTTAGCTCCCCGGACGTTAATGGGTTGCTTTGTTGTCTTGTGCTATGATGAACGAGGGAAGGCGGCTCACTATCTTTGACGGTGTTTGGAGGGTTTTCAAAGAGAGAAGCTCCACAAACACTGGATTCATAAAGCATCCGCCTTCAAGTTTGCTTCCATTCATTCATTTCCCCTTTTACACCCTCTGATTGTCTGTGGGCTCTGATTTTCCAACACAACATCTTCTGTTTCACCCTGAAGTGATTTAGATTAAGATCTTTTTAAACTGGATTTAGAAGTTTTCCATGTTTACACCATTGAACCACATTTAGACACAAACAAACAGTCACATGATTAAACTAAACACATGTTGTATCTATCTTGAATTCGGCTGAAATCGCACCTCCAGTTTGTTTTCTTGGGTCGGCGAACCAGAGAGGAAAATTTAGCTTCACACTCACCAAGTCGACCACGAGTCGTAAATAAATGCCACGGCGATTAGTGACTTTGGCAGCAGAGGTGGAACTCGAATGAAGTGCACATAAAAAAAGATGGCTGAATATGAGCAGACTTTTATTCTTCTTGGCTTCCCAAACAGGCAGCTTCTGTTTACCCATAATCCCTTGAGCCGTTTCCTGTCAGGTTGGATCAGATTTGAGCTTCGATACTATTTGGTTTTGTTTGGATGGTGTTGTACTCACCGAAAAGTGACCAGACGTGACGAAGGGTCATCTCATGCTGCCGTGAAGAATTCTGTAGATCAACTCTCACTTTCCAGTTCGGGAGTCACGGGATCCTTCATTTCCCATGATGCAACAAACGAACACACTGCCTGTTTGCGTTATAACTTAATACAAACCCCGACGCCTGGAATAATGTACAGTGAGACTTTTCCTTCAACAGCTCCACTTCCTGTCACCTCTGCCGGCTTGCTGGCTTCTACGACAGTGCGTGAAGGTGACTCATCAGAGCGTGTGCTCGATCGTCAATCAGAACTCACTGAATATGGATCTTTGGCATCTTTCAGGGTAAGATGCAGCAATAATGAGGTTTAATGAGGTGTGAATGTTGAGGCTGAGGTCAGCTGGTTAGGGTTAGGTTAACACTTCTAAACCACGCGTGACTCAGCGGGTTTACCATCAAATTCTTTTGAGCGGCTCAGGCATTAACCACGCCTCTTGCTTTATGAGGCCGCCTGAAATGCCCGACACACCCAGTGAGCAGAGGCTTCGTGTGCTGTCTTTCAGAGGCCAGACTGCACAACCCAGAAAAACATGGAACAGTGATTGTTTTGGCTGGTTCTGCGAGCGTGATACGATTCGCCATATCAAAGGAAATGTTAACTTTGACTTTATTATCATTTTCATTTGCAGCAAACAAAAATGTCTTTTCTCACGTCTGTAGAATTTTGCTGTGTGAGACAAACGTCTCTGCAGAACAGCCTGGAATGTAACCCGCGTTCTGACAAACGCCGTGTCTTCCTGGTTACTCGCTGTGCGGCGCCGTCTTACAGGACTGCAACAATGCTGACGAGCCTCAGCAGATGTGACAGTTTCAGTTGTGCCACCAACTTTCTGACTATATATAGATCATATATAGACGTCACCACATTCCTACTTTTACCAGCCGAGCAGACGAGGCTTGAGAGCTTCCTGCTGCACGCTGACACTTGAGTGTGAGTTCAGGAGTGAGTTTGCTGGATTAAGTTCTACCTTCATCTTTTAAAGGTGATGGAATTAGAGGACAAAATAGACCCACAGGAGGATTAGAAGCAGCGGATTGGATGGCCAGCGTCTAGACTCACCGCTCTCGCCAGCGGCCGCGGCAGCAGCCGGCGTGTCTCTCTGGCATGTCCTCTAGTTGCTCCAACAGGTGTCAGGTGAACCCCCCCCCCCCCCAGCTGTCCGCTGGGTATTCCCCCTCCCCAGACTCTGTCACTGGTCAGGAATCTGGGATGGAGCTCTGATCTCCCAGCGCTGCATTTCTCTGCTCCTGCTACCTTGGCTGGAAAGGTTAACCACCAACAGGTGCAGCTTTATGCGCTGCTGCTGCTGCCTCAGCTGTTTACCTTCGCGGCAAATGTGTCACAGCAGCAGCAACGCTGGAGCTCGCCGCCGCCGCCGGGAACACCGAGGGGGCATCTGTCAGCCGGATGAAAACGAGAAGGGAAGAGTGCCACACTGAACAAAGAAAAACAGCGAGAGTGGGTGAACAGAGCTCTTTGACATCAAGCACTACTGGGAGCGGTGGTGTGGACCTGCAGGCTTCTGTAGGAGAAGTTTTTCACTTTCTGGTCATTTTTGGTACATTTTTGGCTTCATAGCTCCGCCTGGCGCCGCTAACAGATGAGAGCTATGTATAACAAGTTTAAGATGTGTAAATATCCCTTTGAATAGTTTTGTAGAGATTCAGGCTCAATCGTCCTGATGCGTGGACGAATGTTAGAGTAGTACGAGCTGAAACCCAGACCCGTTGCATCAGAGCAGATTTCAGGAAGTTCTCCCGCCGGAGAGCCGGGGCTGTTGACCTTGTCCCAGGTAGCTGAGCTGTCAGTCAAAGCTCTTGTGATTGGTCCTCCAGCAGCTTGCACCAGCCGTCATCAAGAACGTGTATTTGAACGGCTGAAATGTAGCATGAAATGTAAAGGCGTAACTTGTCGCTGTGTGTTTGAGTGAACCTGCCGGCTGAGTGTGAGTGAGTGAGTGTGTGTGTGGTGAGGGTTAGTGGAATATGCCACACACACACACACACACACACACACACACACACACACACACACACACACACACCTTTCTTTTACCATTTATAACTCTCCTGGACTCCTGAAACTCTGTTTGCAATTTAAAGCTGCAAATTAGAAGCGCAAGTCATCTGTTTCCCATAATCCTCCTGTCAGACCGGGAGCTGGCCGGCCCCCCACATACACACCAGGCACACACACATACAGTGACACACACATCCATACATGAGCTTGCAGGGATATTTATGCAGATGTTTTACGCTCATGACCACACACACCTTAACTTTTTTCACACTTTTGTCAGGTTGTGTTCTTTTTTCTCTCAAGAGTCCTAATCAAGGTTCTGGCGAATTCAAGCCAACGTTCTCCCCCAGAGTCAGACGGGAGGCTGGAGACCCCCCCCTCCTCTGGGCTACAGTGGGCTAGTTAGCTTAGCACAATGAATGGTTGTGGATGGGAAGTGTTAGCCCAGCTCAGTTGAAGGATATTTAGTTTAAAAAGTTGGATTATTTGAATTTGACCTGATTTGTGCCTTACAGATTGCAGATTTTAAAAAAAACAAAACTTTCAAAACAGGGTTCCTACAACTAAGATGGTTCGTTGTTACTGTGGTCCGGACCGGTTCCGTCTCCAACAGTCATTGCAGTGACACAAAGTTCCTCCGATCGGAACAAGACTTGTCTGGCGAGGTTTTAATGATCTGTGGCGTTAGAGCTGCATGGATGTTAGCTAACTGCTGTGAAGGACACACGCAGGCTGTTTGGGGTGAAGTGCATGTTCAGTTCAGCACCAAAACAAAAAAAGAGCCTCACAAGTGTCCCGGTGAGGTAATCCAGCTAGAATGACCTTTTCGTCATCGGGAGAAATGAAGCTCAAAGATAAAATCCCTCTGAAACTGAGCATGAAAAATCTATTTCAAAGACATTGTGTCCAGCTCTCAGGGCCCCGCGGATCAGTGACCCCCCTGACCCCACTTGACCATCAACAATCCAGCTTTCCACTTGAGTAAGTTGTAGGTGTGTTTACTGGGCACCAGCTTGTTCCTGTTAATAACATGAGCGCTGAACCTTGGACCTCACCTGACTATAGCATCTGGGACAATAGCCAGCAGCTCCAGTGTGTCCTGCTGTGTGTGTGTGTGTGTGTGTGTGTGTGTGTGTGTGTGTGTGTGTGTGTGTGTGTGTGTTTCCTTTCCCATAATCTTGTTCCCTGCGCTGAGCCACAGCGCCTATAAAGCTGTCAGTGAGCATGTAGGACACGTCACCTTTGCCGGCGATTCTCATGCACACACACACACACACACACACACACACACACACACTCGAGCCACTGTTACACATGCACAAAGGTATGCACTCAAGAAAACACACACACAGCCAATAAAGCTGCTGACACACACAGTCGAGCATCAGATTCAAAATAAGGTCCAGATAAACACACATTATTAACCTCTGCCGGTGCTCGCCTGTTCAGTTGGACGCCTGACAGTGCAGAGTGGCTCGGTGTATTAAGGATCACTAATGTTTACACACTGAAGCGATTGGACGTTCTGGCACCAAGCAAACACCCAGACAGATGAATCAATGATGGACCTGCTTCCTGTGAATATTCTGCTGCTGCAGCTGGACGTGAATGCAGCTTCTCTTCAGCTGTTACTCAAAGAGTCCCACACACTCGCAGTCTCACATCCCTCAGAACTCCTCTTACTGTCCTGCTCACCCCTGAGCTGCACTGGGCAGCTGAGACCCACACTAGTTAGCTTAGCACAGTGAATGGTAGTGGATGGGAAGTGTTAGCAGACCTCCAACTAGTGGTTGTCGGTGAAATTCGGCAAATGCCTTTCACGTTTCAGCTCAAATGCAGATGACTGCCCCCTGCTGGTTCGAAGAGGTGTTTCCTCTAGTTTCCTCTCGTTTTTGTGGTGCGTTCAGGTGCTACTTTTGGTCTAGGCAATGCAAAGCTTCCCCAAGGTCAAGGCCCTTCACCAGCTACTTGAACTTTTTTATGGCCTCCAGGAGGAAGCAGAAACGAGGTTGGTTTCATCACTAGCACGTACGGAGTTACGTTATCCTTCATGCACTCTCCTTTCTCTCCCTTTAGCTGCTAAATTCTCTAATGGAAAACAGCTGCCCCCGAAAAATACACCACGAAAATGGAGTGAAGCATTCAAGTTGCACCCGTAGCCGCAGAGTCGCTGATTTCTCTGCAGGTTGGTCACGGTGACGATGTTCAGACACGCTGACATTTCATCTGTTAGCTGCTAACTCACTTTGCGAGACGTGCAAATCTAAAATGTTGCTCTCAGGCAGGTGCTCGGCGTTGAAAGTGGGATTGCTTCCTATTTTCTGCTCCCCAGAGGATCCGAACAGGACGTCCAACATTTCTGACCAGGTGCTTGATACAAGGCTGTGGATGTGTGCTCCTTGGTGGATTAGGAGGGAACATTTGGGCCTCAGCTGTTCCTCCAGCATCATACCACAGGCCTAGAACAGGTTTACTTGACATATTTATTGTTGTAATTCTCGATTGGCGTCCCAGATCTGCAGATGTCAGTGTAAGATGATCCTGGGGATAAAAAAGCTCCACATTAGCATCAGCGCCGTCAGCGTATTAACGTCACGCTAGCTCTGAGTAGACCATTATCATAGGACTTGGACTTCAGTGATATTTGTCACACATTCGACATAATGGCTTTAGATCCTGTCGGGGTGGAAATCTATACTTCACTGCTGTTAACCCCATAAGAAACAAGAAAAGCATTTGACTGCAGCGGTTGGAACTCCTAATTAGCTTGAAGTGGATCTCTTTGAACCGACGGTGTAGCAGAAAAAGCAAAATGTGAAACATTTTCGGCCTCATTATAAGTTATCTAAAAGGCAAGGGCTCGTGATAATGAGGGCCGTCCAGCGGGATGCGATGTGGTGGGAAGAGAGCGCCTAATTGTGTCAAATGGCTGGAAGTATTTCACGTTGAATTATGAGGGGGGGGGGGGATAAAGCAGAGACGCATAACATGGACACAGTGTGCTGCATTAGTGTCAAGAAATAAATGAGGTACTATAGGAACTATAAGTGTGTGCATTTATTCAGGACAGGGCGATATTACTGCTGTTGTGTGTCTTACACTCTGTAAAAGTCACACCTCTACAGTTAAGTGCAACATTGCCAAACAACATAAATCTAATTTAGTGAAGCCAGATGCAAAATTAGGTGTCAGTGCTCACCAGAGCCAGCTTCTCTCCGATCTTTTCATTTCCAGGAGTTTTGTCACACACAAAAACTACAAGAGCAAGAAGATGGCGGCTTCTTAAAGGGGCCCCTCGCGCATGAAAGTCTCTCTAGGATGTTAGTGAAGGAGTGTCTGGTCGGGTTGTTCAGAGCCTCCAAAACACGGCAAGTGAAGAGTCTGGTGATCTTTTGTTACTGGTAACAAACTACAATCTACCCAAAGTGCATCCCTCTACCAAGATGACCTTCTGACCCCTGGCCCTTTGCTCTGTCACTCGGTGTTGGGCTTTGCTTTTCTGTAATCCCTCTGACCAGACACTGACGTCCTGGGAGGAGGGAAGTTATCCAGTTATCAGCCGCACGATGAACCCACCTGGTGTATCAAGGTGCTGCTGAGCGCTGGTCTGACATGAACCTGCCAGCCGCAGATAGACGTCCGCGTGTGACGAGCATTAAAACGCCGTCGTCGGGGCGGAAGTGCCACCGTTGCTCTCCAAGCCAAATCAAGAGGAGGTTAAGGGGGGGGGGGCTTCATTGGTGTGATGAGAGACGTGCCGTCACTCTGACAAAGCATGAATACCTTGTTCTCACTAAAGCTGACAGCCACAATAGAGCAATCATCACCAATCTGCATTGTCAGCTGATACACATCAGAAAACGCTGTGAAGAGGCTCATTTCAGCGCTCGCGGTTAAAGTGCTGCACACAGGTGACAGGCGATGGGCCTCCTCGCCATCCTGGCCGCTCTCACCATCTCCATTTCAAAGCCTCGCCGGCTCTTCTGAGGACGGACGCTTCTGATGGAGCAGCTCTCTGCCCTCCCTGATTTATTTAGTTATTTATTTCCTGCATTTATTCCAGAATACCTGAGCCCACACAGACGCTTTCGCTACTTGACCAATTCTCAGGGACGTCTCTACCACGTCCATTATAGGTTCGCAGTAATTAGTCATAGAGTGTACAGGTGTGGCACAGGAATAATCACCAAAATAAGATGTTTCTCTGCTGGAATCTCAACGTTTCTGAAGCAGAAATACAGAAAAACAAATCGGTGCATCCCAAATTCTGTCACCTGTCCCGAAGGCACCATGAGTGTCAACATTGATTCTGTTGGTGGAGGCTGATCCACACTAGAGCTTCGGTGTGTTTGCGTCGTAGGAGATCCTCGTTACCATCCACCTGTTCTCCTAATCAATAAATGAAGAACATCTGCTGCCGGTTCCTGACGCGCTCCGACTGTAAACCCTCAGACAGGAGCGGGTCACACCGCTGCAGGTCACAAGTACGTTCAGCTCTCGACAACTGTCTGAAAATAAAATATTGAAAACTGCGTTTCAGACATGTGGACATCTGTGTTCTTGTGTTGGAACTTTCACAATTGAAGTAAACATCCGGTGAACGAAAACACAGCCTGCTGAAACTGGGACTGTCGATTAGTGAGGCGTCAGCACCGCGGCTGAACCTGGTAGCTTCAGCCAAAGCTGTGGAACGTGTCTGTGGGACCCCTCCTCTCTCGCCGTGTGACGCCGGTCCATTCCCACCTTTGCCCTGGTCAAAATGGTTGATGGAAAGCAGGTTCTTTGGTTCAGAACCGGTGAGATGAAACGCGGTTCACAGAACAGTGTAGCATTTAGTGCTGCCGACTGTTTCCAGAGCCAACGAGTGTGGAAGTTCACACTGATGAGAAGTGAAAACAAGTTGTTTTAGTGGCTGAGCCTCTCAGATCAACTATTCACTGGTATTGATCAAGCAGCCTAATATCTCCTTCATTTCTGCTTTAATCATGACTGTGTTTATGTATCAGGCTGCCAGCCTCTGTGCTAATAATGCTCGAAGGGACAACTTGTTTAAATAAAGCATCAAAATGTGGCTACTTCACCTTCTTTTGCTTCAATCCGTGCTGAGCAGCTCCAACACAGCCTCCACGTGACTGATCTGCGTCCCAACTCTGTGCAAGTTTGACATCCATCCAGCCCTATGTAAATATCCATTAAATTAACTTCTTTATCGAGAGCCATTTTGCTTGTGGAATAAATTTTTTTGGACAAGCTATCAGCCTGTATAGCCTGTGTTAAATCTGAGGGAGCAGTCACTGGCCAATCTAAACACATTTGGTCATGGCTTTGAAAAACATTACCTCTTACAGATATATAATATTCCAGACCAGCGGGAATATGGGTAAACATTAAAGCCTATAGGTCTGAGGAGCCAGCGATGCTCTGGTGGAGTTCCCCCCGTATCCCTGCGACGGTCCTCGGAGGGCTTGAGTTCAAACACACAGGTACTCATCATGCAGCTCGCGGTGAAACCCGAACCTGGGGATTGTTAGCGTGGCCTTCCCCGTACATGACGTACAGCATGCTGTCATGAAAACGCACGTTTTATTTCATACGGTGATTATTTTGGGAGGATTCCACGGCACGGCTGTGGAGAGAAACCTTGATGATGGAGCTGTTTTATTGTAGCTGCGAGTGGAAAACCGTGGCGCTTCTTGTCATAGTTGTTGAAAAATGACACAGTCTGGTTGAGTGATGAGAGCTGGCTCGCGGGCCCGTTCAGACCTGGAGGGAACGTACGTCCTGAATGATCCGATCACAAGTGGACAGCTTCAACAACGCCAGTTCACACCTGGCAGGACCGGCCTCCCTGCTCTGTTCTAAATAAACACTGCTAGCCTTTAGCTTCCACGCCAGGGCGAGGAACCCCAGACTGCTCTTTATTTACCTGCTGCAGTTTGTAGGATCATGGGTGTTGTGTGTATGTTGCTGCGTGTGGCACAGACATCACACGCATGGAAATCTAGGTAACGCCGTCATGTTGGGATCATCTGACTGGATAATTTGTTTAAAAAGAGCCAGTTTGAACAGAGGTCCACGTACCTGACGGTAGTTGGGCAACCAGTCAGTTTGAAATATGTTGCCGATGTTAACCGTAAGAAGACGGATGAGATGGCAGTGGAAGGGCTTCCTCCCTGGCCCGCTCAGGCCCCACACCAGTGGCCTCATCGTGTCACGTCAGACGTGCCACTGATGTGCTGCTACTGCAGGGATAGAACGCACGGCGAGGTTCTCAGGTCCGTGTGTTTGTGGTTGGTTCTTGAGGGACGTCTTCTCACCACAAAGGTAGAGAGGTTGTTGGAGTTCATTCACGTCTGCCTTCTACGCCTGCAGCTGGTGTCGTGGTGGTTGCGGGTTGTTTCGGACTGTTCTCGTCAGTGCGGCGTCTCAGGACCACTTCAAACCTATCACAAACATCTACAGAGACTAAAGGACTGGTGTTTAAAGGTCAAAGGTCACTGTGGCGTGCGAATGTCACAGAGGTCACACAACCACCATGTGTTATTTCTAGCTCTTGTTTCTAACACCAGCCGTGAGGTGTCAGTCTGTATCAATAAAGTTGAAGTAAATCAGAAACCTACGAGACATCACCTTCACTTTTAGGTCCCAGGGAAAAACAGAGCATCACAGTTGGCCCAGAGCGAGGAGTCAAGATTTTTCCATCCGGAACAGACGCCCAACAACCGTGTAAACCCTCAGTGATACAGCAAACCTGACAGTGTTGTTTGCTCGGTTGCTGTTAGGAGCCGGCGCTCTGTGCTTTTAGTTTGACAGCAAACATACTAAAAAAGACCTAACTCCTTTTGGTCCCCTGTCCATTCTCCACCTGCAGCTCGCAGCGGTGACATCATGGATTACCTCACCATGAGAACATGTTCACCAGGGACGTGGCCTACATGTCGACACTGGACGGGCTCCCAGGTCGCCGTGGATGCATGCATCTCGTCGCGGCATCTCCTGCAGGAAGCTTCCCTGCACGCCGGCCATAAATCAGACGTAAGTGGACTTAATAACTGACCGGCGTTTCACAAACAGGCAGGATATTGCTATCCTCCTGCGCGCCGTTAGCCAGGAGAGCGTTTTATAGGCCTCCTTGTAAATGTACCCAGCTGATGTTTTCAATTAAAGTCGACTCAGAGGTGAGTTTCTGCTCCTGATGCATAACCTCAATAAGTTTTCATCGAGTCGTGTCTCTCGAGTTGTTGTGAAGAAATAAGCACTGCGAGGTGCTGAGCAGAGGTCGGCCACACACGAGCAGGTCCGGCGGTGAGAGGAGGTGAAGGTTTTATGTTAGCTTTGGGGGATACACTCCTGCGTAGG
Source organism: Aulostomus chinensis (assembly GCF_037954235.1). NCBI lineage: Eukaryota > Metazoa > Chordata > Actinopteri > Syngnathiformes > Aulostomidae > Aulostomus > Aulostomus chinensis. Next base: position 66,618,824 of record NC_141320.1, read on the forward strand.
AAATATCAGCGCTGTAAGAGCTGATCTGAGGCCAGGACTTGTGTGTGTGCTCTCTTCCGTCTCTAATTCCTATACTGTTTTTATGTCAGTTGTTGAGCGGCGAGGGAAAGACACACCCCTGAGCTCCACGGTGCTGAGTTTTCTCAGCAGCCTGTCACTGATTCACATGACCTCAGAGTGACTGCTACAGTGGGAGTTGCCTTTGACAGAGCCATGTTCGTCTATGAAAAGTTAAAGCGCCTCTCTAAATGTCATGCTCCTCAGACGCAGCGCAGGCGTGTTTCATTTTTAACACAGAGGTGGGCCTGTTCTTTCCACCCAGACACAAATAAGAAGTCGCTGCACTTTGTGTTTGAGAGGGTACACAAGTTCTCGATGTGCTCAGCATCGGAACATTGCGAGTGTCACACTTCTCTGTGCCTGAACGTCGCAGCGTTGACTGAGCCGCATGATAGATCTGAAGCACGAGCAGCAATAATAGTAATTTGTGACAACGTGACGGGAAGGAGGAAGTCACATGATGTCAATAAAAGCTGAGAGTCTGAATAAGGAGGTGGAGGGAGCCGACGGAGACGCTCTTGTTTGAGGCTTCTGAGTTGATGACACTGCTCTGACGGTGGTGCCGTGCAGCTTCCTGTCTCCCGTGACTCCAGTTGACTTTGTTTGAGTGTGAATGTGCTGCAGACGAGTCCTATCAGAGGATCACAACAAACCACTGCAGTACTTGTGTGGAAATACACACAAGTACTGCAGTGCTAGCATACTCATGTAGTTGTGTGGGATGTAACCTTGCAACCGGGCCTGAAGCCGAGTCCATGTTGTTATTTGTTTAACTCTTGAAGGATATTATTTATGACAGTCACTGACTGAATGTTTCAGCCAGCTGATTCTAATGAATCCGTCGCCATCATGCTGAGCAGAAGCGTGAGAACGCTGGTTCCACTCGCTGCCAAGGCACCGTTTCCTTCAGTGGAAATCAGGTTTTTAATCTGAACTTGTCATTCATGTTGCGGCACATGAAGGGGGCGGTTAGCGCCGCACATATCCACTCTGAAGCCGCCGTCACTTTAATTCGTCACACACTAAAGCAACCAATCAGCAGGTGGGGCGGAGCTTTGAATGGAGCTCACAGGTGTCACGAGCCTCTATTATTACAGCTAATTTAAGGCAGAAATATCGTCAAAGAGTTGCATGAAAACTGTTTAAAGCATGATTGTATTTTTTGGTTAAAAACCTGGACGTATTTGGGGTGGAGGCGGTGCCAGGAATGGCTGCTAGAACAGCGGTTCATGCGTTTAAGTGTAGAAAGTAAACTCTTCTCAGGCTGCTACATTTCCTAAAACGCCAGAGTGAATCTGAGGGCATGACCTTGATGTCTTCAGTGGTAAATTCCTCCTCCAGACGCTCCTGTGGCTTTCAGATGTCTGTAAAAGAGCCATGCAAACATGGAAAGTTCCATCGGAGGTGTCTGATAGGCTGACACGTCTGACAGCGGCGGTGCGTTCACCTTTGATATCCAAACAGGCATCACCAGAGCCGCGCCGCCGCTTTCTGACGGCATTCATCACCCTGAAAGCGTGTCTCCACCATCACCTCTGCAGCCCGACTCAAGTCTGATGTTATTACCTTATCAAAGGTGGAGGTGTCTGCAGCTCCGGGGGGAAACCAGGAGAGAGGGGAGGTGGGAGGGGCCCACGGCTTCCTTTGACTGGCTGGCAGCCGACGGGACACCAGGCATATTTATCCCTCACCGCCGGTTTATCAGCGGGGCCTGACAGGTCTTTACAGGTGCCCGTTAATCCTGCTGATTCAATTCATTTGGCTAACTGCTCGGATGCGGCCTTTCTCCGCAGGGGAGATCAAACCCTCGCTCCATTCTCCCCACGTTAGTTTGTGTTGTCCTCCTGATGGAAAGCCAAATCCACTCTCTCTAACGTGGAGATGAAAGGTGTAATGCAGCCTCGGAGGCAGTCAGATTATTCCTGCAAACATGTTTGTGCTTCTTTATTTGCTGCATGCCAGGTTGGCCTTTATTTACTCACAGATTCGCTGTGCAGGTGTGCGCCCCCGATCCAGCAGTGACTGGAAACGCCAGCATCAGACCGCAGGATTCGTGTGTCTCTCGTGATGCTCGTGTCAGATTAGCCAATCACAGATGAATAAATACACCTGCAGTGTCTCGCTCCGGCGCCGCTGGACCTGATCAGCCGTTTCAGGTTCGTGACTGAAGCAGATGAACGTGTGACCTGACGGAACAACAGTGGAAATGTGTTGATTACCACAAAATCCCGGTCAAATCTGGCTGGATTCATGGAGCAGCATCTCCTGCAGCTCCAGAGAGAAACATTCACGTCTTGATGATCACACTGAGTGGCAGTTTTGTTCTCGGTGCCCAGCTGAGTGGCGAGAGTTCGGTTTCGTTGGAAACTGAAGGAATATGGTTACACAAAAACGAGGGAGTTTTCGCCATCGCTCCTGTTGAAATCACTTGTTTTCAGCAGTAGAAAGACACACCAACTACGTGCCGTTCCTCCTAGCTGCAAGCGTGGCGAGTGTTTGTACAGGAAGAGTCAGCGCAGGCTTTTCTAGCGAGGTCTCTCCCCTCAGCTTCGCTATCAGCGCTCTGTCAGAAGGTGCGCTGCTCAGTCTCACTCTGGGTTGTCAATGATAACATCCAGGAGTCTCTGGGAAAGAGAAAGTTCTGACTTTTTCACCTTTTGTCGCATTTCTCATGAACGGATCATCACGTACAAGGTAGGGGAGAACAATACGTGCTGCTTTTCGGCCCTCAGTTTAGTCTTACAGGCAGGAAGGGAAGCCTGTCAGTCACCCAGGACTGTGAAGACTTTAATGTTACAGGATCTCAGCAGCCATTGGGCTTCACCTCCTGTCGCTAAGATGAAAGAAGAAGCGATAAAAGAACACAACTGTGCTGGAGAACGTTTCCTTCCAGGCCACATCACCTGACCTGGAAACAACAAGGTGTTTTTGACTTCATTGAGTGTGATGCAGCATCAGTCTGCTCACGGTCAGAACCTGAAACATCCGGCCAGTAGAACCTCCTCCTGCCTACAGGCACACACAGCCATCATTCCTAGTCTGGTTTATATTTTGGTTCCCAAATTTGTGTTTTTGTCATTTTTAATTTTTTTCTTGTCTTTTTATGAATGCTAAAATCTAAAATCTTCTTTGTGTGTTTTAAAACCAACACTGGAGAAGAAGAAATTGTTTTAATGTCAATTAGCAGTGAGGAAGACTGAGTCTGGAACCACAGACTCCAGACCGCCGGGACTCTCTTCAGTGTGTAGAGCAATGATGACATCAGCAGACTTCGTTGGTAGAAAGAAGTAGAAGAAGAAATGATGTAATGATCCGAACCTTGACCGACAGTCAAGCAGAACAATCCCTTCAAGTGCCTCATTCACATGAGGGTCAAAGGTCGCGTTCAGCTGGGGATCACAGCCTTGCAGCTGCCTCGGTCAAGGATGAGTTCGTTTTCAGGCTTCACCAGGTGAGGAGCCCATCCGACACGTAGAACAGAGTTCAGGCTCAGGGAGAAGAGAGATGAGCGATCGCCCTGTCAGCCTCTGCTGAGGTCACGAGTTTGATCCTCCAGCCGCTGTGTAACAGTCTGACCATCACGTCGCTCGCTTCCTTCCTAAATGCAGCTCCAAGCTTCCAGGCAGCGATTCTCCAAGGCCCTTTTCTCTCGTTCTGAGATGTCCTCGTGTGGAAAAAACAAGAATCTTGGCAGGATCACATGTTTTAACGGAGCGTTCACCTCCACCCGGCTTCCTGCCGCAAACACCATCCTTATCATTTCCTCGCCGTGATTAGGCTGCTTCCTGGTGACTGCAGCAGGTTCAAGTTCATCCATGTTGCCAGTGAGCAGCGTTTCTGTAACTTGTGGTGAGTTGGATGAAAACCGCTCGCTGCCTTCAGGGGCTGGCGCATCCCCGGGGGTTTCATTGTAGAGCAGAGAGGTGGGACATGGAAGTGCGTGGCACAAGAATTAACTGAGAGTCTGCTTTTAAGCAGTGTGCGGTGCTCAGGTGTTGTGATGTCCATGTCTGGCACGCCGGGATCAAGCTCTGATATATCTGCACTGTGAATGTGTGCTCATGAAGGAGGGAAGAGTCTGGAAACGCTGAGAGCTCAGCCATCTACTTCCTGCTCACAGGCTCGTCGGTCTCACCCCGCGGCCGCCGTCGTTGCCCCCTGGGCGAGCTGTTTTCCTGTGCTCTCTCTCCCCCATCTCTGATGGGACGTCCTCTCGCCGGCTCAGAGCTGCAAGGGGCGTTTATCTCTGACCCGCAGGTTCGGCCCCGCTGTCTCAGCTGCCAAAACAGTCCCATTCAACATTGTGCTGAGTTCATCAATGCTCCACTGACACACACACACACACACACACACACACACACACACAAACACGCACACGGATAAATGCATGCAGACACAGGGACACGCTGCAAAAAATATCCACCGTCTATCTGTCTTCTTAGCAATGTTCATTAAAGTGGGAGGGAATGTGACGTCGTCTTTGTCGCGTCACCTGAGGGGAGAAACGATGGTTTTCGTGAACGCCAGTGAAACGTTTCGATGAGCTCACGCGCCGTAACTCAACAACACTCCGAGCAGAGTGATGCTGCAGTGAGCTGTGCCGCCGAGGCCAACTACAAATCTTTTTTTCAGTTGAGAAATCTAGCGTTACTGATCAATTAGTAAGTCATAGATTACATTCCATTTTTTTACAATTTTCTATTGATGTTTTTTCTAATCTTTGTTAAAAAAAAAAAAAATTGACTTCATCTCTCTGATAAACATGGAAAAACCAGAGCCGGAATTCTGAAAACAGTTCCCTGAAAATTACAATGAAATTGTTGTTGTTTATTTATGTAATTGAATACTACAAAGTCTATTTCTGGTCATTAAATAATGCATTCAAAGGTCAGCTCTCACAAAGGAGCCTTTGTATAAACAGTCACGCTATCCCCCAAGGACCCCCGGGGGTCCCCAGACCCCACTTTGAGAACCCCTGTTATTAATAGTGAAAATCCAGCAGCTTTCCTGTAAGTGGGAGCTTTTGATCATTTCCTGGGAAGCAGAGAGGTTGTGTGGGATATAAAGGTGACCGTGTAGGTGAACACTTCTTACAGTGGACGCCAGACGCATTTGCAAACAACAACCTCACAAATGCTCGGCACGAAAGCAACCTCAGTCCTTTTGATATCTGGGGACCCCTGTGACAACTCCCACCCCCTCAGCCCCATCGCAGAGTGCCTATCAACCTCCGACAGGTCAGATCCTCTCACACACACACACACACACACACACACACACATGCTCAGGGGTCTCCAACCCGCGACCTCTCCCCTGTCACAACTGTCATTTGACTTCAGCGAGCAGAAACCCCTTTTATCAGAAAACCTGGAGCGCGGCTGTGACAAAGGCGAGGAACTGCCAGCCGCTGACCCCCGTGTATATTTAGCAGCAGCTTGGCAGTCGCCCATCCCAACTGTCGAGGCTGTCAGAGCCCTCGCGCTCACGCCAGCGCTCCCCCACCTCACTGTGATTATGGGGAGAGTCACACGGGGGGGGCCGCCATTGTTCCCTCCCCGTTTGTGTCCAGGTAACATTTTAGAAATAATTAACAGAATGACAACTCAATCAGCAGCTCACTTCCACTGCCCGTCTTCCAATAAGAATTCACAGGTGATCTGATCTGGGATCAGCTCTCTGGCTGTGGTGCAGGACAGGATTAACAGTTCAAGGCCTCATCTCCACTTCCTGCTGTAAAAAGTCTCCAGTTTTTGAAAGCCGTGACCTTTGACCCTGAGTTTGCGCATGGAGCCGGTCTGATATGAATTTCTTGGCTGGACTCGTCTCTGTCAGCAGTTTTAGAGGTGAATCCTCCTGGAGTGAAAGCAGTAAACTGTTCAGTCCCCAGTGGAGATGGAGGCAAAGTCCTAGAAATATAAAATAACCTGAGGACGTAAATTTGAAAATGTTTGTGTCAAAGCCCCCAAAAAACCCCTCCTCGCTCAGGTTCGCTGTTAAACGAGTTGATGCTCCTCACTGCAGAAGCTTCTACTGCTTCCAGGTAAGTTCTGTGCTGAATGCTCACTCTCTGCTCCAAGGAAAGAGCGCTTTGGCGACTTCCTGCTGCTCTTCAGCGGGATAGTGCCACACTTGTGCACCCACAGTGGAGGAAGAAGCTGCAGCTTCCTGATTCTTGTAGGCTGCAGGAACGTCTGCAGGAACGTAGAACAGCGCTGTCTCCTCCCACAGGGTTCTCAGGGTTTGGATCTGCACTGTTCGTCTGTTTGCTGCTGATTTCTAAATTTCAGACCAATCATGGACGACAAGTCAACCCCAGAATCTAAAGGCTGTTATTCTTCTCAGCCTCATTTTCATCTTCGTCCTCCAGTACACATCTGTTCGGAAGCGTCTGAAAGCCTCGTCAGGTTTTTCCGAGCTCTCTCCTGTACGAGTGTCGCTTCTCCTCAGATGGCGAATGTCTGGCCGTTTCATCTTTTATAACCTCGTAACCCTGCAGGCTGAGGAGGAGCGTCTAAATTAGACATTCAGCACGGGCGCCGAGCGAAGCAGGGAGCCCCGCCCTCGCAGGCTTCAACTCCTCATGTGATATGAAAGTTTGTGGCGAGAGAACTAGGTCTTTGTGTTAGTTTGTAGCTGTGTGTATTGATTGGCCTGCATGCACCTGCTGATAAAAGGAGCCTGTTTGGGTCAATGCAGCTCCAGCTGTGGGAATGATTCGGCGCTGTGTGTCATCCGCCAGGCCGGCCAGTCAGAGCCAGGCTTGTACGCCTGAAAAGGCCTCTTGTCTATTAGCATACAAGCTACCTTTTTTGCCCCTGTGTCGCCTCAATGCTGCGAGATGTGTGCTTATTGTAGTGAGAGGGAGCGCTCCAGGCCTCCCTCGCTTACCTTGGTCTAACGCGATGAGCAGTGGTGCAACCGTTGAGCTTTAGAGAAACGTTCTTCAGCAAGACGCTGCCTCGTCTGTGTCGTCTCCTCATAAATGAAGTTGTCATTAATCTAGTGAATATGCTTGTAGCGGCGATGAACGGTCCTCCCCGTGGCCTCGCCGCCGCGCTGGGATCAGACCTAATGGCTCCTCCACTCTGTGTTTAAATGCTCTTTTGGCCAGGTTAATGGGATTTCCTCTGAAAGGTCTGCGCTCGACATCTAAAGTGGTCGAGACAATCGCAATGAGCTCCGAGTCAAGTGTGATTAACCCGTTGACCCGCCTGTAGCCATCGCCCCTCGCCTCCCTCTCAGCGCCGCCGCAAATGTGTGCAAGTCAGCTCCCATCTACTTATGAGGATGTAAACAAGGAAACAAGCAGTAATGAGCGCAAGACTCAGGACGAGAGTGTGTGTGTGTGTGTGTGTGTGTGTGTGTGTGTGTGTGTGTGTGTGTGTGTGTGTGTGTGTGTGTGTGTGTGTATACGGCTTCATTCTAACTGGTTGAGTTGATACATCAGAACTACCACTCCTCCATCGACAGCGCTGCTATGATGGTCATCATACCGGCGCCATCATGGAGGCGGTGACTCTCCGCTGGCTTCGTTCTGCTTTCATTCTGTTGGTAGCCTGTTCGTTTGCTCGTAGCTGAAGGTTTCTCTGATCACTTCCTTCATTTGGAATCCAGCCGGTTGGAAGGTTCCTCCTTCAACTGGAACTTTATGGGCCGAAATGTAAAGGTGCATCAGAGTTGAGGGAGCGATCACGTTCCTCCCCAGGGCTTCAGATTTAGCGCATGCATCCATTCACCCTCATTCACTCACCTCTTTTGGACTAAAAGTTGTCGAACAGACTTGAAACACTTAGAAGAAAAAGGCTGGTTTCCTGAACAACGAAGGTCTCCGCCTCTCATACTCGCAGTCATGTGACTACATGTGTGTTGATCATGGCGTGGAACTGAATTCATGTTTGTAACGTAGACGCCTTCTTCTATCCTGCTAGATGATTTATTTGCCGCTTCCTCCTGGTGATACAACAGTCTCCGTAGCTCACACACGATGGTTCCTACCTATCCAACCCTGCAAATGCAGCCAATTGTTCCGCATCGATCCACACGGCGCCAGCGTCGCGGTAATCATCCGTTTGTGTGGGTCACTGTCTGTAATGATTTCACTCTTCTTCTACCCTCTGACCTTCACGTTGTGAAGACGTGTGTGTGTGAGAGAGAGAGAGAGAGAGAGAGATGTTAAATGATAGCTGAGCATTAGCCAGTGAACCATGCTTCTACATATCAGGAAGCAGGAGTGAGCGGCGGGCGGCGTGATCACCTCTGACTGCTTCCTGTTCACTCCTCTGAGCTTCAGCCACTCGAGCGTTCCTGCTTCTGCCTGTGTGAGTTTCTGCTCGCTTTCTTTACCTTTATTTATCCAATTAAGTCTTCCTGAATGTGACAGCGCTGTTGTCTGCTGGCTGCTGAAACTCCTATAGGAACGCAGCAGTCATGTGACCCGCCTGAACCTCTGGAACCATTTAGTGTTGCGTAAGTTACTTACGTTAACAGATTGGTGAATATAAAGAGATGATTGGTGGCATAGAAGTGGACGGAACTACTGTGTTGTCACTGTCAGATGTGACCATATTTGGAATAGAGGGTGGGGCCAAGGTGATCCCATGTTTTGAAATGATACGAGTTGTGTTTCCCTGGCCGACTGAGCAGCTGCTTCCGGCGTCTTCCAGAATATTCCCAAGCTTTGTCTCTGGACGTGAGTGTCATGGCCGATACTGACTGGCTCAGTAATTCCTCAAGACCCAGATTTCTCTGGATGGAGACGACTTCCTCTGTGCTTTGTGTACTTTCTATTTTCTTCAAAATATGGAAACCCACCTGGATCACATTTGGACACCTGGGAGTTTCTTCAACATTCACGTTTGACAGTGTCTGATCTCAATCCAGTCACGAGCCCCGGCAGCAGGTGGTTCTTCTGTCTGTTCTTTGGTGTAAAGTTGAGGAGGACCTCTCCAGCCAGCGGAGATGCTGCCTGTTCTCGAACTGCAGAGGCTGTTAATCAGGATGCTAATGAAGGTTTGTGTAGATACGTCTCCGTTCCAGGAGCTAACAGTGAGTTTAATTACCTAACCAGACAGCATCCTTTGTGGCGGTTCCAGCAGTTAATATCTATCAGGTAATATCTCAGCCCAGAGCACATAAAGCACTCCTCAGCCAGAGAGTTAAGATACACCTACTCTCCCTGGAAAGTTGCCATCGTTTGTTTTAATTGCGCCCGTTCTGATGTGGCTTCAGTTGTCAGGAGATATTTGGGAGGAAATCTTCACATGCTCACTTCAAATGCCCCAGGCTAAGGATTTCCCCTCCCTGTTTGTCAAAAGTAGCTTCCACGATGACAGCTACAGCACACGTGTGAGAACTAGGTCACACAGTATTTAGAACCGTTACCAGCCACTGCTTAAAGAGCTTGCTCCTGCCCACCTTGTGTGTTAGGGGAGTGGCCTTAATGGCGTCGGACAGCTTTTATTCCACCGAGCAGAGAGAATTCAAACCTGCTGACACAAATGACAGTGGAAGATAGATGCCTGTTAAAGTTCCCCGCAGGAATCCGTGAAAGAGTCGCACTGGATGGCAGTGAACCCTCTAGAACATGGACGTTCTCTGTCCGTTGTCCTGTAATGTTCCGTCTGCACCGTAGCCCTCGCTAAAGTTCAGCGTCTGAAGTTGCTGTATGGGATATTTTAGCTTCAAAGAGTTGAATGCATCAACCAGATGTGATGGAATCGTGTTTTTAGCCCCCATGCTAGCTTTGCTTTGGACTACAAAGACGCCTCATCGTTGCCATGCTAGCTTCCTGTTGGAGTACATAGAGTTTATTTTCTTGCTATCCACAATGTAACATTTCAGTCATTTCATCAAGGTTGTTTTCTGTAAACAGTGAAAACTGTGAAAGTCCATTTCTTCTTAAATAGTGAGTTTCACTTGAGACGGCGGTGAGAAGCTTTTTTGGGGTTTCCACCAGTTGGTTTCCAGTCTGTACTGGTGGGAAAGTCTGACGTCCCGGACAGTTTGACTGTTTAATTCAGTACAGCTGAGGTCGACTCCGCCGCTCAAACCCTGAGAAGCATTTCAAAAGAAATTCCTGCGTCGGGGTCTGCCGTATTCAGTTACGAATGTTTGCGTTAACTGTCGCGGCTCAGAGTGGGTGACATAATATTTGACAGGAGACGCCAAGTGTGAGAAACTCTGTGTATAAGTGTGTGTTTTGTTCTCCTCGGGGTGTAAAGGTATTAACTGGTGAGAGAGGCTGAGAGTGTGTTGATTGACGGGTTGCAACACATGCTCAGGTACATGTTTGCTTTTGCTGCCTGGTTCTGAAAACTCCTCCGGAAGGTTTTTCGTCGTTGCTGCAGAAGAAAGTGGTTTTGCTGACGTGATCTGGTTCTAGATCAGATTCATTTTCCCGCATTTCTGCGAAGCTGGGATTTTCTTTTCTGTTCTGTTTTAAATCCGAATTTCTGTTTTTCTGTGTCCTGCGGCACACGAGGCAGAAGAGGAAAAAAAAGTAAAAAGCTGATCACAAATTTAGACGTAGTATTTTGAAAAGTATCAGTAATACACCAGATTTTTTTCATAAAAATTCCTTAAAGTGAAAACGTGAATTTAAAATTTTATAATCCTGCTGACAATAAGACAACAAAGTGGTAGTGAGCTCTCCAATAATATTGCAGTATTTCTGCGTATTTCCACAGCAACTTCATAAAATACTTCACGTTATTTTAATTTCAAGAATTGTAAAAAAAAAAAAAAAAACACGGTTTATATTTTTGTATTTTAGCACCAACATAACGGTTTGCCTCCAGACGTGTCGTTCATGTGTAAAATGCTAAAAGAAAGGATGAAATACATAAAAAGAGAGTAAAACCTATGTTGCCTTTTACCAAAGTAAAATACAGACACGATTACTTTCAGGACCGTATACAAATACTGTAAACAAGTCCTGTCCTGGGAGGAGTGGCACTGGTGGCACGCTCTCCGGGACCGCAGCCTCAAGTTTTCTCCTGAAGTGAATATGAGCCGAAATGTCGTCACTTAGAATTTGATTGTCCTTAAAATTCCTCCGAGGGAATTCTGAGGGCGCCGAGACATGCAACACACACACACACACACACACACACACACACACACACACACACACACACACTATCCCCCAACAGGTGCAGAAGAAGATCAAGTTGCAACACCCCCCCCCCCCCCCCGCCCGCTTCCTTCCCGCCTCCCTCTTTCTCAAATTAATGCCAGCAAGAGCGGCTTTAGAGACATTTCTTGTGTGTGTGTGTGTGTGTGTGTGTGTGAGTGTGTGTGTGTGCGTGTGCGTGCGCACACACAAGCAGAAAGGAGGGGGGGTTGCTAATAACCAGGCAAGGTACACTAATCTCCGATGGCAACATTTGGTTTACCTTAAGCTGGAGGGACAGCTGTATTAAAAGCAGGAATTATCATAATCAGTTCAAACTCCATCCTCCTCCCTCCTCCTCCTCCCTGCTTCACCTCTTTGCATATAAAACTTCCACATTAGGCTTAAGAGTACAACGGCTTAGCTGCTGTTCGCCCTACATCTGTCTTCCCTCCCCACCACCAATCAGAGAGGAGCACGGAGGGAGGGAGGGAGGGAGGGAGGGAGGAGGTGAAGGTGGTTGAAGAAGGAGATGGGGAAGAAGATGGAGGATGAAGAGGCAGAATTACAAGTGAATAGGATGGAGATAAGGCGACGTCCCGGGCCTGCTGGGCGCTTTAAACCACATCCACCACAACCTGAATTAGGATTCCACGCCGTGACCATCGATGACCTCACTGACAGGACAAAATCACCCTGCAAATCATCTTTATTGTTGGGGAAGTTGTACGTTCCCTGATTGCAAAGTGGTATTCAGGTCGCAGCGATGTCATCAAGCAGCAGCAGCAAATGCTAATATTAATATTTGATGAATGGAATCATTTAACTCTTAAGTTTATGACCAAGGTTGGTGCCATTGGGTGCGACGAGAGGAGGCGAATCGGCGCCTGTCTCTTTAAGACCCGCCCCATCCTGATTGGCCACCTCCCAGAAGCCTGCTGAGGGGACTTCTACATACATTTACCTCATTATTTGAAACTTTGCTCATGTTTTGTTTTGTTTGTTACGAATGTCTAAATTTGCCGTGTGTGACAGAGAATATGAAGTCTTGATGATGATGATGATGATGATGAAGGGCAGGTGACAGACCTGCTGAACACGAGGACACGCAGCGTGACAACCCTCTGAATATAGGTGTGTGTGTGTGTGTGCGTGTGTGTGTGTGTGTGTGTGTGTGTGTCAGACCTGTTCCGGCTGCAACAGCTTCCATCTGGCTTTTTTTTTTTTTTTTTTTTTTTTGCCTCTCTCCGAGGCCCTCGGCACCATAAATCCGACTGATTACTCCGCACCCCTTTTGCTTGACTGAACCTTCACAATCAGCCGTGGCCGCCAACAATGAGGCCCTGATGAATCAAACATCCATGGCATTAGTTTCACCTTGCTGCCCCTTTCCCATGCGCCACCGCCTCTTTGTCAGGCCCCGGTTTGATGAGAAGGACTACTGACACTGGCTGCACCTATTGATAGACAATTCTGTAAAGACGGACCCGGACAACCCCACCAAACCCACAACGCTCCTCCCTCTTTTTTCCATCCTTTGCCCCCAAAAGTAAGCGAGAGAACCTGATTGGAGGGCTGCAGAGAAACCCCCGCTGTCTGCTCCGCTTTGTGTGGAGGTTTTGGCTTTAGGTGAGCTGCACTGCAGTGTCTCAATATTTGTCAAAGAAAGTTCTATGAAGGAGCCCTTCCACACACAAAGAGCTGCCAAACTAAATCTGGAGCGGGTCTTACGAAATCGCCGAGTATCATGTTATCGTGTGAAAACGCGGTTTGAAATAAAACAGGCAAAACAGGAAGTGGAAGACATAATTTAGCCCCACAACTAGATTGAGTCTGTGGATTAAAGCAGCAGCTTTTGTTCTGACTCGGGTTTAAAGAAGTCTTTAGATTCGGTTCAGACGTGGTAAATATCTGACAGCGCGGCCCTGGAAATGTGAGAGCACATCGAAAACCTGCCGTCCTCACGGGCCAAGTCAGGGCTCTGTAGAAACACACGCAAAACCTTTTTATACTTCAAGTGCATGTAAATCTGCACGTGTCTCAATCAAATAGTGATACCTGCGTATGCGGGACACGCACGCCATTTATTTTCGCCGTTCTCTCCGCTGCAGACGCGGAGAAGCTGAGCTTTAGAGGATAATTCTATCAAGATTGTCAGAAAACCTGTCAGAAAGCTCCTCGTTAATTCCGAGCGAAGTTTTGGGCGCCTCTCACAAGCCTACAAAAATGATAAAAATCCCCTCAAGACATTTACTACCGTTTAAAAGAAATACAATATAATATATAATACTCATAAAGAGTTTGATAGATTTTGAAAAAGTCTTTAGATTTATGCTCCGGCAAAGCCAGAGAACATTCCAATGCACAAATGGTTTAAATTAAAGTGTTTTAATCATCTGGCTTCAACCTTGATGTTGCTTTATTTTCCTAAAGAGGGTTTTTGGAAGTTGTCAGTAACATAATATAATATCGCTCTCCCCTTTTAATGCTATTTTATTGTTATATCACTTCCATATTATACACCAGACCCGACATTCGAGACTGGAGGTGTGCACTTTTCTATCCATCCGCCTTTTTATACCTTTTTTTTTTTCCAAATGAGAATTGTGGGAAATAAAGTTGGTAACCAAAGCAACCAGAGGAAGAACGTGTTTGCAGCTCGGTTCTTTAATGGCGGCGAAACATCATCTCTGAGAGCAGATTCTGACTTTGCTACGCTTCCAGGACGATGGCGCTATGTGGAACTTGTAATACGCATCAGCTGGTCTTTGTGGGTGGGGGTGGGGGGCACCGATGAGGTCCTGGTGGTCTCTGAGTGGTGGTCCGTCTCTGTCAGCGTTCAGCTCGGCCGTCGCATCACTCACACAACATCAAACCCTGAATGTGAAACACTAACAGCTAGCACAGCCTGGCCAGCGCGAGTGTGTGTGTGTGCGTGTGTGTGTGTGTGTGGGGGGGGGGGGGGGGGGGCGGGGGGTTAGAGAAGCTGGAGGCTGCTTATAATGAGCGAGAGACCCAAAACACTGCGCACACTGGGCTCACCAATGTGCCAACCACAATGTTTTATTCATTGAGAAATATTTGATTATATTTGAATTTAATTGACTGATTTGGAGGTAAATGAAGTGTTCCATTCTGAAATGAGACGTCTACGTTTTAACGCCTTTTCCCAGGAAGCGATGAGTGGCGTGGAAGTAAAATCACATTGAAGGGTCTTGTTGACGTCATCATAGCATTCTGAAGTGTTTGGACTGGTGTGTGTGCGCGCGCGCGTGTGTGTGTGTGTGTGTGTGTGTGTGTGTGTGTCAGGACTCAGGCGATAATTAGGGACATTGGGCCTCCGGTCTCGATGCTAAGCTAGGCTAACCACGTCCTGACCTCAGGTCCTCATTCGTCCCAGGGACAAAGCTTCCCCGATCGCTGACTTTGATGCGAACGGCGTCTGGTGTCTTCTGAGCTCCATTTCAGGACTCATCCCAAGCATCGACAGCACCTCGTCGCTGTTCCCCAGTTTACTCTCAAATAAAGTCACCATTTATTTTGTCGGTCCCAGAATAATTCAGGAAATATTTGTATCAAATTTTGTTCCCATTCGAACATGGGGGGCATAATTTGAAGAAAAATGAAAGCCCAGCATTCAAAGCAGGCAATATCAATATCCTCCTGTGGAGGAGCTCAGCTGGTGGCTTCACATCTCCACATCTCTGGATGAGAGGAGATCAAACCCAGGTAGATGAGCTGTGTGTGTGTGTGTGTATGTGTGTGTGTGTGTGTGTGTGTGTGTGTGTGTGTGTGTGTGTGTGTTTAACTGTACTTTTGCCTCTGTGCAGCATACAGAAGTGTGTATTTTAGATTGTGTAATAATTGTACGAGCCAGTTGGCCGCTTGTTAGCTTTGCGTAATGAATGGTAGTGTATGGGAAGTGTTAGCATACCTTCTTCAGACGATAACAAATACACTTTGTCCTCATTATGTTATTGGAAAACATTCTGTTGAGGTCTTTGTTGATGTAATACAAACTAATGCCCTGAACCTGAGCTGGTTGATGCTAAGCTAACTAGCGTGGGTCTCTGAGCTCTCTCTCTCTCTCTCTGTCCCCTTCTCTTGCGGTGGGGACGATGGACAAGAATTATCTCCCTGCTATAGGAGCCACAACTAGACCGTCTACAATGATAAATGGTTTGTTATTGTCCAAGTGTACACACAAACACACACACGCACACACAGACACACACACACTGTACAGAGCTCTTTTTGTAACGCACACACAGATTTGGAGTGTGTCCATGGAATTAAAACAAAAAAGCCCTCTTTGTTCGGGATGATGGCTTCCCTTCGGTCTCAACATGTGTCCGGTCTAAATCTGCCCACCTGTCCACACACTAATCCACCCTGTCTCATTACAAAACTGTGCAATTAATTAAAAGCTCAATCAGCCGGATTAGTAACCTACATTCAAACTGATACTCTGATCGGTAACCAAACATGGCTACCCAACATCCTGGGTTGAGGAATATTTGGCTCCAAACGCTAAAAAATCTCCACGTTCTAATTGTTGCCAGGCGGACTATTGAAGTGAGGGCAGCAGCAGCAGCAGCAGTGTTGTTGTTCACAGTGGCATTACAGAGATTAAGATTATATCTGCTGTATGTTTACAGCATAATGAAACAGGCCTGATATAATGACCAGCAAATCTGGATTAGGTCATTCACAGCAGAAGAGGGAATTTATTCAAATGATTATTGTGAGCAGGCTGAGCTGGAGGACAATCCCTCTCTAGGCTGACGTAAGCCTGAGCACCTCACACACACCTATGCACGCACGCACACACACACACACACACACACACACACACACACACACACACAGAGCACACACAGTGATGTAAAAAAAAATACCACAACATAACCTACATGGTGTGTGTGTGTGTGTGTGTGTGTGTGTGTGTGTGTGTGTGTGTGTGTGTGTGTGTGTGTGTGTGTGTGTGTGTGTGTGTGTGTGTAGAAGACCGTTACAAAAGCAGGTTAGAGCAGCACAGAAGTGACACGGTGCAACAGATGATGGGCATTATCCCATCAACCTGCTGTTTCTCTACACACTCTGTCCCCTCTATGTTCTCTTTTGAAAGGACAGCCGGAGTGTGTGTGTGTGTGTGTGTGTGTGTGTGTGTGTGTGTGTGAGAGAGAGAGAGAGAGATGGGTGAAAGGTGGGGGGGGGTCCTTTCACACACACTTTCATGTACACACACACACACACACACTGCACCTGTCACAAACAGGCTGTCAGAGCAGGAGAAAAGGAACTTCAGCCATGAGGATGAGCTCTGCGTGTCTGTGGGAGCTGATAAAAGGAGCTTTGAGATCTTTAACTTCACAAATATTTTACTAAACTTAAGTGAAATAATGTGGATTTTAAAAACAACAACATTCAACTCATTCATGAATAAAAAAAACTAGAAAACAAAAAACTACCGCTTGCCGGGAAGTTGCTGTAGCTCTGATGCTTCTCCTCTATAAGACCAGACTGAAACGGCCCTTTTTTAGATTCCGGTGATCGAATGAAATAAAATCATTCATTGAAGAATAACTCATTAAATTACAACAACAAGTCAAATAAATCCAGAAGGAACGCACTGACAGACGTGTTCGCTGGTTGAGACGCACCCTGAAATGTTCAGGGCTCTTTTCTTTTTGACGTTTGACTGAGATCAAATGAAATGATGCTTCGAACAACGGCAGGTGGAACTACATTGTCTCACCACTTGAGCCTGAGCGAGGATACCTGACACACCAGAGCCGTGAGGAGGCAGCAGGAAGAAGCCTCATCCTGACTGACGGCCAGGTTTGATAACTATCAGGCCTCAGTATCAGCAAACACGCCACCATCTACCACACGCTGGAAACCTCGTGTGTCATGTACCTCGCCAGAAGGTTAACTTCTCTGCCTGTAAATTGCCGCCACCCCTCCAGCGCCGCCACCGCCGGACAATAGGCTCAGCAGTGGCCTGGTGATTGCCTCCTTTCAAATGGAAATGGCGGTCGCCTCTCTTCTGCCAGGTTCCCCTAAGCAGTGTACAAATTACAGTTTACAAGGCATGGAGGAATAAAAAATGACAGAAGAAGAGAAGGCGGGAGGGCGGGCGAGCAAAGGCAGAATATCTTTTCTCTCGGTAGTTTTTTCTCTCTCTCTCTCTCTCTTTTTTTTTTTAATTCGGCAAAGTGACATGTAAATGAGCCTTTAAGTGCTCTACTGGGCGACTGTGATCGTGCCCTAATTGTCGCAGTCAATTGTGGCCAACAGTCTCTTCAATCCAGGCAGCTTTTGACAACAAGCACACCAGGATCAAAAGACGAATCATTGACTCCCCCGCCGACACACACACACACACACACACACACACACACAGAGGTGAGAGTGATAGCAGTAAGGACAGAATGATGGCAGGAAGTGGTGAACACAACAGTAATTTGCTTCCTACGCCGGCTTAGATCAACATTCCCCAAAATCCTTTGAGTGTCAAGATAACAAACGCGGCGGATGACAATGCGGGAGAGGATGGTATGTCTAAAATGAGCGGTGGAGGTACACAGCACATCCAGCAGACCGTGAACGCTCCTACAGGGCCATAAACTTCAGCCGAGGATGAAACAGAAAATAATGCACACATTTGACACCGCCAAGCTCTGGAGTCTTATCGGAAAGGTCACGGGTTCAGAGCCGACTTCTCTGGAAAGTTGTGCCACAGTTCATCCATCTGCTGCTGTCGAGTTGGGAGCGAGTGATCTTTTGGACAAACACACCCACACTGGCGTGATAGAATAGTTCGGTCAGTCGGAGACAAAGTTTGGGAGCTTTAGCAGCCGGCGTGCTGATGATTGCTTCCTTCGTTAGATGCTTCAGAAGCTCCATGAATGTGTTGCTCACCCCGTGCTGAATGCTAATGCCGAGGTCTGGAGTGATGGCCTCCACCTAGCAGCTTGTTAGCAGGATTAGACCAGAACTGGGGTGTCAGATACCGGTGGAGGGCTGTAGCCAGGAAGTAGCCATTAAATTAGGGTGCAGATCCATGTAAAGGTAGCTGAGGTGTGTTAAAGCTGTGGAGTGGAACATGACATCATAGGCTACAACATCGTTACTGTCACAGCTGCAGAAAAGAGAAAACACAATTTGGTCCTTGTGGTCTGAAGATATTTTTGGAGGAGCAGCACGATCAAACTATGTATCCGTACTCCAGTTAGCAGAGGGCTAACAGGAAGTGGCCGGCTCTGGCTACGGAGCATGCTCAGTGTGTCTCCTCCAGTTGAATGGACGTTGAGGGAACTTAGGTGATGTTAATTTAAATGAAATTATGACGCGTGAGCTGTGGGAACGAATAGAACTGTCTCGTCTCCGTTGAGCTTGGAGCTTGGAGCTTTGATGCGTCAGGGAAGCCGAGGGCTTGAATGGGGATGAAACTCCTGACGCGATGGAAGCTTGTAGCTCCTCCAGACAGAGCAGAGCTCCCGGCGTCGCTCTGTGGTGGTGCTGATACGAAAACAGCAGTTTCTGTCTCAGTCATGGGGCGCGGTTTTTAGGTCAGCGTGCTGACATGACGAAGGCCGTGGTTGTAATGACACGGTTCGGCCACTATGTCAGATTCAATCCTAAAACCTGGAAACAAAAAACAGCTCCGTGTGGTTCCTTCGTCCCGGAGAGTTGGAGGCTGAAGACGTCTGCGCGTGTGTGTCGGCTAAAGTGTCTAAAGGAGGCTACAGAGGTTGTCGACGTCACCGCAGTGAAAACAGAAGCGGTGTGAATTATACATCCATTATTTCATCTGAAAATCTAAAACTGTTCCTTGGTTCTTTGAATATAAAAGGTTCTCTAGCATGTCTCCTAGCAGCAGCAGCAGCAGCAGCAGCAGCAGCAGCATGGTGCACCAGCGGTTCATGTCTGAGTGGAGAATGTGGGACAAGGTTTCTGCAGTTGGATCTTTTAAATTCCATCTTTGTGTCCTGAGAGGATGTAAACTCATATACAGAAGCAGATATTAAGAGCACGGCAATATGCAAATGACTGTTGAGATTAGAGCTACAACAATTATTCAAATGTTTGATTAATTATTCATCGGAGACACTGTCAATTATTCATTTCAGCGAGCGATAAGTCGTCTTTTTTCTCTCTCTCAGAGTAAAAAAAGTTTTCTTGTGGGATCTATCAGAATCCCAATCAAAACCATTTTATTTGTCAAGTACAGTAAATGTGCAGGATTTGTTTTGGTGGCTCTGTTGGAGGCTGCAGCTGGAGACGCGTCACACTCCAGGACGCTGGCGCTGCCAGGCTGCAACCTCGTAGCTGCTTGTTGAGGTGAGACGCACCTTTGTGACCCGGGAGGAGGAGAACGCTGGACGTCCCTCTGAGTCTCACGCACTCACAGCCTCCGTCACCCCTTTTCTTCCTGCAGGGAGTTTGAATGTTTCGGAACCTCGACAACATTCATGTCAACCTCTCTGTCCAGCTGAGCCTGAGTGGTGATGGTTACCTGACGCTTAGCTCATGGCTTTTCTGCCCAAGCATAAACCGACCTCAAGCATGGCGGTCAAACAGCGAGTCCGATGACAGCATGTGGTGTTTGTGCAGAATTGTGCTTGTTTTCCATGCAAAATACAGAGAAAAGAGCCGCTTTCTGTGCAGCACCTGAGTTCGCAGCTCTGCCTCGTTAGCGTTGTTTGTCTCAGGCCAAAACAGCTGCTAACACTCAAGGGTAATACAAGGGTATTTCTCCTGCAGTCGAAGTAGCATCAGAGGACGTAGCAGCACGATGCCCTCGCCGGCTTTGAAGCTGTGATGTTGGCGTCTCCACAGCAGCCATCTTGAAACCTGTCAGGATGCTGTTTACGCAGGTACGACAGTGTCAGTCAGGGTGGACTTCCTCTTCATCTCCGCAGGTTGACGGCATTTCAACACACACCAGTTGTTTTAACTGACGTGCTGAGTCATATTATTTATTCACATAAAATACCAGTTTATTTAAATCCAGACATCCGACAGCAGCGGCGAATGAAGGATGAGGGTTGTCTGCTGCTGCGTGTCAGGAAGTGGTAGCAGGGTTTGGATGTTCGCCTCTTAGAGAAATTCAGCTTCGACCAGCCGCTGCCCTCGCCTGAACCCGCCGTCCCGACCTCCAGCATCCATGTGCGCGATACAGAGCTCAGCTCAGCAGCTGAGAATCAAAGCTGACTCCGGGAATCAGGTGGAATCTCCCTCCCTCCCAACCTGACGTTGGTGTCTTTCTCTGTCTGAGTTGAAGAAGTTGCCGCCTCTGCTGCAGCTAACAAGAACAACATGAAGAATCAATAGTTTTTGGTGTGAGCGTTTGTTTCTGCAGCAGTCGGCGATGGCGCAATCGTCTTCTCTCTCTGCACGCTTTCTTGTCTGACTGAGGGAGAGATCACAAATGCTCTGAGAGGAGGATTTTTCTTCTTCTTCTTCTCTTCTTCCACACGCTCTCGCTCACGGCAAATGTAAACTTAATTCATTTTGCATGTTTGAGGAGTTCTCCCAGATCACACGCTCCAGCCTTCGCCTCTCGCTCTTTAATTGTCCGTCAATCTGTGGAGTAGTTGTGGCGTCGAGGCTGGAGCAGTGGCTATCACAGAGCCAAACCCCGTCGAGAGATGTTGAGTTTGATGTTGCGGGAGCTGGAAGAGCCGCAAACAAGCGCGGCGGAGACGAGCCAGAGACGAGATGTGATCTTGGATACTGCGCGGGCTCTGTCATGCATTCAAACCCCCGGAACGCCAAGCGTTATTTTAATCAAAAAGAGGCTTTCAGGGCTGAAGCACAAACTGAGAGTTTAACACTCGAGAGGCCGCGCTGCAGCCACTTGACAGCTTTTTTGACTCGTAGAAGTCAATTATCTCAGTTTTCAGAACGTTCCTCCTTTTAACGGCTTTCTGGTCCACTCAGGACTGTTTGATTCCCTACATGCTCTCATGAAGTGCTGCTAATTTAACTGTTGTCAAACCTCAGCACTCCTCACCGATGCACCGCCGTACTCCTGCTACTTCAGGCTTCTGCTGGCCAAACGTGGAGATGAACGGGAATGATCAGGATGAATCGTTTCACCTCAGATTCATTAAAAAAGAAACTCTCCACCTGCAGTTTGACAGAAGCTGAACGAGCGCACGAGGCAGGAAAAGCAGGAGTTTCTTTCACCTCATCCATTCATTTTGAATTAGAATTTTTTTTCACAATGAATCAGTTCATCTTGTAGTCTAAAAAATATCCAGAAAATTTGAAAATGCTCATTAAGCCATTGCAACATTTCCAGATTGATTCGGAAGAGAAAATGAGGTCAGAAATGACCCCCCCCCCCCAAAAAAAAACCCTGACAAAAACTGCAAATATTTGATCTTTTTGTGAGGGAAAGACTGAAATAGTTTGCGATGAATTTTCTCTTGATTGAATGATTGGTTTCTTGATGGTAGCGGCTCCTGAATGAGCAGCGATAGCCGGGCTGTGGGTCTCCTGTCAGCAGGGCTGCTGCTGCGACGCTGACAGCAGCGCTAACATGTGCTCTTGCTTATCCATGCCGCTGGATTCCACCCGTTTGCTGTCTTCTTAAAAAGCCAACATGGCGGCTCGCGTGTCACGGGACGAACTGGATTGTCAAATTATATAGAAATATTTGTTAGGCCCCAGAAAAAATGTGGAGTTTTTAATTCCTTTAATGGTCATTTTAACAACAACAAAACAAAGATCATATTTTTCTGTCACCAAAGTTGAACATTTATTTGAGCCTCTCAAGAAAGCAAGGATTTAGTGAGAAGTGTCAGTTTTTCCAGTAGAAATCAATAATTAAGAGCTGATTGATGAAATATTAAACTCGAATGGTGTCTTGTTCGTATTTGGGAAGGGTTTGCATGTTAATCCAGGCCACAAGGATCATTAAGAACTGCCCACTTATGAGTGCTCATTCAGTCTTTCTTTGTTTCCGGTTTGTTCATTCGCTCTCGTCTCGTTGTTTCTCGTCTTTTATTTTTCTGGGTGTTTGTTCGGTTGGGTTTGGAATGACGGGAGGTGAACCTGCGCACGTCTCTGTGTCTGAGCTCCGCTTCTGGTGCACAAAATTCCGTAGAAGACAAATTTGTGACTTTGGTTTCTATTTGAGTGAAAGCATAAATTCCCCCCCCCCAAAAATACGAATATTAGACTGTTGTTTGTTTTACCTTGACCTTTGACCTTTCTCTGTTGACTGATTTCGTTCTCTACCAGTGCTTTGTATACATGATGACATCATCATCATCGTCAACTCGGTGAGACTCCGTGTCATCTCACCTGCGGCAGATCTGACCGACACAAATGACATCGCGCGCTTCCTGTCAGGTGATCTGTCATGTCCAATCATGTGGAGCCAACAACCTTTGCCCCCTCAGGTTTCTCCTTGAATCTCCCCAGTTTCCTTGTATTTGATGCTTCCTGTCATCGGCGCTGCTGCATTCAGCAGGAAACAAGATCGCCATGAATATTTCCTGCGTACTTGGATGAGCTGCTGTGTTTTTGTGACTGGGCTTGGATTCATCCCTGGATCTCCAGTCATGTGACTCTACCGGATCTAAATTAGGCCAATAATCAGGGACGCCTGGCGGCTGAGTTGTTGAATGCACAACATGTACATGCAACTGTGTGTCCGTCCTGAGGCGTGTTCTGTTGTGGCATCTCCGTCTCTTTGTCTTGTCCTGTTTTACTGTACAGCCGCCGCCGCCGCCACGGCTGCAAAACAAGTCATTACATGAAAAGATTCATTGTAGCAAAGAGACGAGGATCTGCGGTGAGGATGAGGTGGGTCAGCTCCGCCGGCTCGGAGTCCTCTGTTCAGGAGCCGGCCGGCAAACACGCGCGTCACAAACTTGCAGAAATCAACCTTTGACGGGTTTTTCTGTCTGGGTCACGATCAGACGGCGTGCTTGCAAATGCAGAAAAACCTCTGTTTGGAAAAAACAAAAACACCGTCAAAATAAAATGTTTTACTGTAATTTTTACGGTAAATGTTGGGCAACTTCTGCTGCTGCTATTTTACCTCTTTCAGAAAAAAAAATTAAAATGCATAAATTTAATTTCTTCACACGGTTTGTGACCTTTGATGACCTCACTCTTCGTGAAACCCTGGAATTAAACATGCAGCAGTGAGTGAGTGTGTGTGTGTGTGTGTGTGTGTGTGTGTGTGTGTGTGAGAGAGTGTGTGAGGGAATCAGATTGACAGCTCCTCTAAATACTGCGGAACACAACTGCAATGTGTTTACGCTGTCAAAAGAGCGGGCCTCTCCTCCAGCACACAGAAAATTAGGATTATAATCTGGGTAATCAGCAGCCAGGCCTGAGGCAGACAGCTGCACTGCTGCCGAGCTCCAATTAGATGTTGGACATTAAAAACCATTAAACCCGAGCGAGTTACCACCTATTGATTTTTCTGGGGCAAAACATTTCAACTTGAGGAAAAATAAGCCACAGTGGATCGGTGCTGCAGAAGCTGTTTATTGAGAGGAGAACGAGCACAAGAGGAGACATGAAACAATTCTCTGATAATTAATTCATTCATCTTAGAATTTCCCAGAACATTACAATCAATAAATGTGAGCTCCTAATAAACACATGACTTGAGGAGAAGCATCTCTGGGCCGCTGCTGAATTAAAACCATATATTCATTAAGCAGAAGGTCCCCCTATAGGTCACACACGCACTGTAATCCGTTTACACGGTGACTATGCGGCCCCTCGTAGACCAGCGAGAGGTGCCACTCCAGCCTGGGTGAGTGTGAGTGTGTGTGTGTGTGTGTGTGTGTGTGTGTGTGTGTGTGTGTGTGTGTGTGTGTGTGTGTGAGAGAGAGAGAGAGAGAGAGAGGGGGGGGGGCTAGACTGCTTCGTTTACATGCAAGCACCGTGGCAGTAAATTACGCATGACAATAATTCACCCAAGACTGGATCCACTTTCGACCCGAGAAGAACGGGACTCGGAGCAGCTTGAGCCCGACCCCCGACCCCCCACCCCCGCGTTCCCCCAAAGTAAAGTCAGATTTAGTACCAACAAAAAAAAACTACCTGGCTGAGGAAAAGTTGGAGGAGAAAATGATTCAAATACTTGATATAATTTTCCTCATCAGGTAGAAGCTTTGTGACGCACGGATCTGATTTTTTTTTAGGGGGGGGGGTGTGAGGGGGGGGGGGGTGGGTCGCATCAACCAGTTCAGCCTCTTGATTGATGATTTAATTAGCCATACAGTGGCGAACTGCAGGAGGACGGGACGCCAAATAATACTTTATTTACATAACCAATCAGAGCGCTGCTAAGGTGGAGCTCTCGCTCTCTCTCGCTCTCTCTCTCTCTCCCTCTCCCTCCCTCCCCCCCCTCTCCAGTCAGACTGAGATGGTTGACTTCTTTAATAAATGTGGGATTCATCCTCTTAAGTGGCCTCCAGAAGGAAGCGTCACCGTAATAATCCTGGAATATGTCTCTGATATTCCTGTAATATTCCTGCAGGGATTTTACAGGCACTTTATTGTACTTGCTGGTATTTTCCTGCTCCTTTAGTATCATGAGAACGTTCCTGCGGAGGCGCCACTGACAGCAAACCCCAATTTACTCTGGAATAAAGCAAGTCAGCGCGCGCGCGCGTCCCTCCGCTACCTGCAGCCAGGTGACTACGTCATTATCACGCCGCTCCAACACGCTTTTGTTTTTTGGGGTTTTCGTTTTTTTTAACACAGGGATTTAAAAACATAAACCAAAAAAAAAAAAAAAAACACCAACACAAAAAAATACACAAATTGACTTCAAGCAACAAGAAAATCTCAAAAATAAATTCTTAAATACATCACGGCGCGCACGTGAATCCTAAATCTCAGAAAACAAACAAACACACACGTGTTTTAATTTGAACAAACATTTTCACATTAAATCACATTTCTGCCGCGGGAAAAAAAATTACAGGGGTGAAGAATATTTACTCTCCGCCTGCAACAACAACAACAACAATAATAATAATAATAACAATAACAATGATAATAATTTATAATAATGATAATGAGAGAAATAATAAAACAAAAATAATCCTTACATGATTGCGGGCCGGCGTGGACGCGCTCCAAGTTTCTCCCCACACACACACACACACACACACACACACACACACACACACTCTCTCTCTCTCTCTCTCATAAACACACACACACACACACACACAGTCGCCTGTTCTTTCGCTCCGCGTCGGAGCCCGACATAGTTGGTTTCACTCAAAAAGAGAAGAGATGGAGAAAGAGAGAGGAGAGTGAGGGGGAAAGAAAAGAGGAGGAGAGAGAGAGGGAGGGAGGGAGAGAGAGAGAGAGGGAGGGAGAGAGAGAGAGAGAGAGAGAGAAAAAAAACTCAGAAGATGCTCACGTTTGGCTCTCCTCAATTATCCCCTCCCGTGAAGATAGGTGGCGTGCGTTTCAGGGGGCTTCTCCTCTGTGTTACACGGCGAAGAAAAGGAGGTGGAAAGAGAAAAAAAATGTCATTAGAAGAGGCGTAACACGTCAGTCCCTACCCAGGTTTGTTTCCTGGAGTGGGTGTAAGACATCAGTTGTAAACCTGCCCTAGCAGGAATAGCGGTCCCTCCCTCCTCCCAACTATTTCTCAGGCTTTTATTTCTAAGGCTTTATTATCACCGGTGAACAGGATCCGCTCACCGACGCTCCGGTGTCCGCGCGGCTCCTCAGCAGACACCTCTCCCCTCGCAGCAGGTACGTGCCCACGCCTTTATTTGATTTAAAGCTCTTTTTTTTTTTTTTTTGGAGGGGGGGGGTTTGATGGTGATGCGCGGTGGTGGAGAGAGGAGGGAGAAAAAAAGGTTTTTTTGGGAGAGTAAAGTTCCGCGCGCCCGGCGGTTAGAGTTGGAGCTGAACTCACCTGCGCAGGTGGAAGGAGGTGCGTCTCTCTTTTTTTGGGGTCGTCGTTGTTGTTGTTGTTGTTGCTTGTTGTGTTTCTCCTCTTCACCTCCGCCGGCAGCAGCAGCAGCTGTAGCGGGATGGAGGAGCCGCAGCAGCGGGGAGATGCACCGGGGCAGCACCGCGACTCCGTCCGTCTGATCGCGTCTGTTTGTCTCTGAGCTGCAACAAACAACAAAAACAACAAAAAAAGAAAGAAAGACAGAAAGAAGCTGTTTCCCTCTTAATAGAGCTGATAAATGCGCCCACACACGCGCGCGCGCGCGCGCTCTTTTGGTGCTTTTTTGTTGTTTGTGCGCGGTTGAAGGTTTTTAGTCACTTTGGCAGAATTGAAACGTTTCTTCTCTGATTTCTCCCCTCAGATGTGGATTTGCTTTTTTAAAAGCTGCGAATTTGTCCTCCGGCGAGTCTTTGTTAAAGTTGCTGGACTTTTAATCTTTAAAAAAAAATTGTGGATTTGATTTTATATAAAAAAGAAGAGAAAAAGACCCTGATTGATCTCCTGAGCCCGACTTAACGCGCAGAGTCAGTTTTAATTCAAGAGAAAATAGAGAGGGAATAAAAACAGCAAACTTTTCTTGAATGAAATTATAAAATATAATTTCAACGGTGGCGGTAGGAAACGCGGCTGTGTGAATAATCGCAGCCGCCTCCTCCTGCTCCTCCTCGTGCTGCTGCTCCTGCTGCCACCGAGCTGAGAGCCGAGCAGACCCCAACTAGATGGACGCGGATCCGCTCTCCTCCTGCTCGCTCACCTCCTTTCCCCTCTTTC
Source organism: Aulostomus chinensis (assembly GCF_037954235.1). NCBI lineage: Eukaryota > Metazoa > Chordata > Actinopteri > Syngnathiformes > Aulostomidae > Aulostomus > Aulostomus chinensis. The sequence continues at coordinate 66,645,727 of NC_141320.1, forward strand.
GAGCTTCTTCTTTTTTTCTTTTTTTATTCCGGGGATCTAATATTGTTGCTCTGTCTCTGTGTGTGCGTGCGTGCGTGTGTGTGTGTGTGTGCGCGCGCGTGTGTGTGTGGGTCTGTGTGTGTGTGTGTGTTTCCCGTCAGATAACAAGCTGAAATCAAGGAATCGAGTCCATGCGAGCTGCCATCTGATCCCACACACACTTATCAATGAGGCAGGAGATCATGGCGGATGGCCCCAGGTGTAAGAGGCGAAAACAAGCCAACCCCAGACGGAAAAACGGTAAGAAGCAGCAGGCGGGGATGAAACGAGGGGCTATCTGGTGGATGGGAGTCCGGTTTGAGGGCTTCCACTCAGGGTGTGTGTGTGTGTGTGAGGGTCCGCGGCTGGTGCGCGTTCCTGCCTTTACGCAGGGGAGGAAGGGACCGCTATCCGGGGAGAGTGTGTGTGTGTGTGTGCGTGTGCGTAAATGCTGCTGGACTCTTGTTGTTTTTTTGTTTTTTTTAAATCGTGTGTTTTTTTTCTAGGGGAGTATTTTGGGAAAGGTTGCGGGGAGGTTAGCTGGAAACTTGTGGATGTTGGAAAGTTGTCGCGGTGCCCGGCTGCTCCCTCGGCCGGGACACAAGCCGCCAAGTTGGGGGTCTGTGCGGCGGTCAGAGCCGCTGGCTGGAGCCGCTGCTCGCTCCTGAAGTCCGATCTTGTGACTTGAATTTGCTGGGAGCTGGCGCGTCTCAGCCGCGATCCTGCTCCTCATTCAGGCCTTTACATCTCCTCCATAAAGCCCGTTTTCAAGTCCCCACGTTGTCGCTGTTTTCCAGCTGAAATAATTCGCAGGAGGTGGCATTTGGCTGCTGCTTTAAACCTTTTTGTTAGTGACTTTACTGCCGTGGAAGCTCCATCCCGGAGCAGGGTGACATGTCGGGGAGACGCTGGACACTAATTGGGTCCGGGCTGGAGCGCTGGAGGTGCAGATTTGTTGGTTTTCTTTCTCCATTTGACTGCACAGTTTCTCACGAGAGGCAAATCAGCAGTGACATTTCCTGGCCCCGTTATTCCTGATTATTCCATATAGGCTCACTGGAAGCTGTGTGTGTGTGTGTGTGTGTGTGTGTGTGTGTGTGTGTGTGTGTGTGGTGTGTGTGTGTGTGTGTGTGTGTGTGTGTGTGTGGTGTGTGTGTGTGTGTGTGTGTGTGTGTGTTTAAAATAATCTCGCTGTGATTCCAAGCTTTTATTTGCTTTGGTTTTTTTTTTTTTAATCTCTGCCCCCACAGGTTATTTATCTAGATCAGATTTCATTTATTGATTTCATTCAATCGATGGCAGACAAGTATTTTGTTCCTCACAACTGAAGAGAGAAGAATTTCAGTCCACGTTTGTAGAATTAGAACAAATGCGAACACGTCGAGTCCTGGCGGCTGTGCAGTCACAGATAAAATATTATTTCCACACCTGACAGAAGCTTTGGCAGAAAGAATATTTTTATCCTTTTAATAAAGACGAGAGATGTAAGTTCCCTTTTTCTTGGATAAGCTCCGTCTGATGACCCCCTCCTCTCCTCTCCTCTCCTCGCCCCCCCCCTCCTCCTCACAACCATTCCTCCCCCCTGGGAATGCAGAGGCTTATTGAGGCTTGGCCACTCTCCTCTCTCCTCTGTCCTCTCCCTGCCGGGCGAGGCGAGGCGAGGCAGGGCGCTCGGTGGATCCACCATCGAAAAATTCAGCGTGTAGAAATGTCTTTGGACGGGAGATGTTTCCCTCCTAAACACACACACTCTCACACACTCTCACACACTCTCACACACTCTCACACGCTAAAGGTGTGTTTAATATTGCTTGGAATTGTGGTCTTTGTCCTCAGAGGGTTTTATTCAGAGACTCTGAGCGGTGACACTGGGGGCCAGAAGAGTGTTGGCCTTCAGGGCTGGAGGTGCTACACAGTAGCTGCGCTCCCTCGCCGTCCCAGCTGCCCGTTCCTGCTATTTCACCACACTTCATCGTCCCAAACATGAGAGCGTGTGTGTGTCAGTGCGTGAGACCTGCTAGAGTTCGGACCTGGCCAGGTGTCCCGTCCGGCAGTGGGACGGGAAGAACACCTGTCCTCCTCGGGCTCTGACACGCCTCCAAACCTGGGCCCGTTTCTCATGGTGTAGATGAGGAGAATTATTTTGTGACATTTGATTGTCGGGACGTACCCTCGGAGGGATTACATAATCTGAAGAAGTCCAATCCCCCTCCTCGCTCGCTCGCCCGCCCGCTCGCTCTCTCTGGCTGCTTCATATCTGGTTATTAAGACTATCACAGATTCACACAGGAAAAATAGGGGAAAGGGTGTGTGTGTGTGTGTGTGGGGGGGGGTAGCCTTGTATTGAGGCCCAGACAATGCCAGATTTCTGCCAGTCTAAACAATTTGTCCATCTCTATTATTCCTCTGCCTTTAAGTTGTGTTTGCTGCTCCCACAGTCCAGAATAGCGAGGGGGGGCTAAGACAACCTTTCCCTCCCTCCCTCCCCTCCTCAAGGTATTCTTTTGCCATCATCACGGTGCACAGGGGGGGGCAAAAAGAGAGGAGGAGGAGGAGGAGGAGGGCAGGTTTTGCAGGGCGCTTGCGGACAATTGATTGTCAGTGGTAATGTGTTTCATTTACATGTTTATACCTTCAATAATGGCGGGGGGTTGTCCACGCCGCCTTTCACTGCTGCCATTCCCATACGGGCTGCGCCGGGCCGCCAGAAATTTAAGGAAAATAATTTATTTAAAATAATTAGTGAGATATTAGAGGAAGAATGCAGGATGTTGTATTTGGACTCCCATGTAAAAACAGGTTGTCCAGCTAATAAGGAGCCATATTTGTCCCGTCACACACACACGGACCTTCATTTTCCCCAGTTTGCATCACTTCTCCCTCTCTCTCTCTCCCTCTCTCTCCCTCTCTCTCCCTCTCTCTGCAGTCGTCACAAGCTAAATATATCCATCTGCTCCAAGTGTGTGAGTCAAGTGTATATAGCCAAGCACATAAAATGAATGGACTTCCCTGACGAGACCGTCTCCAGCGGGGGGGAAGGAGCGCGCTCCCTCTTGGTGTCATTTTTTTAAAGGCTTTTTTTTTTTTTTTTTTTTTTTTTGGTCGTCCTCTTTATTTTTTTTTTTTTTGGTTTTGTTTTTGGTGGCAGGGCCGGTGATTGTAATTGAATTGATTTAATTTAGTGTGTGAGATACAGTTACATCCTCTAATATTCCACCAGGAATTGAAGCCACACAGCTTTTTTTATTTTTTATTTTTTCCACGCTTTGATAACGCGGATAAAAGCAAATAGCATGGCTTATGGCTCTAAACCCCCCCACCCCCACCCCCGCCCCCGCCTCACCCTACAAACACACACACACTATTTAGAAAAAATAAAACTGTAAAATCTGATGATCATCTCCAGCATCCTGGACACTGGACACAAACTTTCATCCCTCCTCCTCTTCCCCAAAAAACATTTTTGACACATTTTATTTTTATTATCCTCTTTTTTTCCCTCCTTCCTCGACCACCCTGCTTGTGTGAAGATTTTTTTTTTTTTTTTTTTTCGCCTGGCGGCCAGAGAACACACACTTGCAGAGGCACCGCGAGCCCGGACCCCTGACACTGCGGGTCTTTGGAATGCCTTAGGTACGATTTCACTTTCGCTCACATCAATGCTGACCTGAATGCCTTTCATATCTGATCCGCCGTGTCTCTCCTGGTAAACATCCCCCGGGGGGAGAACAAAGAAAGGAGCTCCTCTTCTTCTTCTTCTCCCTCTTAATCACAATTCAGCCCCTTTCGCCGCCAGCAGCAGGGCTACACATTTGCATTCAGCATCAGAAAAGGGCCTGAGATGAAAAGGGGGGCGAGGAGGAAAAAAAAAAAAAGGAGAGGAGGAAAAGAAGAAGAGGAGGCGGGTGGGTGTTGGAGAGAAATAACTAGGGTGTTTGTGGTTGTTTGTTGGTCGTCCCCTGGTTACAAGCCTTTTATAGCCTCCCTACTCTAGCAGGGACCCGGGCCCCTCCTGACAGACAGATAGTGTTACGAGATGGCGTGCCCACACTATTCGTGGCCACTCACACTTAAGAAGAAGCAGGAGAAGCTGCGTCCGCGAGCGCTGGATGGCGTTGAGAGGAGCTGATCAGAGCAGGTGGCTTCAAGGTGTTTCCTTCACACTGATGAGCAACAAACAGAATGTTGCTTTATCAGAATTCCCAGGCTGCATGTATGCAAATCTTAAGCAAAGATGGGGTGATGGGAGGGAAAGGGGGGGGGTCTTTAAATGGCATCATGTGATATGGATTCTTTTCCTCACCCAGAACTTTTTTTTTCTTCTTCTCTTTTGGTTAAGAAGAAGGATTATCGGTACACCTTCCCTCCCTCCCTCCCCTGGCCAAGCTGCGCAGGATTTAGGCAGATTTACTTCAGCAAACACCTTTGGACACTGGGGGAGAGAAGGAGTCTGTTTGCAAAAGGGGCCTTTTGTTCCGAGCGGTTCTGGATAATGCCTTACCAGGCAGCCATGATATGAACCCGTGCTTTGGAGGAGAGGGGTGGCGGTTAACTCTTTACTGCTCCTGTCTGTCACAATCACGCTTGATTTTCTTTTGGGACATATTGGTTTGAAATAGCAAAGCTTTATTACACACACACACACACACGCACGCACAGCAACTGCCAAAACCGATGAAAGCGAGAGCGGTGGCTGCTGGGATCCTGACTAACGCCGAGGCATGAATCAGCCAATAGTGAGCCAACTCTGCTCCTGTGACTTCCCTTTATGTTTAAACGGCAGTAACGACGGATGTAGTGACACAGGCTGCGCTCTGGCATCGGCTGCACGCTCTCGGCCTTAATCTTCTGCATTTGTTTATGCATCATAAAATTGCAGGCGGTGTAACCAGCGAGGAGGGGAGGAGAGGGAAAAAATGCCAGCTTTTACTGCATGGCAGCTGAACTGTTGCTGAACTTGTTCCCCAGAAGGAATCGCCTGAGAAAATCAGGTTCTGCTCATCTTTGGGCCACTTAGGAAGCTGCTTTAGAGATTAATGGGAGGTTTAATTTAAGATGGAGAGATGGCGCCGGTCACTCAGGACGGAGGGGAGATGAGGGATGAGAGAAGGTGTTGGTGCCTCATCCAGCCCTCCACGTTATGGCGTTCTAGTAAAGCTGCAGATGTCTTTCTCCTGCCTCTCTGACTTTATTTCATGCCTTCACGCTCGTTCCCTCTCCTCATCCTCCTGTTTGCCCTCCGTGTGATTTCGACAGCAACAAAAAAAACAAAACAAAACAACGAAAAAAAAACAAAAAGGAAGAAGAGGAAGCAAACGCAGAAATTGAAACTTCACTGGTCCGGCAAATAATGGCATGCATTTGGACTTCCACTCTTTACCATAAGCCGGCATGTTTTATGCATGGTGTAGGAGGGAAATGCATTTTTGAAATATCATGCCTCATTTGAGTCCTTCTCAAGTGAAAGTCTTTATTTGGCCCATCCGCTCCGTCTGCTGTTATTCAGTCGTTCTGCTGTGATTTTTCTCCACGCGTCGACTTTTCTCCCCGATTTGCGAGGCGCCAGGTTGCCGAGCAGGTGTAAACGAACATTCGGATCTTGTAATTAAATGGCAGGGGGGCAAAAACAACTTTAAAAAACACCTCGTAACAATGAGAGTCCTCGCCCGGGTGCACAAATTAAATGTCTTCCCTCATCCAAGCATGATTTCCCTCACTGGAAGGATATTTTCACAATCTTTGCAGTCTTTTCTGTGTAAATCTGACATATTCTCTGAAGTCATATTGATCACAAGCTGTCAAGCTGAATCTGAAGCCTTTTAATAGAGCAACAATACACGTGAAATCCAAACAGCGTGTGTGTGTGTGTGTGTGTGTGTGTGTGTGTGTGTGTGTGTGTGTGTGTGTGTTTGAGACCTATCCCTGTCAAGCAGAAATCAGGGCAGAGCTTCATGTGAAGGAGAAACAGAAATCACCTCACTGGCACATTAAAATGATTTTTTTTTCGCCAGCTTTTTTTTCTCTCCTGGTGCTGCTTCAGAGACGACACCTTTGTGCAAACAAGTGTTGAAAGCAGCCTCCAGTTTTCTGCTTCTGATGTCGGCGCCGCTGATCTGCAAGCGCCGCTCGCTGCCACATGTACACACGCAGGCGCACACCCACACACACACATTTTAGGCGAGCACACACACGCTCTTTGATGTATGTTTGATTGTCGGGTGGAAGAGCTCTTCTGGCAAGGTCACGGCCGCGTGGAACAATCAATAACAGATCGGCAGATTAAGGCACGGTGACATCTGGAAATCTGGGCCTTTACACACACTTTGCTGCTACCTTTCATACAGCATGCTATTTGAACTCGCACTTTGCTTTATTATTCAGAAGGTGTCCCGCTTCCGTGCCACCTAAGTGCACCCCTCTTCTTCTTCCTTTTTTTTTTTTTTTTTAACGAGGGGCTTTCATTTGGGCTCTCACGTAGAATTCAGATCTCACTTTAATTGCAGCTGATTGCCAAGCAAGATTAACAAAATTAGGTCATTTTGCGGTTGCACAAATTTCACTCACTTTCATCTCGGCGCTGATCAAGCACCTTCCTAACCGGAGGTTGCAGCGAAAAGAGGAAATGGTCAGAAATTACACACGGCCCCCGCTTGTTATTCAAACATACATTTAACCTCTGGCAAAAGTGAGTCAAGGAGAGACGGAAGGGGGGAGCACATCTTCCCCTTTAAATGTCATCTGCAGTGCAGTCAGCGGACATGTGTAGCAAAGTCGAGCGTGTTAAAAACTCTGAGAGGTGAATTCACGTGTTAATGGGTTCTGACTGGAGAGGGAGCCCCCTCCCCTGAACGCCTCGTGTCCCGCCGCTGTCAAACGCGAATGTCAAACAAACACCTCCTCAGGTAGCGGGGGGATAATCACACCGACAGGCCTGTCCTCAGCCTTTCTGACAGCCGGGACAAGCGGGGACGGAGGCGGGAGCCGAGAGGAGCTTCCTGTGGTTTCAGGCTGCTGTTCAGGGCGAGCTGGTCAAGCCGGACGTTGAGGATTTGGTGTGTTTAATACATTAAAGCAAATGAAACACTGCGAGGAGTTGAGGTTGGAATCTGACAGCAACCATCCCTCTGTGGTTGTAGTTTCGGTTTGGGTGACAAAGCAAGAATCTGGGCTTGGGTTTTGGTTTGGACCAGGCACCGGTCATTATCTACTCTTTAATGTCACGATGAAGTGATAAAGTGGAGGTTTGTGCGGTCGTAATACGCGATTGACGCCTCATTTTTCTGGCCAACACACACAGATGGGAGCAAAGTTATGGCTGAATTTGGTCGTCGCTGCTCTTCAGACCAGAGCGCTGAGCGAAGGCCAGGCTGTAGAGGGCACGCTGGGTATTTCCTGACCTGGAAACCCTCTGGGAGAAGATCGGGTCAGATATGGAGACTCGAGCTCGTGACTCAGCCGGTCCAGTCTTCGGTTGGGTCAAGGCTCTCTGACTCACGGGTTGTTATGAAGCTCTCAAATGGAACAACAGAAGTAGCGTTAAGAGAATCAAGTTTGCTCTTTGGCGCGGCCCCTTTCCCCACCCCTGCCTCCATCCATCGCACCAGCCAGCCAGTCCGTCATCTAACCAGTCAGCCCACTCTAATTACTTCTCCCCCACCCAAGGGAAGCTACTTCCTTATCGCCTGGCCGTCTTGCTCCGGCATTCCTGAGATAAATTCCCCTCCACTTTGTTATTCTTACTACTTAGGGGTATTGGAATTAGCATGGCCATCAAAGCAGACCTTGTACTCTGCCTTTTTTCTCACACACCCCCTCCGACGACCTTATCAGTGGTCATACATTACAGCCGGGCATGGGACGTGCCCGCGGGCTCCTGAGGTGAATAACGGACAGAGGTATCGAGCCGCGTGTCTGACATCAAAGAGGGATGATGAAGCGATGCAAATGTGCAGCTGGCGGCGCCTCGCTCTCGCCTGGCCTTTCTCAGGTACTTCAGGCCAGCGTGCTAAAGGATTTGTCAAATTGCTCTTTTTTAGCGGCGCAGGTAGCTGTGACGTGTCATATTCATCATGAAAGAGTCGTCAGCCCTCGGTACCTGTTCAAGCCCCGCGTTCCGGCACGGCTGGGTAAATAATCAGCGCTCCATTCATCCTCACTTTTTTGGGCTTTTTTTCTGATCGCGACCGAGCCCTTCCTTCCTGCCTGGCTTCCTTCCGCTCCTCGCCGCATGTTTCCCAACATGGTTTCCACCTCAACAGCAAGCAGACGCCGCCTTATAAACTGGCAATCACGCTATCCCTAATGTTATTACTTTTCATAATTAGTTACAGCAACACTCATTCCACGACTGGCGGAAAGGAGTATTCCTTAGTAATTAAGGTAATGAAATATTCATTTATGCTACCTTTTCAGCAGTCTCACAAATGAGCCAGCCATGCTTAATGTCCGCCCTGCCTCTGATTTTATTATGATGGCAGACTGGCACATCTGCAATTAGTACTCACACTGACAGTTAGCGTTTTGCACGAGGCGGTAAGCAGAGGGAGGTGAGGTGAGGCAGGGGAGGCAGGCTGCTCGCTCTCTTCCTCCCCCAGCACCCCAGTTTTTTTCTTACCTTTACCTCCTCCTCCTCCTCCTCCTCCCCCCCACCGACTCGCCTCCCCAACGGAGAGGTTACCTTTCCCCAATGGTGCGAAATCGACTTGACATAACTGTTCATCAGCTTCTGCCCCCCCCCCCTCCCCCCTCCTCACCCCCCGAGGTAGTTTGCATCAAATCAGGCCCAGTCAAGCTTCAAGTAGAAATTGGCAGGCCAGAACCTGGAGGAGAGACAGAGGGAGGGAGGGAGGGAGGCTGGGAGCCTCGACAAGATGGTGACTGTAAGGTCAGGTTAGTCTGTTCAATCAAGTCAGCTGATCCTCGTCAAGCCTTCGCACTGTATTTCAAGTTACACGCTGTTTTTTGGGTGTAATTCTACCAATATCCAGCAACACGAGGGAGCGGTGAGCGTCAGCTGCAGCAGCCTCGAGCAGAGTGTCCATGCACGGCTTCCTCACGCCGCGACATGCCATGTTTCAGGACGGTTGTGCCGCTCCTGTGGTTATTGTCTGGTTAGGATTGGTCAGGATTACAGTCTCACGAAAAAAACACCAGCTCCTTTCACCAGAAATCAACTGAAAACGTTTCAGACGTCAAGCTAAAAACACCCATTTTTTTTCCCCTTCACGTTGCTACAAGCACGCGCGTCCTGTTTGAAACGTGGGGTTTTGTCACCAGAAAGAGAGCTGCTACAATTTCCAGGTGAAAACACCCGTTTCTTTCCCCTGCGTTGCGCTAAAAACTGTTCTGACCTGTCAGGAAGTGTCCTTTATTATGAAAGTATCATGGATATTAATTAGTGGGATTAATGAAGCTTTTATTTTGAAGTTTTGAAGCTCTGTTAGAGGGCACGAGATGACGAAGGGGGCGGGATCAAATATTTTCATCATCAGTTTGAAAAAGGGCGATCACACATGTTCACCAGGCTTCTTCACACACATTGGACACACATTTGAGCCCTAGATTAATGCGCGCGCACACACACACACACACACGCACACACACACTAATTGGCAGACAGACAGGTCGCATCAGACACACATGCGCCATTTTTTATTTCTTTCCCGGTTTCTCTTCCTGCTGAACCTCGCCGTGGCCCTCGGAGAGAAGCAGATAAGGACTTTGTGATGAAACTTTTAGTGAATCTCGCTGCTCCAGTTCTGTCGCCGCCACGTCACAAAGCTCAACCCCCCCCAACCCCCACCTCACCCACCCCCCCCCCCCCCTCCTTACAGCTGCCATATATTCTTATTAAGGCTGCGTGGGAGAGGTGAGTGTCTTTATTAATTTCTCCGTCCCACCCGACCAGGAACTCCGGTCTCTCGGACACTTTTCTCTCCCTGTCACACCTTTTCTCTCTTTCACCTTTTGTTTGTCTACTTCCAATCGTTCTTTTTGGCACTTTTCTCTTCCACCACCTCTCCTCTTCTGTCTTAATCTTTCCTTACCCCCTCCCCCTCCCCCCGTCTGCCCCTCCCTCCCTCCCTCCCTCCCTGTCCTCAGCTTTGCATGTGCTCTGATGGGCTGATGGCCGTTTCGACAGGGCAGCATTGAGGTAAAACGGTGTGACGGCAGAGTTTTGTTAAGCCGAGAACAAAGGCGCGGAGATGCCGAGCCAAGCCATTGTCCCGCGCCCGTATTGGCCTTGCCACAGTTTTGCAGGATTTAATGCTCTGTTTACCTCCAGCCAATCGCCACTAATATTCAAAGAGGAGCTTCTTCTCCCGTCAGATGCACCTCAGGATGATTTTAGACGGACGAATCGTCCTCCTCCTCCGTCAGGCAGGAGCAGGTAGACGAGGCGGAGGGTTAAAGTGACACGTCAAGCGAAGAATGAAGTTGTTTCTGGCCAGGCAGATGTGGTATCTCCCTCGAATGTCCCCGCGTTGACGAATGTCCCCCTCATGCAGTCGGAAATCTACTCATGTCTTTTTACCTCGAAGAAAAAGAATTGTCAGAGATGGCACAAGTACTTCTTTACCCTACATTTTCATGTATTTTACTCTGTTCCTTTTAAAAAAAAAACCTCACTTCTTTGTACTTTGTAGTTTAAAGTACATTTACTCTGTAATCCAACATGAATAATAAAAAGGTTGTTGTCTTTTTTGTTGTTGCTGTTGCTCGTTTTCTACGAGTGCTGCACTCCGGAGGTTTTTTTTTTTTTTTTTAAATTTTACATTTTGACTTGCAACTTTAAACGTGAATTTTAAACTGATGCAGCCAACGTAGACTGTAAGGAGATTGTTTTGCGTGTGTGTGTGTGTGTGTGTGTGTGTGTGTGTGTGTGTGTGTGTGTGTGTGTGTGTGTGTGTCTGGACTGTTGGAGTTCCCCTGCATGGTCTTTGGGCAAACTGAAAGCAGCGCTCAGTGGGATTAGAGAGTGAGTGTTGTTGGGGGTGGCTAAAGGCGGAAGACAGAACACAGGAGGATTCTGGGAGTTTTTTCTGCTCTCTCACCGGCTCTTTGCACTGCCTCTCAACAAGGGAACCCCACTGAATGTTTCCATATTGGGGATGTGCGCGCACAAAATGTTGTTTCAGGGCTTTTTCAAGCAAAAATGTCAAACATTTGCTGCTCCCAGACTCTGACTCTCAGGATTTGCTGCTTTTTTGGCATTGATGAGAGAAAATGAAGAGTTCTGGACGGACGGGTGAAAGCTGTTAAACACGTCACTGTGGCTTCTTGGAAATTGAGATGAGCATTTGTCACATTTTTCCTGCCATTGTACAAACCAAATTATTAACCCCGAAAATAATCAGCAGATGAATGCATGATGAAAATACTCATTAGCTGCAGCCAAAACCAAGAACTCCTGCAGGAACTCAATTAGTGACGTCGTTTCCCAGGAAAAAGCCTTCAGGAGAAATTCGACTTTTTTTCCTCAGAACTCCTGAAGTATTTTTGTGCGCAAAATCTCCCGATTAAAGAAAAACAATGCGGCAGTGTTGTCAAGGAAGGCCTGTTTAGTTATTAGTGACAGAACATGTACAATGTTGGATGGACAAAAGAAACACGTCACTTTGTGCTCAGGGAAATTGAAATGAGCATTTTTCACATTTTCTTGACATTAATCGACGATGAAAATACTGAGAATTTCTCGCCAAACCGAGAGAGCCTGCAGGAAATTGAACGAGTTACGTCAACTTCCAAGAAATTCTGCGTTTACTCAGGACTCCTGAAGTATTTGTACCTCAAAAAACTCCACCAAAGCAAAAGATGACGGCAGTGTTTTAGGAGGAGGCCCCACAGTGGAGTGTTTTTTTGTTTTTACTGCTCTGACATTAAGATAAAAGTGAAGTTTGAGAGCACAAGAGGCAATAAAGGTGCCGTCATCAATGATATTTTCACGAGCACATAAAGATTATGAGGCGGTGGCTGCAGCATCCATCTGTGCTCAGTAGTTAAGAGAGGATGACTTTCATTTAAATAGTTTGTTAAGGTCAAAAGAAGCACAACAAACCCTTAAACCCCCAGATGATTGACAAGCAATTGTTTTTGGGCAAAGAAAGACAGTGAAATCCTCTCCCTGCTGCTCCGGTAATTAACGGGTTAACGAAATGAAAGTCAAACTTGCTCTTTCCTCTCCGCTGCTGCTGCTTTCTCTCTTTTTGCAAAACAATTACAAAATTACAGTAGATAAAAATTGAACGGCGCCAGTATTTATGCAATCAACATAACGAAGAAACAAAACAATTTAATGTGGAAAAATCATCATTCATCTGCATTATAATTGCTTCTCTTTCACATCTACGGGGATGGTTAATTAAAATTGTGATTAAATGCGCCTGCACAGCCTAGGATGTCTTCGCCCTAAACAGGTGCTACAGAATTTAAAAGTAAAGAGAAAAAGCTAATTAGCATTGGAAATTGAGAAATTGCCTGCAAGAATCTGTGTTAATTTCAGTCACTGATGAGGTAATTTATAAAGGGGGAGCGCCGAGGAGTGGGTGAGAGATTGCAGCCCCCCCCCCCCCACACCCCCCCCAAACGCTGAGTGAGTTCCCAGCATGCAGGTGAAGCTGTTTGCAAAATATTGAAGCTATTTGGTATTCTGTCTTCGTTAGCGTCGGTGAATCTGAGCTAGAATAAACACTCCAGACTCAATAATGACATCACAAACACCTTGGGCTTCAGAGGGAAATCACTCCAAGGCGGCGTGCGTGTACGCCTGTGATGTCCTGCTGCGGAACGCCGGAGAACAGCACTCATTTCCTCATTGAGAGCCTTGTAGTTTTGGTTGGAGCAACTTTTCAGGGTCAGGCAGCTCGCTCGGCACACAGATGGCGGTTATAAACTTTTCAATTGAAGTTAGGGAAAACACAACATCAAAATTGTGGCGGCGTGTTTTTTTCCTATTGGCCTGCGATGGAAGCGGAGCCCGCCTCTCAGAATGTTGGCTGCGGTCCTCCTTCCCGCTCAGAGTTTCCAGAAACTTCACAGATACTGCTGATCTGGAGCTCTCGTGTACGCTACCCCTAGTAATTACCTGTCATTGTCCGTCATTATAGTTGGCGGTGGTGAAATGTCAGGCCTGGAACAAGACGAAACTGTTCCATCATGTTCCTGAAATTGGCTGCAACTCCCTCTGACTTTCCCCCGATGACCCGTCCATTTCATCTCTCCTGTTTATCTATCTAATGTGACTTCTCTCGCTTGAAACCCGCTCAAGTTTTGATGCGCTCCTCAATTATTTACCGAGCCGGCAGAAGGTGACAAAAAGTTTCCTGACATGTCACCAGATTTTTTGGAGCAACTTCAGTGGAGCAGGGCGGGCGGTTGGACAGGTGGGGAGGGGGGAGGTGCCGGAGCAGCAGGCCGTAGGTCATTAGGCCTCCACGCTGCTGCAGCTGAAGTATCAGGCAGCATTAGCTTGGAAAAAAGGGAAAGCCAATTTGCTGAGACATCCTCTGTCGACCTCTCATCATAACTGGGGCCTTTTTCTTTTAGATTAAGTCCAGTGAGCAGAACCCGGCCGCCTGTCAGCCCGTTAAGCCCGACCCCCCCACCTCCTCCTCCTCCTCTTCACTTTTTAACAATCGCCTCTCTCACTCAGCCTCAAAGCTCACCCAAACTTCTGCTGTGACATCTGAGCTGCATTTGACATCCAAGCTGGTTTGTTGTGAGTTTGTCTCCTCCGGGGAGGGGCCGCCCCCCCCCCCCCCCACACACACACACACACACACATATTTACATTTTAACTCCTTGAAGTTTTAAAGAGTGAGCACTTAGATCCCTGCACGCTGTCTAGCATGCAACAGTAGCTTCATAGCTTTGCCGTGTTTCTTCCTCAGTCGGCCGGTGAGCAGAATCTTAACTTAACAAAGTAAAACAAGAAAATGGTTTTGCAGCTAAAACAGATAAAGAAAAGCCTTAACTTCCTCACTTCCTTGTGTTGCGTGTTTAAGGGGCCGTTCTTCCTCTCATCTTAAATTTGGGTTGAGATTCCCGAGTCAGTATTGAGGGAGAGAAGAAGCGCTTGGCAGCCGTCAGGGGCCGTGTCAGGAGCTGGTAACGCAGTGAAGAGCCATTTAAGGCCACAAACAAGAACAAGAATCTTCACCTTCATGATTATTCCACTTTTTCTCTCTGCTCTCCTCCCCCTCCTCCCCCTCCTCCCCCTCCTCCTCCTCCTCCTCCTCCTCCTCTGAGTCACTCGGCTGCACAGGTCAGGCAGTAAGTGACAAGGTATTTCGTCGTTTTGTGAACCTTTGCCAGACTGATTGTTCAGTGCAAGTGTAGTGTAACTGAGCCGCTTGTAGCTCGCCGGAGTGTGGAAAATAAGATCGAGGACTGATTTTTTTTCTCTCTCTCCCCCTCCCTCCCTCCCTCCCTCCCCGGTCGACTCCTGGTTTTACAACAAAGTGAGATAGTAAAATAGATATGTAGTGGCTCAGTAAGAGCTGCCGTGTGCTGGCACCGCTGTCGCTCTTCATACATTTCCGTTCCACCTGACAGCCCGCTGTATTGTTCCAACATTTACACTCGCACCAGTTTGACCCATGACCACTTGTAGCCGCCTATTATGCTATTACCGCCCAGGCGCTCGCCGCTCTGACTTCTCTGTTTTCACCCAGGTTATGAATGTGAGTCACGGCTGCACCGCCGGCACGGGTCAGAAACTCCCGCGGTTGTCGTCAGGTTTCTGCATCAGTGACACCGAGACAAATTCCTGAACGTTCTGGACTTCTGTTTCTGCTTATTCCTCAAGTCTGCCGTTTTAAGGTTTACATTAAAGAGCACACGGAGGAAATCCCAGGAGATGGAGAGGAATGGCAAATATCTCCCTGCTTTCAATAAAAATTGATTTGTGTCAAGGAAGTTAAATTTTTCAGGTTTTCTGGCAGCTTTTTAAGAAAGAGACATGTTCCATGAAGAGATTTTTTTTTGTTTTAAACTGGAAAGTAAATATAATAAATATTGACTGCTAAAATGCTGGTTTTCTAGGAGCCAAGAGAATATGACAGCCTGGTTCCAATAAATCAAATTGGGTTCGTCTTTTGTTGTTTTTTTTTATTGGCAAATTCTTGGATTTAATCTGAAAGAAGTATTATCACCGCGTTTGCTGGACTTTGAGCTTTGATTTTGGGCTCGGCTGAGGCGTTGTTTTGAAGGCGCGCTTCTACATTTTGGACAGCAGCTTCAGTTAATAAGCTCAGCGCAGCCACAACTGTATTTATCCTGTAGCAGATGGAGGAAGCCTCTTGTGTGTCATACTGCAAACTTGTTTAGCACTTGAGGCGGTAGTGTGGAGATGCTAACTTGTACCTGTTTGTGATTCCAAAGGATTTTTCCTGCTGGAATTTATGTTTATGAGGCTTTTTAACAAGAATACGATGTGATGTTTGCGCTGGTTTATAGAGGTGAAAGGGATTTCTACGTCTTCAAAACAAAGCAGAGAGAGAAAGAAGGGAAAAGCCTCCCTAAAACCCTCCGGGAGAGACTCGTGCGACGACACCAGGGGGAAAGAAACAATCGCTAATATTAGCAGGAGAGGAGGGAAAACACACACACAGACACACACACACACACACACACACACACACACACACGCAAACAACAACAAAGTTTGTTTATGTGCACATAATGTGAGTGTGTGTGGCCGGTGAAGCGCCGCAAATGGGAGAAGTATGCGTGGGTTTCTCAGGTAACAGGATTACGTGGGCACATAATTGATCCATTTGGGGGGAAAATGACAGGGCTCTAAAGAGGCCTCGGCTTTGGAAATGGAGTTTATGAAACAGGCATTCGTAAATTCAAAGGAATCAATATGTCAATTTTATTACATCTCCGGGGCCAGATGGGCATTAAAGGCAGCGCTCATCCCTCTCTCCCTCTCTCCCTCCTCTCGGGGTCTCTCTATCATTCCTCCTCTCTGGTTCTCACTATTGTTCCTCTCACGAGTGTGTTTGTGTCGCCCGTGTCCACGCTGAAGCAGCTGTTCACGTGTGAGAGCAGGACGCCCCGGGCTCCTCTCGGGCTCCCGCCTCACCTGCAACCACACCTCAGGTTGCCCCTCTCCTCCCTGGCGCTGTGTTTGCGGGTCTGGTGTGGCGTCTGCTGGTTTTACAGAACGTAACTCAAGAAAAGATGCTTGGGATCATTTAGTTGAGGAGGATGATATTCATGTTGAAAATGACCTGCGTGGATGACGACATTTGAGGGATCGTTGCAGAAGAACATTGTCCAGTTCATCAGTTTGAATGAATATCAATGTGGACGTGAGGCCTTTATCAAGTATGGATCCAGATCTGGTCACCACAGGTGGGGCGGCGGTGCTGGTGTTCGTCAGGCTGAGCGATCCTGAACCACATTCCAGGGGTCACGTTGCAGCCGATGTATCAATACTGGAATTTTTGTGTTTGGACTGGGACCAGCAGGGTCTGACAGTGCATCAGCACCTCCACATACCTGATACTCCAGGCCATTTTGCTATGAATAATGCAGTAAATCAATAGTTTTGGTGGTATTTTTACTCCTCCTTCGCCCAGATATCTTGAAGTATCGTTGATAATTGTCTGCTGGTACATGAATAATTGCAGCGTGGTTGTGTTGTGATTCACAGCAGTCAAAGTACCACCAGTTGTGTTTGTATAGTCGAACCAGCTTTTCCTTCTTCTCTCCACAAATCTTGTAATCTCTCCATCTCTTCCTCTCCTCCTTCCTCTCTCTTACTACACATGATCAAAGCGTGTTTGTGAGGCGAAGGTCCTCCGTGGCCATTTTGTCGTCTGGAGTGTGCGTGTCTGCGTACATTTGTGTGTGTTGAGGAGAAGAAGTCGTATCAAATGTCTCTCCGCCGTCCAGGCCGCTGCATCATATGTTTGTCAATGCAGCTGTTGACTCATTATTCCTGAGAAAGAAGCCCAATAAAGTGTTCCAGAGCTGTTCAAAGGCGAGAGCAGGGTGGGTGGCGGCGGCGGCGGTGGGGGGTGGGGGGTGGGGGGTGGGGGGGGGGGGCAGATTAGGCGTTCTGCATTTCCCTCGCTAAAATATTCACGTTTCATTTAAATACAACGGCATCCCAGGCAAGATTTAATTACCATCCAGCGCTATAATGCAGATGAATAATGCAGCAAAGACTGATGCAAACGGATAGAAATATAAGAGGATATGTGGAGAGGAAACAAAAGGTTAAAAGATTTTGGAAATCCAGGCAGAGATGGGCAGGAAGGAGGAAGATGAGCAGCAGCACAATGACGAGGCCGGCTCTCCCTGCCAGGATTCTCCTTCTCCCATTCCGCCAGTTCATTTTTGGAGTAAGTAAATAATAAGAAGTTGGTGATGCTTGCATTTTTAATTCCACCCCCTCCCCTCGCTGCACTTTTTTTCCTTGTTCAGTTCACTGACTGACATCTGCTATCAATGCTAAGCAGGTGTTCCCGTGCAAACAGACGTGCCCCTGTTTGTGTTTCGCCATCCCCGCCACCGTGCACCCAAATGAGCAACGTGATTAAGAATCCTGTAAATTTTTGAAAGGAAACGGATGGCTGCCCGGCTAGAACGTAATTACACCGCCGCCGACATCCGCAGCTCACCGCTGCAGCAGCCAGAGCCAAAGCAACAGCAGAGAATTAATAATATATAATGGCATCTTTCCTTGTAATTCATAAATGAAATAAAATGAAGGAGGAGTAACTGCTGATAAGTTTTTTCTCCTTTCTTTCCCCTCTCGCTCTCCCTCCCTCTCGGGAGGAGGAGGAGGATTTGAAGACCCGATCATCTTCTGCGATGTGTTTCTTTCCTTTTTCCCCTCATTTATTTACTGGATGAGGCCTCCACATATGTCCCTGGCTCTCTGCTCTCTGATCAGGCTCGCCTCTGAGACGGACAATTAGCGATGACATCTCAAGTGGCAGCGAACTTCCTTCCCTTCAACTTCAAAGGCACATTAAGGATTATTTTGTTCCCCTTCACTTGTGGAAGGTGTTTAAAAATGGCGTTATTGTTCAGAAAGCAGTGCAGATGGTAACCTCCGGGGAGGAGGGAGCGAGGAGGAGCGGGAAGGTAGCGTGACATGCTAAGATGTGAGAGGAGATGATTATTTCTCCACGTTACATCCATCCTGAGATTATAATCTTAAATAATCTCACTTCTTGACACTTGACATGATAGAATGGCTTGTAGATGTGAAGGGGGACATGTGCCGCAGCTCCTCGCAGGGATTTGCAGAGCTACCGGAGCCTTGTAATGCACTTTTCACCCAATTTATATCCATTTCTGCGTGTGCATGGCACCTCGGCTACTGTTTCCTCCCACAGCAGCTATTGATAGCGGCTGACAGACATTGTTTGGACAGTGAAAGGTGCGCCTCCCTGTAAACGCCGGCTTGCAAAAGGGAGGCGACACTCCTCTCCTGTCCCCTCTAATCAGAGCCAGAAATGGTTGCATCCTCCCTTTCGGATACACGATAATTACCCTTCTCTGTGAACGCCGGGGCTTCACTCTGAGACGGGGAGGGACAGACACTGACAATTACATTAGGGATGTGTGTGTTTGTTTCTGTGTGTGTGTGTGTGTGTGTGTGTGTGTGCGCGCGCGCTGCCTTGTAGCTACCTTTCTCCTTGCTGGAGTCAGTCCGGAGCTGATGATATGAAATAATAAGGTGCAGTTGTGTGTGCGTGGCTGCAGCAGGGCAAACATTGTTTTTGCGTCGCGGCGTATAAAGAGGAGCTGTGGCAGAGATCAGTGGGTTTGTGCTGCTCGGTGGGAAGAACAAGGCTGTGACACAGCCGGCGGGGTGAGCCGGTTCAGGTCTGCTCAGGAGAACAATGATGAAGACGTGAACATTTCTCCATCTGTTTACCGCGGGCCGGTGACACCCTCCGTCCCGCATGAGTGAAGCTTCATCACTCTCAGGCCCGGGAAAGTTTGTCACCGGCGACCTCGCCGTTAGGACAGCCGTTGTTATGGTTACCTGCGTTAGCAGTTTACTCCGACACACTTGCTCTTCTTCTGCTCATGCAGATTATTTGGGAGTAGCAGAGATCAGCGATGGATCTGCTGGCTGATTTTTTTACCCGCTTCCTGTCGATGGAAACGTTTTTTTTTTTATTTAGCTGGACCACGACAACATTAAAACGCTCACGTGTACTTTTACCTCGGGTACTTTTAAGCGTATTTTTGCAAGGCCTTTTTTTTTTAATATGGAAGGAATATCAGAGAATTTAACTGAATATTTCATGCAAGAATATCAGAATTAGGCTAAAAAAAAAAATCCAGCATGGCCTCAGTCATTATAGTGGCAGTACTGCAGTAGTACAGTAGAGTAACTAGCACTCTGTAGTACTGTAGCGTGTAGTATTCAACACGATATGATATTAAATGGAACAGTCAAACATTACACAAGTATAAATACATTAGGGGACAGCATTGTATTTGCAAAAGCATACAAAACTTCTGAAATTGTGAATTTAAATGTAGTAAAATGTGATGAAATAATTTGCTGGTATTAAATGGTGGCGCCTGGGCTCGTGGTGTCGAGCCTGCTGTCAGCTGGGCGGAGCTTCACCGGGCCTCCAGAGGACCAGAACTTTATTTTTAATTTTATTGCTCATCTTTTATTCATCCTCAGACTGACTTTCATTTGTTTTAGCAAATCCAGAGTGAAGGATTCAGGATCTGTGAGCACAATCGAGTCCCAGTAGTTCATCCAGTGGTGTGTCGTGTGTACTAGTACCAGTATTGTAGTATCTCGTATGCATGAATGGTGTGGATGGGGGAGTGGGCCAGTACAGATGATCCAGATGATACACAGTGTACCATTGTAGACGCACAACAGCAGTGACAGTGTGAGCGGCGTTACTGCTGGAGACAAACAGCACGCCAGTGTCTCAACTGTCCGTCTGTGCTCGCCGTCGTCAGTAGACGGTGTTTTCCTCCTCCAGCTGCTGGGAGATGATTCGGGTCACCGCGGGCTGCTGGGGGGGCAAACGGACGAATCAAGGGGGCGATTGTGTCTGGTGCCAGTCAGTCGTAATTAAGAGCAGGGACAGGGGGTGGACACACACACACGCGCACGCACACACACACCGAGACACACAGATAGACCTAGGGACATAAAATCACCTCCACACACGCACACACACACACACACACACACACACACACTCACGCACACACACACACACACACACACACACCACACACACACTCACACACACATATAAAGGGATGCTCACACACACTCTTAAGCCAGGCCCTCTATAGAGAGCAGCTCACCTGAAAATAATCGCTGCGAGGGGCAGCAGGGGATGCAAATGAGGCCGGAGGTTAGCGTGGGAAAAGTGGAGCAGCGTAGCCTGGGACTAGGTGATCCTCTGGGCAGGGGGCCGGCCTCAGGAGGGGCCTTTTTTGTTTCCAGCCTCCGTTTAAAAATACCCAGCGTGCACCTCCTCCCTCTGCTTCTCCTCATCCCCCACTCCTCTATCACCTCTCTGGCCCTCCCAGTTCAGGCCCAGCAGAGAGAAAAGCAGTGATATATGGTTTGTTTAACAAAGGGAGAGGTGTGTGTGTGTGTGTGTGTGTGTGTGTGTGTGTGTGTGTGCGTGTGTGTGTGTGTGTGTGTGTGTGTGTGTGTGTGTGTGTGAGACTCATTCAGGTTATTTTCAGCTGAAATGACAGATTTATTGTCAGTGAAACATGGACTCCTGAAGACAGATTATTGGACCTAAGTGGCTGATATATTGAGTCAATGATGAATGTTTTATTTTTGTCAAAACTTTGACTAATCAGACGTCTTTGTGTGTAGAAAACACTCATAAAGACGGAAGAAAAGAAGAAAAAACAAACAAAATCTCTATTTTTATCAGATTTGTGCCTTTGTCTTGCGAATCACTCGTCCTGTGCCACCCAGACCAACGAAAACGATTGAAAAATGAAATAAATCGGAACTTTTCCTGCTGGAATTCCGAGCTGAAGAGTCTCATCTCCTTCAAACTGCTAATCATCTCTTTTTTCTCCTTTCCCCCCGGTGCTGATCCACCTGCGCCTCCTCGCTCTGAACCAAAGCAGGTAAGCTTTTTAAACTCTTGTTGTAAACAACTGCTGTACACGAGCAAACATCATCATCATAACACACACTCAACCCTCGCCATCTCGCCCCGGTGAATTCCTAAACCACAACCGAGCTTTGTGAACAACACATTCTCATAAATATTCAAAGCTGAGCTGTAAAAATGCGTGTATGAGGAGAAAAATCCTCTCAACAAGATGCCGAGCGTAACCTGTGGACGGCGTTCCCACCGTCCTCCAGACGCTCTCCTACCCCTCGCTCTTAATTATTATTTATTGGCGCTACCTCCGGCCTCCTCGTCTCCCCCCCTCACCTCCTCTGTCCCCTTTATCGCCTTTCTAAATAATTTCTACAAATGAGGAGGGTTCTCTGCTGCAAGCATGCATACATGCATGCACGCCGCGCTCAGCTTTCACTCATCAAAGTTTAATCGGAACCCACGTTTTAGGTTTTTCGAATAAAGCACACTTAAAAAATTTAGATGCAAATGATTTTGCATTATTCATGCATTCTCCCGGTCCTTGTAGATTTAAACATTTCCGAGGCCACCTTGATTCTAGTAATTACCTAGGCCGCGGCCGGCGCCGTCATGAATAAGGTATTTCCTACATGCGCCTGATGAGCTTTTAAAGTGGCTGTACACCCAACTTGTGTATTGCTTCTCCTGCATGAGTGACTAGAACATGCATCGCTCTCAGGTGGGGCGGGGGCGGGGGCGGGGGCATGCGAGAGTGACAGCACTCTCACTTTCATGCACCGGGGGTCTTCAAGTCTCTATCTGTCGTCTCCTTTGTGTCTGAGTCCACTTCAATCCTTCGCTCTGCTTTCCTCGTGTCACTGCCCCTCACACTCTCTCCGCTCACACTCACACATCTCTGCCACTCACAAAATACTCCAACTAGTACTGTAAATACTGGAGAAGAAGAATTAGGTTTTTGCTTTGAATTCGCAGTTTTCGTTCCCCCGAGTCCACAAACGTCAGGAGCCAAAGGACGATTGAATAAACCCAAGCGGAGGGATTGACTCTGCAGATCTGTGTCGTCACGTTTGTGTCCAGAGGGTTCAAATCACCCACACTTTTAGGATTTCATTTTCGAGCAAACCCTCTCCTCCCATGTTAGGATCAGATCACATGACCGTGCTGAGCATGAGTCAACTCGAAATGGTTGCAGAGCTGCGGTGTTAGCCGGCAGAACCAGGAAGAACACGGAAATAAGCTCACTGTCTGACAGCAGGATAGTTAGCTTAGCGCAGGGAGGTGCTAAGTGGGAGGTATGCTAACACTTCCCACCCGCCTCCATTCATTGTGCTAAGCAAACTAGCTAACTGTTTTGTCTGACTCCGTGGACGATGAGCTAAATACGATCTTAAACATGTTCCTAGTACAGCAGAGGAACTCTTGCAGGGTTGCGGTACTAGTACTGCATCTACCGTCTCGTGTGCAGTCACTGGAGCAAGCTTGTTACTTCTCTGTACTTTTTAGAATGTAGTGAAGCAACTGGAGCCCAGTGCAACAATGACAATAAAGCTCTATCTAATCCATCTAACAAGGTTATCCGTGTTGAATTAGCCGCTGCTCGTCAAAGCTCATATGATGTTGTTTTTCTTCCGGAGACGGATCACATGGTCGGAGCGTGACGAATCAGGGAAGGACACGTTGTGACTGATAAGACCCAATCAGGAAGCAAACATCCTCGCCTGCGTCATCACTTACAAAAGTCTCAGGTTCTTTTCACCCGAAACGGGGTCAGCGGCGTCTCTGCTAGTCTCTGGAGTCCTGCAGCCATAAATGTAGCATTTATCATTATTATTATGATCCCAGAATTTGAGCAGCGGTGTGACTGTGTCTGACTCCCCCCCCCCCCCCCCCCGCCTCCTCCTCCTCCTCCTCCTCCTCCTCCTCCTCTCCATGCCCTCGGCTCTTTGTATCTTTATCCATTCCACTCTAAAGGATCCCAAAGTGTTTCATATCGCAGCAGCTTAATGCTCACCTTTAAGCCGCCGGCTTTTCCACATAACAAGAGAACTCAGCTTTTGGCCACTTTACCTGAGTGCTGCTGAAGATCCTCCTGGCTTTGTTGGGCAAACACCCCTCCTCCCCTCCTCCTCCTCCTCCTCCTCCTCCTCACTTCCTCATGGACAAGGAGTTTAATTACACAGAGATATCTCACCATGTAAATCTCACGATTTGAAAGCTCGTCTCTCTGCGATGACAGTCACCTTGACAAAAACCCTCTTCATCCTGCTGCTGTTTTGGACTCAAAAGGAGGCTTGTACATCAAGAGCATCTTGTTCTACCTTTAACTGCTCGCAGCACTTGTAATTTGACCTCCGCCTCAGTCAGGACAAAGAGTATTGATTCTCCGATCAAAGCTGGTCAGATGACACATTATACCCTCCGGATCCTTCCTGTAATATCACATGCAGCACGACATTTTGTTTAACCATCAAAAATTAACATGTTAAACTGTAACTGGAAGCTGCAGAGTGACCCTGGGTGCAGGAGCTGCTGCAGGAGCAGCAACAAAAGATGAGGAAAATAATGCTCGAGCAGGGGAGGAAAAGCAAACTCCATCATCTTTACTACCCAGCAGAAGAATTAATATTTAAACATTCTAATAATGTAGCGCGCCTTGCATGCACTTTTAAGCAAAGCAACAATATTTTTCACCTGGGGTAACGCAATGATTTTTCTTCCCGCTGTGCACAATTTCCCTTTCTGATGATCTCCTCCAAGCTTCCCAGCTCCCGCCCCGTTTTTCTGATTTCAACCTTATTTTTCACCCCACAAAAACAGACAAAAATATTCATGGAGATAAATATTGAAATGAATTTTTTTTTTCCTGTATATGAGCAGAGATGGTCAAGGCTCCACGAATGCACAATGTGTTCCCTTGAGGTGCGAGCAGTGGTTCATAAAATGGAGAGAAGCAGCAGCAGCGTGGTGGTGGTGGAGGACAAACTTTCTTTGTTTGCTTTAGCTTCACTGACTTGTGTCCTTTTCATCCACAAGACCCTCATTATTTTACCTCACAACGTTTCCAAGAAGTAAAAATTCAGAAAAAATCCGCATGAAACATGTGAAATGTGTTCTAATGGAGTCGCAGCAGCAGAGAGGCTCCGTTCAAAACCCTGCAAAAGTCTCAGCGACCTCATTCGTCTCGTTTCTCGTCACTCAGCACTTCAGTCAGACGAAGGCGATGCGTCTCATTCCCACACATTCCACCGACGGATATTCACCACTTACACAGCTCCAGATTGGTTGTTTTCTTTAATTCTCACGATCTCTTATTCCTTAATGTTCTCTCTTTAATCTCGGAGAGATCTTGGGGGAGGAAAAAAGGAGGATTCAAGATTGAATTTCCAGGTTTTCCTTCTGACTACAAGCAAACAGCAGATTTCTCCCTGCACAGTCAAATATTTTCACGAGTCTAAGCGTGTATTTCTATCTAAGCAGCTCAGCGTGATGAAATACTTGCACTAAAAAGCGAGATCAAGGAGACTGATTTGAGATGATGTCATCTTTCAGTCGATATTGAGTAGATTTCCCTTCGTCTGTTGACTAATAATTGAAATTAAAATGTTGCTGATGCTGCCGGCATGCGACCGGCCAGGCTTTCCTGTCTCATATTAACGAGATCTTCTGACTGGAATTAGACAAATATTCTTTGATATACTTTTTTGGGGGGGGGGGTTTGTGGTGCAGTACGAGCTTGATGTATCACTCTGAGTTTCAGATCAAATGCGGAGGTCAGAAGGTCAGAGGTCAAGATGTGGAAAAGCCATTAAAACCAACATAGATGAGGCTTTTCATGCAGGCTACAATTCCTTCATTGATCACTGAGTGGATTCATCTGTGGTTGTGTGTCAGACTCTGATGTTCTCCCAGCTGCATCTGCTGCTGCCGCGTTCAAATTACCGCTGCAGCCGCGCCGGTGCAGACACACCTCGGCGCTAGCGTTCACACAACGCAGCGCCTGCTATTAGCATCAAAGGTGTAGGTAACTGTTTCCTCCCAGGGGACGGATACAAACAAATACTCGCTGAAAAGCAGTAAAATTAGCCAATTTGAGGTATTCTCAAAGGCGTCAGGGTTGAATATTTTACAGCGTGTGTTGGAGCGCCCTGTCGAGCCATCACGGATGCCTTAAGGTTTGGAATTGATCATGAAAATGAATTGCCAAGCAGCCGGGGCTAAATTGAATGACATAAATAAGAGTTATGCACTAAGCCTCTGTCCCTGGATTTGTTTATCTGGGCGCCGAAGGCTCGCTAGGTGAGGAGGATAGATCACAATGGCCTTTATTCTCTTCCTGGTGCACACACCTTGTCTGCAACCTGCACACAAGAGCGAGCTTTCTTAAAAGATCATGTCGTAAGCTGATTTCGGCATCTTATGCAAGGTGCCTCGCTGAGGGAAGAATAGTTTGTCTGGCGCCTCGGGGCGCAGATTAAAGTCGATGCTAAGGTGTAGAGGCACCTTTGTGCTGCTAAAGACTCTTTTCCTTTGATACATGGTGTAACCCAGTGAAATCCAACAAGCTCAGCGCTAAACGGTGCAAAACGAGGCGAAAACCCCTCCCACTCTTTCCCACAGGTTTGGAAGTTTCGGTGGCGAGTGATGGAGTGATACGGAGCTGTGATGAACACACTCAGAGTTGTATTGTCAGCGGAGGCCACGTCTACTCGGCTGTTCAGGCCTTAAAATGGCGCTGAGGAAAGTCAGGTAGAGAGGAGGAGTTGAGGAACGAGGGGGAAGGAGGGAGGAGAGGAGCCGAGAGTCAGTCGACACTGAAACAACCATGTAAACCTTCAAATCGGCAACAACGGCATCACCAAAGTCTCAGTTATGCGGTTTGCTTACGACAATGGTGCCATTGAGGTGTGTGATTATGTGTGTGGTTTCTATTTAACCCCCATGGGACCACCCCTCCCTCCCCCCGCCCTCCCTCCCTCCTCCCCGTCCTCCCTTGCAGGAATAAAGCCTGCGTCCAGGAATCACCTTTTTAAACCTTAATTGATTCCTCTAAAAGGAGGCCTGCGCTGCCACTCCGCATTAACGCCACACAGACGGGCCTCGTGTCAGATCGGCCTGCCGCTCTGCATTTGCCGCCGCCATTGCCGGCCCTGGACATTAGTACAGGACCGTCAAGAATTCAGTCTAGACTGGGGAGCGGGGGATTTAGCCTGGTGAAGATTGGAGCAGATGACTTTCACCAATTAGCTTAAATCCTCGGCTAATTTAAGGTACCTCTGTGGCCATCTCAGCCCCCAGCGCTAAGTAGTTTGGTATTTTGGGGCGAAGGCTCTGTTGCCCCTGACTCAGACGTGGAGGTGTGAGGCGGTTATATGGACGCCGCTTTGTCTGCTGATGTTGTTTGCAGGAGAGCAGAACCCAGGTTTTTTTCAGGAAGCCTCTAATATCATCCAGCGCCGAGTGTTGAGGGAACTTCCGCCTCAGCGCTGAAGTGCACAATGTGTTCCTGAGGAATGCAGCGAGACGGCGTGCGGCTATTTCGGTCGCACTGCTGCAACATGTTGGGACACCCATCTGGTCTGAATCAATCAGACCTCATCCCCACGCCGCCGTCTCACCGGGGCTCCCAGCTGTAAAAATAAGAAGAGCCCACCTCGGACATGCTTCAGGCCCACGCAGGTGACCTGCCGCCGCCGCCTGAAATCATCCCCACGCCAAGAACGAATCTGAAAACTGGTTTGAGCATGAAATGAGAGCATCCAGCCTCACCCAGTTTACCAACAAGCTAAAAATAAAAGCCGTTTGATGTTGAAAGTAGATCAATGCATCCGCCGGCCTCGCTCGGCCGTCAGAGCTGCTAACTCCCCGCTCAGTCCGCCATGACACACTATCCCCACGTAGAGAAGAATAACCCGACCCAGAAGAGTTTGTTTGTTTTGTTTTGGCATGAAAATTATAGATATAAAAATATCAGCACAAACTACCACCTTGGCAACTTTTAAAAATATCCTTGTCGGCTCTGAAAGGCCAGGATTCTGTTTTGGCTTCACCTCTGCGTCTCTCAATCAGCTCGGCCCGCCAACGCCAAGCCGCAACCAGAGAGGTGACCTGCTCGCTGACCGTCACGGAGGCAGCGCTTGCTCTTTCTCAGAGGTGTTGGAGGCAGTTTTCCTGAGAGAGGAGGAGGAGGAGGAGGAGGGAGGAGGTGGAGGGAGGGAGAGAGAGAGGGAGGGAGAGAGGGGACACTCTGCATGACAATACCTACATCTGTCCGCCGTTTTGTTCTTTGTCATATTAGGGGCTGTCTTTGTGGCGCAGCGCTGTCGTGGTAACAGGAGGTTAGAGGTACAGGGTGGCGGTGGGGGGGCGGGGGGAGACTTGTGACACAAACGCCCCTGTGACACAGCTTTTGTTGTGCTTCGATATTTGATCCTCTTAGCAGTTTGCTATGCCTCCGCCCCCTCAGTACCCTCCACCGCCACTATTACTACGACTCCAACACACACTTCCACAAGCTCTATTCTTGTGTCCCAGGCTCTGTCAGGTGGGCGGGGCATCAGCGCACTCGCATACATGAAGGGAAGCTGAATTTCACCTCTCATTTATCTCATAAATCCTGCACGTCCCGGCCCA
This sequence comes from Aulostomus chinensis, assembly GCF_037954235.1. Taxonomy (NCBI): domain Eukaryota; kingdom Metazoa; phylum Chordata; class Actinopteri; order Syngnathiformes; family Aulostomidae; genus Aulostomus; species Aulostomus chinensis. The sequence continues at coordinate 66,673,464 of NC_141320.1, forward strand.
GGTGGCACTCTTTATGGCATCAATTTGCACAGTTGGTTAAAGAGCATGAAAACTTTATAGCCGGGACCTTTTTTTTTCTTTCTTCCCGTCTTCTCACACATTCAGGAGAAACAAAGTTGAGGCAGCAGGCCTCTGGAGAGGCCATTACAGGCCCTTTATTGTTTCAAAGCTGAGGTCATCCTTCTGCTCAGCGCAGGCGAAACAAAGGCCAAGGGTTTATTACCGGCTCCACTGTGTGAAAGGAAACACACTCCAATATTGTTTGACTCCAGGAGAGAGCGTCCAGGCATCCCTGCTGCTTCCTCGCTAAGGTGTGTTAGCAGGCACGGCGCTTAGCCTCGCAGCTTCACCGCCGCCAGCGAACTGAGGTCGTGGAAGCAGCGCCACCGAGTGGCTGCTGGAACTGAGCCAGAGAATGACTGTGCTGTCCAAATATGGTCTCTGCTTCGGCCCGCTGGTTTTATACGCAAGAAACCAGAACATGAAGCTTTGCTGGCAGGTCTCAGCCTGCTCGTTCCACCGTTCGGACCCCAAACCGGACGTGACCTTTAATCCGCATCAGTATCTCTCAGTCCCAGTAATAAAGCCTCATCATCTGTGGTCGCCGCCGCGGCCCTTTTGTTTTTGATGCGGTGACCTTGATAATTGTGATGGTAATTACAATAAGTGGCCATTATATTTCAAGGTGCAGCGACCTTCATTATCCAAATCAATTTGAGTCACTATCAATTTGATAATCCCCTAAATGTGCATGGAAGATGCTCACTCGGCACGCCTGTCGTCTGCCATATAATGGAATGCTGTTATTGAGATTGAGCCGCCCCTCTCTCATCCACGCCGGCAATCAATATTAACAGCTTGTAAAAAGTGCGGCAACGGATTAGCCCCCCCCCCACTCCCACCCCCCCGACCAATGGAAAGAGATACTTAAACAAAGTGCAGCAGCTCGGGCCCCTCGCATAGAAACTCGCCCGCAATGTTTGTCTCTTTTAAAAGTTGCCCTGGTGGTTTGTGGCTTTCAGGAAGCAGCGCTGTAACGGATCTGTTTGCACTGAGCCAGGAGATGGATATTTCTGCAGGAGCAGGGTCAAATGTCAGCGTCTATGCACGTATCCAGCATCCCAGCGAGGCTTTTATTCAGATGTGGAGGGGAAATCCAATGGAACAACATCTGAGCCTCCTCTTTGAGGTGGAACGGTTTAATATATAGAAGTGAGTCCGCCGGCCGCCTGCTCTGGGGAGACGCGAGCCCGTTTGCCACGTTTAGACGAGAAGTGAAAGTTCAGCCAAAGCCTCCATCGGATCAGCTCGCTCAAGACTAACGAACGTTCGCAGTATCTCGAGGAAAAGCCTCAAGTTTTAGAGGTAGAAACTCAAGATTTGAAGCACGAAAATGTCATTTCGCTTATTTATTTTGAATTCATCGGTCGATGAAGGTGATTTCTGTTTTGAAATCAATCCACAAAATCAGGATGCATTTGAAAAATGCCGGACGTCTGATTTAGTTTGGCTCCGTGGTGTCGCGCTGCATTTAGCACTCCAAACACATGGGTTCATCGTGGAAGACTTCATAAGGACGATAATGAACCAACGCGAGCAACAGGCTGCGAGGGTTGGACAGATCTAGAATATCTGGAGGTGTTCGATCCCTTTGATCAAACCCAGATGGGTTAAAGGTTAGATTTCCCCGTAAACGCTCAAAATAACCCGCGCATCTTTCGTCATTTACTTCCCAACTACAGGCTGATCTCTGCTGCGCGGCCTGAGCTGTCGCGGCGCTCTGTGGCCGTGTCCTCCTGCAGGATCCACGGCGGACAGAGACGACGAGCTAGAACAAAGATTGTTCACACCAGCGTCTCCGTGGAGCTTTGCCAGCCATCGCCGGCTCAGAGAGATCTGTATTCATGGCTTCAGCTGCACCGAGGGAATAAAAGTGGCGACTTGGCTCATGAACACAATCCACCTGGATTTTTGTGACCTCGGCTTGAAAAGGAGCAGGCATCCTGGCGAAGGCCGATCTCACGTCTCTATAGCCGAGCGCCTCGCCTCGGCCCGACAGATACGGAGGTTTTACAAGCCTCTTTATGCTGCGGGAGAACGCCGGGCTGTTGAAGCCTCCACCTGTAGTGCGCTTGCAGCAGGAAAGTGCAAGGCAGGCACTTCTCCTGGCCCTGTCCGGCAGCCATATTTGGAGCTTATTAATAAAAACAGACAATTGTTTGGCAGTTCTTTTGATGTATGTGCCTATTCGCCGCGTAAACACCACGCAGAAGAAACGGACCCCCCCCCACAGAAGCAACTCCACCGGCCCCAGGCATGATTTGCAGGCTACCTGACATAATTTACTGTCCAGGGCCACTCATATTTCAAAAAAGCAGGACAAACAGTATTGAATGAACCGCCAATATAATTAATGGAAATCATGATCATGTGGAAATTGTTGGCCCCCCTTCCCCTTTCATCCACGTCTAACAGCTGGAGGAGCGGCTTTGTGCTGCCCCTTGTAAACCAGGGCAAAGGGCAAAAACAAAGGGTCACTTCCTTTAAATATATGCAGTGACGTGCCCCCCCCCCCCCCGTTTCCAGTAGCAACCGAGTTTGTATGACTCACAGCAAACATGAAGCGGATTCCCATGAAACATGAAGATGATATCTGACAACAAAGTAAGGCGCAATAAACGTCTCGCCGAGACACAAACAATTGAGAACAAGAAACCAGCCAGCCAGAACCAGAAGCAAAACCAGAACGCGTCCGGTTGAGTCATCTGAAACATGGCTGCCATGACCCCCTTGCTCCTGAGTCACAGTACGGTGGGCTGCGCTCGGTCTCGTGCATCGGGTCTGTGGGTAGAGACACGAGGAGGGAGGGAGAACAGCCTGTCGAACAGTATATTTGGACTACAGGGTTTGGAGGCCGCCGCCGCCGCCAAACAGCAAAGTAAATGTGTCAGTTGTTATCAGCTGTATTTCGCATCAAGTCGGCTCGCTGCAGCAGTCCCTCTCAGTTAGAATACAGCGCAGAAGGGGGGGGTGGGGGGGGGCAAAAAAACAGCAATTATTTCAGTGACCTCATTGTCATCCGCTGGAAAAATGTGTAATTAGCGCGTGTTTACAAGTCTGGCACACCTGCAGCTCATCCTTCGCTGTAATGTTTGCCTTCAAGAAGCCAGGCGGCTGCCAGCCACTGTCACTGGCTGTCACCGAGACGAGAAAAAAAGAAAGAGGAGGCAGCGAGAGGGTGAAGTAGAAAAAAGAGCACCACTGTGTGTGCCATTCTTCTAGAAATCTCTGACTGGCTTATTGCCGTCGTCGCTGTGCATGTGAAGAAATGGGCATTTACATGGGTATACAATAGAGACTGCATTACTTACACAGTAGCCTCATTATATCCTCGACGCCTACCTTCTGCCCCGCGCTGGTTTACTCACTCCTAGCTCTTATTGTTGGGGTATAATGGCGCTTGGGCATTTCTGAAATTCCCTCATTATTCAGCTTATTAAGGCTGCACCAACTCCATAATCGTACTGCATTTGGTGTCAAAGGGGGCGACTGTACTGATTTGTCACATTTGAAGGCGAGACAATCCTCCACGCATGCCGGCAGGATGAAATTGCTCTGTAAATACAGGTGATGACACACAATACGCCGCCCCCCCGCGGGAGGCGAACCCACCTGACAGATAACCTCGCTCATTTGGGTGTCATTACCCACAGCCAGGAGGGAAAGTGACGCCAATCCTGACACAAGAGTCTGTCTCGCCCGCTATTTTGCGATCAGGAGGCGATCTGTCCTACATTTTGGGTCAGAGTAGGTGTCGGCGCCGCCGGCGACAGGCATGTTTGGAAATAAACATTTGAAAACACATTAAAATACAGCTCTGAGAGCTTTGCGGCCTCTGAAACAGAAAATGGGTCACAAAGAAAAACAATTGCCAGTCGCCGCACAAAGAATGTTTTCTTCTTTCTGTCCTCACATGTGTTGAGTTTAATTATTGTGCGAGGCGCTTAAGCTCTCTTTGGGTTGAAGCATCCTGTCTCCTTTTTGAAGAATATTCCGAGGCGGTTCAGGATGCCAAGAATACGCGGCTGCCTAGGGCTGGTCGAGGCTGCAGTTTGCTCTGTGACATGTTGTCATATACAGGGAGAGAAAAATCAATTGGCAATTAAATGATACACCTTGTGAAGATGACACGAGGCGTTTGGCTGCACAGGAAGAAGTGAGGGGCTTTGTAATGAAGGCCTAATGACTATTCATAAGTGATTTTCAGTCCGCTGATCCACTCGACTGGGAAGCTCTGCCCTGGAGAGTCGGCGCTGTCACTTTCCCTCACCTCAAAAAGGCGCCGCGATCGACGGTGTAGGATGGGAGCGAGAAATTACCCAGAATTCAGCTGCAGGCTTGTCTCAGGTCACATGCGGGGGGGCGGGGGGGGGGGACACACATCTGGCGCAATATAGGTGGCACCGGGGGACAAAATAATCTGCATCAGGAAGCTGCAGAGGACTGACAGTGGCGGTTTTCACACGAGAGTGAGCGAGGCGTCCTCTCTGCTCGCGTTGCGGAGCCGGCGAGCTCGGAGGCGGCCATCTGCAAAAGGCTCCTGCCTGGATTTATGACCTCACCGTGAACTTTGGTCAATAGGTGATAAATTTGAGAGGCCCAGTTAAAATATGAGCTCTCCAGGGAAGGCCGGCTCAAGTAAAGGACTCATTGATGACCTTTTAGCCCCCGTGTCAGATGATCAGGTCACTTCCTGGCCCCCTGCTGCCGGACATGTCAGCTGGCAATTAAAACAGACCGCATGTTCTCGGTGTTCCGCCGTGGAATAGAGGTCGTAGCGTGTGGCGACGGTCGTTCTTAACCACCCAAGTAGGAATGTAGCCTCAGCGCGTCCGTGATCGGAGGAGCACGTTCCCAAAACAAACCGCTCAAATAACACTGATCAGAATCTGCTCTTCGTGTCATGTAGTCAGTAGTTTTTATGTATCCGGTGACCTGCAGGGGGCTCACAGGCCGCCATATTACCACTTAACCACCAGGAAGTCCAGTGTGTGAATTATTTTCTCATCCAGCGTGAATAAAAGTTGCCAAAATTGGTGAATAGAAGCTCAATTTGGCAACTCAGGGGCACATGGACTTAGAAAAAAAGAGCCATTCAGTCAGATGTTGATGAAAAGCCTGAATCGATGAATGATACTAGAGGAGGGGGGCGCGCAGAAGGGCCCCCCCCCCGCGTCCGCCCCTGATGCGGTCTCCAGATCTCTATCGCAGCGTTCTGGACGCTGGTGCGTCTCCTGTTCAAACATTATCTGGCTCTTATCGCCTGGCGCTGCTCACCTTATCTAAGGTAAATACAATCATGTGCTCATTAGGCTCTGCTTCATGGCTACTTGGCAGCCGTGTTTGCTCAGTAATAAGAGCTTGTCAGAGGCGGGCCAGGTCAGGGGGAGTGGGGGGGGCACGGGGGAGGCTCTGACCAGGAATTATGCTTCCAGTGCAGCTTTGCAGCGCAGTAATTGAATAGCACCTGAGCAAGTCCGCAGCCCTCGTGGCTTTTACCGCCGCCGTCTCCACGCCAAGAGTCTATAGCTGCTGTTTTTTTTTTTCCTCCCGCGCTGCACGTGGCGCCCCGCCAGAACCACTATTACATAATTAATCTGCATTGATCATCTGGTTAGCACATGAATCAAATAGCGGAATAATTGAGTCACGACGTTTGGAGGTCCTGGCGGCCTCTCCGGTGGGTGAACGGCGAGTTCACCAGACAATGGTTTGACAGTTTGAACCCGAGGTGAGAAGTCAGACTCGGGCTCCCCGGACTTCTCCACATTTATATTCTCTGATAAATCGTCTCAAGACCGCCGTGCCAGAACCGGGCCAAGTTTCCTCTCTTTCTCTCGATTGTTTGCTGCTTTCATCGCTGGCTGTCAAAGCTTTTAATAGCTGCTAACATACATTGTGTCACAACTTTTTAATCCCGAGACTAAAATGGACCAAAGATGGGTTGAATTCAGCAGTCGAATACAGCAGCGGACGTTGACTTGTGGTTCATTTAATATCACATGATCTTCAGGTCAGAAGGTTAGAAATCAATCCACTGCACCGCAGCCCAGTCTGAACGAACCCTGGCACGGAGACTTTATAGTCTGGGTTCAACCCCAAACTCCAGACGCCTGTCAGGATCCGGCGTTATTTGGAGCCGTCGAGGCTGCTTGATGTCTGCAAAGGGCGCAGGAGCGATGAGCGCAGCAGCATCAGGAGAGGGACAGGCTTGAGGGGGAAAACCTCAGATTGGAGTTAAAGTAAAGTCATGGATGCCTGAGCCTGTCAGGTGATTATGAGGGGGCCGCTTGAACCGGACCCTGACCAGAATCCTGGCTGTCACAGCCAAACAGGAAGTAGTCGCTCTCAATCCAGGGTCACCGCCGCCGCCGCAGCTGTAGTCGCTAAGTAGGTTTAATTGAAGTAGCAGTGCCATCATTAACATTGCTATCATTATTACAAAGCGAATGATACTTCTGTCCCCAGCCGCCACCGCCGCTGCTGCTGCACCCCCCCCCCCCCCCCGACACCCGCACATCATTATGCAGTGGCATCTATCAGATAGGGGCTTAATTAGGGCCTGTACAGCACATTAAGCAAGGGGAGTAGCCAAGCTCAAATATTTATAAGGTTGAGTATATTTATGATCTGTGTCATAATCCCTTACTGGAGGATTTCAGAGGCTCTCTGTCCCCTCCCGCCTTTGTCCTCCTTTTTCTTCTCAGTGAACAGAAAGAACTGCGAGCGCGACCTTTTACCTGTTCCCAAACAACGAGAAGGCTTTTATTTTGTTAATTCCTCACCCGCCGGGGGGGTGACTTCCTGCTATTTTTAGTGAGAGTGAGAGAGAGAGAGAGAGAGAGAGAGAGTGGCGTTTTAAGTGGCGGTGAATGGCACTTGTGCCACCCCTCCAGCCTCCTCTCTCATACCTTCGCTCACACAAAAACAGACAAGAGGAGTTATGGTGGAGAGCCCTTCCCTTTCTCCCTGGCTGCGCCGTCTCAGCCTTGGGAGAAACCACAAGGGTCATGTTTATTTAAAATACAAAAACACACACGCCTGTCCTTGTCCTCAGAAATGCCGCCGCCCGTCTGGTCTGACAGAAGAGGGAGGCAGGTAAGAGTGGAGGAGGCTGCCGTGACTTTACTCTCTCCTCTGCCTCTCCACCAGTGGGTGGAGCAAAGGGTCCTACGACGAACGCCGCGATTGTTGACGTGAACGATTTGAACGAAAGCGATTTTATAACAATCAAACGCAGCATCAGTTCAGGTCTCTAAGAGTTGTCCGAGCTGGAGGTGGAGCAGGAAACGTTCCAGAAGTACGATCCTTTCCTCAATGAATTAGCAAATGATATGTTTCTGACACGCTCGTTAGCGTTAGCAAACATGACTTCACCTTTAGTCCTCCCTCAGAGTCGCAGGTATCAGCCGGAACTCCATGCTGCTAACGTCAAACTCACTCTTGGAGAGAGGAAACTTGAAGGTTTCCGACGAAGCCAAGTCTGGTGTTTCGTTGCAGCAAAAGTGGCGACTCCGGTGTGCGTTTGTTTTGTCCACCTCCACATCTTTGAGTCACTCTCTGGTTATGTATGGATGTCATCGCATTCTGGCGTTTGCAGACACCTCTGCACGTTTAAAAGTGACGCTCCAGGGGTTCCAACGCCATCGTGACTTGACGTAAAGATGTATCATCAGTATTTGACAGGTGGGGAGGGTTTAATTGGGTTTCTTTATGTTGAAATAATACGGGGTGACAGCTAAAATACACGCCTATCGTAGCAGAGTGCCTCCTTTATAATCAAATTTTCCACGGCTGGTCTATTTTTCTTTATCTCAACGCGACAATGCAGCCCTGCAGGCATTTTAAGTGACAGAAACTGTGTCAAAAAGCAACAAAAACTACTAAAGTGAATACTTTCTAGTATGGGAGGCAGCAGAGCAACGTTGTGGGATGTTTGTTTTCCTTGCACTTTTCCAAGGATCTGCAGAAAGAGTGAGCGCGCTTCTCTTGAATCAAGAACGATGTTACTAGATACTCAAGCAGCATCAGCCCCAAACGATCTGATAAGATGTGCTGATACCAGGACGCCTTGAGCAAGATGTCCCCCGCAGGGATCAGGCACTGGTTACAACGGGCGGCGGCGGTGAGTGCCAGCGAGCGCTAATATGAGGCAAGGGTGAACTTTTCCTGGGAGGATCATAAAACTGCAGCTTAAAATCCAGTTTCACAATCAGGTGGAGGAAAGGCTGACCTCAGATCTGCTTCACTGCCCAGTGCTCCAGATGGCGGCGACTTCAACTACTTCCTCTCTGCGGGGGAAGTGGCGTGGTGTCTCTGTGGCCTGAAGCTCAGGTGGGATGGTCTTCACCTGCGGGCGTAACAGAGAGCCGGCGCCTGGTGTTGCGTGGGCGGGGGGCGCAGCTGCAGCGTCTCAGGGCGAGTCAGCGTTGGAGCAGCAGCGGAGGGTTTGGAGCCAAACGCTGTGTCATATTTTCATTTTAGACTTTCAGTTGATGCTCAGAGACCCTCGCCAATGATGTCAGAGGGGGAGTGAGGCGGGAGGGACGGTGAGAGAGGAAACGAGAGAGAGGAGAAGCTGTTTGTGATGTTTGCTTCAGCCTCCTCAGAGGTTCGCGCGAGCGGTGAGGCGCTGGTCAGTGCAAGAACAGAATCCTACCTCGTATCTGTGTCCCGTATCCTGATGCGGCGCACGGGACTGGACGGTCGCCTCGTGGACATCGAGAGTTCCACCCCACGCCTCTGTAGCTCTGACTTCATCTCCAGAAGCTGACCAGTGCTTGTTTTCACCTCCCGGACGTTGGCGGGAGAGCGAGTAGGAAAACCTCCATGAATTTCAGACTTGTGTAAACTTTTACTCGACGTTATCTTGACATCTTTATTGTTGCAGCACCAAAATCTAAAGGTCTGAACTCTTCGCTGGCCGGCTGATGTCAGCGCAGCAGCGCCCACACGAGCACTGGGAGGTTGCTCCAACACCTTAGCAACGACGACTTCGCACCAAAAATAGGTGGAAACCAACAAGGTTTTGAGTTTGCATGTATAATTTCAGTGTAGGTACCAGCGCTAGCAGGAGCTCAGTCCAGCTGCTCCGGCTGCCCTCCTGCCCCGACACCGGCGCAGCCCTGCCAGCCCGCGGCCTCCTAGCTAGCGTAGGAAGCTACACATAAGAACACGGCGAGCCTTTGGCCAGGTGTTGGTGGTGGGTCTCGCTTTTATTGATTACTTTTCTGACAAACATCCTCCTCTTTGTTTGGCCACGAGGGCGGCGAGAGGAGCAGCAGCGTGGGGTGTTTTGGATTCGAGAGGAAGGCGGGAGAGGAAACCTTTGCCTCTTTATCCTGCGCTCAGTTCTCTTCGCTCCCAACGGAGAACTCGCGCATTATTATGCATTTTGCTTTATTTTACTGCATCGATTTGAAGTAATTTGAAGGTTCTGCGGGGACTAGTACCTGGGTTTCTCTGCGAGTGTGTTTGTGTTCAGCAGCAGGCCTGTTTATCCCAGAGGGAAATTTAAGTGTCAGCAAGAAGCAGCGAGAAGGTGGGACACAGTAAATGCATGCTAGCAGAGTCGTTTTCTTAAAATCACACACATCTTTCGCTTCCTGCAGATATCCTCCGCTGAACCCAGCAACCTTCCCAATATCAAATATCCCCCTTTCATATCTGCTCGGGAGCCGCCACTTCAGGAAGCCCACCAAGGTGTCCGTTCGCTCTCAGTTCAGCCCTTCAACCTGTCAGACACACTTTTGTGACGCCAAATCCCTCTATTCATTTTTCTCCTCTTCACCACAAATATATTTATCTTTTTTTTCCTCTTTATCAAGGGCAAACCTGAACGCCGTGGAAAGACACACTCACACACACACACACATCCAGGGCAGGGAGATCTCCAGGGCCTGTCATTTTACATTTACATTTTAGCCATTTAGCTGATGCTTTTATCCAGAGTGACTAGCAAAGAGTGAGAGAACGGACTGAACCTGAATGTTCAGACGGAGGTGAAAGTGGAGGAGCGAAATCAGGTTTTCATGTATTGTCCTGTGAGCAGGGAGGATGCCACATTTTGTTTGCGCTCCTCCACACCCCCCCCCCCCCCAAACATATCTTTTACACTTACTTTAATCTTTCATGAAGCCGTTTTTGAATTCCAGCGCAGCTCCTTGGCTCGCCAGGAAGAAAAAGATAGCAAGTATTCTGAGACTCTCCACCTGGTCGTCTGAATTATTCAGACACGCAGGAAGTGAAGCCCACCGCTGCTCTCGCAGGTTGTAAAGGCCAGAATTGCTTCATCATGGCCAAGTGGAAGTATGCATACATTATTCAGTCCAGGCGGAGAGAAATCTCTCCTGCCACAAATACCTGCAACTGTTTCTCTTCAAAGCCTAAATCAAGGCCACGAGTCGCCGCCGTGTCCCTCCAGCGTCCTCCACCCGTGGTGGGATGTGCTGGAGATTTGTGGTATTTACTGGATGCAGTATTCTTTGAAAAATATCAGCTCTCATAAATGTCCTTCTAATATTTGCTGAGAAATCAATTTTTTTTTAAAAAGTCACATTAAAAAAAAACAAAAAAACAACCCGCATATAGTATTTTCAAGTTTAAAAAAAATAAAATAAAAATCCAAAGGTGCACCTCAAACTGTCCTAAATGTTGATCGGAAATATTTTTGTCCTTTTTCTCTCAAGGTTGAAAGACCAATTTATTTTGCAATTAGCCATCATTTCAAATTCCAAATCTAAACTTTCACATTTGTCAGGAAATCCTCCATCACAATAGTAGAATTTGTCGGAATGATTTTTTGGTAAATATTCTAGTTCATATTTATGCAGAATTGAATGGACGTGCCTGAGAGACTCCAGCTGCTTGTCCAAGCGTACACGTGTCACCTGTAAAGCGCCGGCTGCGGGGGCGTCGCCCATCCTGGACATGTAAAAGCAGAGCTCCACCATCTCTCCTCCGTCCCTCTAATTGTTTCTCTCTCCTATCGACTGCCTTCTTCATCCACTGTTTCCCATAATGAGAGATAAGAAGCTTCACACCGTCAAGCACCTTTCTCATTTGTCTTGCATGCTAACACACACACACACACACACGTATGTATCTGTGTACAAACACACGTCCTCCCCCACTCTCAGTACACACACACACACACACACACACACACACACTGGGCCTAGGGCCTACTGTATGGCACTCTTATCTTCCACACACAGACTTAGCATTATGCCATCAACAAGCTGGAGTCTCTCAGACGCCACCGTCTCACTCATCTCCTCTCAGGTTGGACTTCCTCTCCTCGCGCTAAATCGCCTTTAATTTAGCATTGCTAATCTAATAGGACGCTGCCTTTTTTACTAATAAATCAGCACATTGGTTCAGTGTCAGAGGTCCTTCACCACACTGGCAACGGTGTCTCCTTTTAATTCGTCGCTCATGTATGTTATGAATACCCCCACGCCGTGTATAATGTAATTAAGTATGGCCAATGCAGTATGGGCAGCCGTCCCAGAGCTAGTCCGTTCACTGAAGATGAAACCGTATGAGCTGCCACTCTTTTGTTTTTCCTGGGTTTTGCTGAGAAGCGGCGTCGCTCCCAGAGCTTCCTGACACATCCAGAGGGCCCAACGTCTGCCGCGGAGGTGTTTCAGCAGCATTACACAAAAACTACCAGGCTGACTTGCACTTTATCTCCATTTCTGCGCCACTTCAGTGAGCTGAGGTCAACATTTTTACCGACAAAATGGCTGCTCTTGCTTCAGAGACTCATTTCGCAAGAGAGGACAAAGTTGAAGCTGCAAGACTCTCACGGGAAAGTTGTTCAGCTGCTTGATGTGGCAGGAAGAAGCCTTATCTGGTAACGTTGCCCACATCCCAGTTAGCGCCGGAGCATTTGGAGATGTTTGGGATGTCGTCTTTGCAAACGATTCCCAACTTTTCAGCTCGAGTGTCCCAGCGTAGCTACTCGAGGAATCCCAGAAGGAAACAGCTGCACGGGCAGGCTCGCTGTGCTCCATGCATGCATGCGTTTGCCAACATGTGTTTCCCAAAGCTCCCGTGTGATTATATGCTCTCCGGGCCACGAGGTTTGAAGCGCTGAGGTTTTAGGTTCACTTGGTTTAGCCTCAGACTTTTAAGGAACATCCTCACAGGTATAGAAATAGAAGCACGTCTGGTTGTAAACTATGTCTGAGGCTGGAGAGACGATCATTTCCACTGTTGTCAGCTGTTGTTCCACAGAGATTTGGGGGGCAGGGAGTCGAGGAGGGGAGAAGAATGGCCGAATGTAATTTCTTGCCATCCTGACAGCGCCGCAGAATAAAGTGGCGCTCTCTTCCCGGGTGATTGGAGGGAATTGCTTCTCGGGGTGACAAATGATTAGCTGTTATCTCAGACAGGATTTGATTCCTACAAGCAGCTGGCAAGTCGGCCGCCTGACTGACTGACTGGCCGGTCACCGCGCTGACTCAGGTAGCTCCACGGGAGGATACAAGGGTGGATTCACAGGAAATGGAGTCGGCAGCCATGGTTAACCCCCTCCTCCCCCCTCCTCCCTCCAGGACTAATCCACTCTGTCAGGGGCAGATTACGACTTTGTTTAATTGGAGATGGGCTTCGCTGACAGTTGGGTCGCCCAGCGGTGCAGGTGTGTGTTGGTGCTTTACATCACCAGCACCTCCAGGCCGTTTTAAAGGAACACGCCGCCTTTTCAGGCCGCGTCGCCCATCGTGCCAGAGCCAGGCGAGGAGATAAAGACCCTCCGTAGAATAATGAATGGTGGTGGATGAAGTGTTGGCATACCTCCATCACAGGTCAAACGCACTTGGGTCCAAACCTGCGAACCATCCAACAAATAACTTAAAGTGATGAGACGATGTAAATGGACTCAGCCGGAACTACTTTCCTGGGTGTAGGGATTTGACGTAGCACCTCATGATTTCTAATTTCTCGACAATTTGAAGAGCGACCGCTGCTACCAACCATGGCCGACTTTGTGAGACAGGATGAGCTGAGCCTGGCCTAGTTGACGCTAGCACTTCCCAACCACCACCATTCATTGTGCTGAGCTAACTAGCGTCCGTCTCGGCGACAAGGAGAGAAGGGTGTCAGTCCTCTTGTGTGGCTAAGAGGATAAAAAGCGTATTTCACCAAAAGTTCCTTCAATCTAAACGGTCTTTTTAGTCGAAACCAAGCAGCACGATGTCACGTCTAGTGCTCATCTCATTCCCTCCTGGAGAAAGTTGAACTTCTCAGGCGAAGACAAAGGAGCAGAGTTCACGCTGAGGTGAGCCTGTGCTGGCCGACTTTCCGGCGAGTCCTAATGAAGAGGGTTGATTCCTGTGTATCACACAGGCTATGGATTTTGACACATTAATCCCTGGGCAGACTTCAAGTCTTTGTCCATCTAATGGCTCTTTGGCACCTCGGATTCCTGTTGGAAGCCAATTTGTAGCACTGACATTGAGGCAGGCGAAGCGGCTCAGCAGCAGCGGCGGACACATTCGGAGGAGACGTCAAGGTGTTAAAGCCTGATTGGTTCCTCTCTGTGGTGCAACAGACGGCGGCTTGTCACCCCGCGAACGCTTCTCGAACGGGGAAATGTGTAGACATCAGCCCCCTCCTCACACCTTACTGTGGCCTGGACAGATAAGAGAATTTGAGAGTTATAGTCACATTAAAGGAGGGCTTAAGAGGAGGGAGAGAACTGTTTGAGCTGAAATATCCCTCTGTCACAAGAGTAAATAAGTTCTCCCCACGCCGGAGAACCCCATGGGATCAATTAGCTGCCCATTACCATAGATACTGAGAGTTTCTTATGCAACAGCTTGCTGAAATTGGAGTGGAGAGGAGGGGGACGTTTAAAGACCTCGTCAAACTTCACCTCTGTCTTGAACAAGCTTTGTGGGGGAGCTGTGGCGTGTCGTCCAGGTCATGAAAACAACATGAAAACGTCTCTGTCAGCCGCTCTGTTTTCATTACCTGAAACAACAAACAGCGGCCAAAAGAGAGGGACGAGGAAGGAAAGAGTGAGTGGTCCCCCGGGGCGCCATCTACTTCCTGTGCAGATGAGACGATAGGTGGGACGGATTGGGTTTCTCTCTGTCCTCCTCATCTGACGCTGAGGAGATGCCAGAGCATGGAGGACCAGGGTTAGGAGTTCAGCTCTGCACGCCGCTAACGCTGCTAGGCTAACTCCCTCTGGGACCCCCCCCATCTAAAAATGTCTGCAGCAACTCTGGATAAAAATGTCCTCAGACTGGATCATGTTAACTGTACTTGAGGGAATTGTCCCCACAATAACAACCACCCGGCCGAGGTTGTCCTACCACAGGGAAGAGGGCATTGTTTGGCGCCGCCGCCCTCGCTGCTTGCTGATATTTTAACTAAGGTGATGATAGCCCGGCTTGTTTTCCTCCGAGGGGCGTTCACCTTCTTCCTCCCCGCCTCTGTCTGCTACCTCGCTCCCTCCGTGGGAGCTTTTCAACTTCTTCACGGTGATTTATGACCTCTCCATCAGATACATCCCATGGGTCCGCCGCCACAGCGACCCCTGACTAAAATGGATTAGGTGCAGTTATCCACAAATGGATCCTGGACTGTCCTGTTAACTCACAACCTCGCCGGGTTTGATTGCAAAGGTGGAGTGTGCCTGAGCAGCTCGCTCTGATCCGCTGTTTGCCCGCTGTAATTACCTGTTTTGAATGAGTTAATAGCCATAGGAAACCCGTTTGGCGAGGATAAAAGGGACAGTATCTGGCGTTCAAAGCGATGAGAGGGTTTTTAACCGCGGCGGGGTGTGTGTATGTGTGTGTGGGAGGGGGATACTTTTCCTTTATACGCTCTCGAAAGGGAAGAAAAAAAGTTTCCTTATCAGGTATGTACTTAAAAGGATCCCACTGCTGGAAGCGCACTGTCTTGGGGGGAAAGCAGAGAGGAAGATGAAAGGCTTTTGTTAAAAGTGACGCTGGGCCCAGGTTTCCTGTGCCGAGCCTCGACTCCCCTGTCCTTCCCCGCCTGAGTGCTCGGCTCGCTTCCTCCCACTTTTGCCTTCTCTGCCTTGCAAAGCTGAGGGGGGAAAGTAAACCCTTCTTGCCGCCTGCCGGTGTTAGATTAAATACCGAGATGGCGACAGGAAAAAGGCAGGGAGGAGGAGGAGGAGGAGAGAAAGTGGCTGGACTGAAGTGAGAGATGTTGGTGTGTGTGTGTGTGTGTGTGGGGGGGGGGGTTATCAGGCTGGAAACCAGTCAGCAAGACTCCCGGTCTGACGTAGTCCAAACATGGCCTCCAGGTTGGTGATCTGTGTCAGGGTTGATCTTAAATCTGTCTCACAATAACCTGATCTCCTGGGGGGTTGGGGGGGCTGAACTACGTCCTGGTGGGCTCACACAAACACGTTTCCTTTCATTTAAATCTCTGGACCCTCACACGGGAACGTCGCGCTGCTATGACTTCCGGCAGCGGTGAAAATGAGAGACCCGTGCGCCGCCCTGGCACACCCAGCCCGACGTACACGGGAACAATCGGACTTGGCTGAGTTCCTGGTGTCTGATTAATCAGGACCGCTAAGACACATGCTAATAGCCGGCGCGCAGCTTCGCCAGGGAGAGCAGACCTGGAAATGAGTGTGTTTAAGTTGTAGACCAGTGCGGGTGACAGATTAGGGGCGGTCCAGCCGTGTGGCGAGGAGCCGTTCACCTTTTGCCTCTACATCTGTCCTGCTAATGGGCTCCACTTCTCTGCCAGCGCAACGCCAGCTCCTAAAATCCTCCGGCGCCGCTCTCATTCTTCCCCTCATTCTATTTCCCAATTAGACGAGAGGGCATGATTAGTTTATTAGCAGTAGCAAAAGCTGCGGTGAATGTGTTTGCGGATTCTTAGCCGTTAATGAGCAAATTCAAACCCTATTGAACGGACGCGGGAGGGGGAGGGTATTTGCGTGCGGCTAATAATAGCGTCCCAAAGACAAAAGATGGAGGAAATAGCATTATAGGAGAAGGGGGGGCAGAACAATGGAAGCCTACCGGCACTCTTAATGGCATGCTCTTTCATTTTGAAAATTGTTTCCCTTTTGGAATTATGTATGCTCGCCATCTTCTCCTTCAGGGTTTGGCAAAGCGTATATACACTCGTCAGCGCGGCTCGCTAACGCGCGGGAATAGAAGCAGGTCTTGAAGCGCAGGAGACACGAGTTCCACCTGTGGGAAATGAACTCCAGCGCAACCCCCTCTTTGTTTTCCCTCCGCCTTGGCAGGCTTAACCACCTCCTTTACAAGCCAGGTAAATTGTTCATTAAGGCCGAGGTAAAAGAGGGGCTGCCGAGGAGGGTTTTTTTTTTCTTCCCTCACGCCGCGGCTGAGAAGTGCGAAGAACAAACAAGTCAGAGCATTTGTTCAACGGTGTAATCTACACATCAATTATCCTGCCGAGCTAATTAGCACCTCGGCGTACCCCAGGTACCTGAGCACTCACACATGCTCGACTCTTTCAAGCCACTGATCAAAAAAAAAAAAAGGAGAGGATTGACAGAAACACAGGGAGGCAGAACCCAGGGGTGGGTGTGGGGGGTGGAAGCCTTAGATCAAAATTTCCTTTTTACTTACAGTATACGGAGGAGACGACGTGTTGCAGCCATTCGCATCATGCCAGTGGAGGCGCTCAATTATGTAAGCCGCATATGTATGACTGAATATCTTAGCGCCTGCTGAAAAATTCAAATTGGGTCCAAAAGTGATCTTTCTCTTTTACTGTTAATACCAGAGCGATTTTCCAGTGATGGCAGTGCGGTAAAGACAAATGTGTCCGGTTCTGGCTGGGAATGCGCTCCCATGGTAGCCCGTGAACCCTGACAGTTACAAATGTCAGGAAGTGTCCTCGTTCCCCAACTACAACTCCTGCAACGGCTAATAGCGCGGAAGCTAACAGGCTAGCAGCCTCGTCGTCAATGCGCATCAGCCTCTGATATTTCTCCCGATTGTTCGTCAACCGTAAACAAGTATATAGCAAGTACTTTCTGCTGACATGTATTTATACATATGATATAAATAAAATACTTCAAAAAATGTGCAGTGAATCCATTATTTATATTTCTAAATGTCTCGGCAGTGTAGGATAAAGTTTAAATCCATACGTTTCCTGTTTTTCAGTGTCACGCTCACTTGGTTTAACACCAACAAACCTGCGAACGTTCTTCATTCAGCTCTCGAATTTCTGTTGAATGTCAGTTAAACTCGTATCTCCCTGACAGAAAAGAGAAAATATGACGTTGGGGGCTGATGGTGGCACATAAAAGGGTTAGAATGTCAAAGGTCACGGTTGCTTATTAGCTCAGTATGAGAAAGACCCCCAGGTGTCCGCATCGCCCACCCTCCGCCGCCGTGTAATTAAAAGTGTAGTTTCCACCCTCCTGCAGCGCCACAAGAAAGACAGGTACAACATGAAAAAAGGGAAAAGAAACAAAAAGCTGGTGTTTATTCCCGGCCGCGTCGGGGGCCGCCGGCGTCTCCAGCTACAGCGCCACGGCGTTTACTGAGGTGGCGAGAGAGGTTAAGCTGTGTTATCTCATACCTGGCGTAGCCGCCAGCGCGCGTGCACACACACACACACACACACACACACACACCGCCCACACATATACACACACTCTGATGTGCTGGTAAAGAAGGGGCTCCAGCGTTTGCTGTCACTTCCTGGAGACGCCGCTGCCTCTGCAGCTCTGCTCTCCCTCACACATAAATGCATTGTACTTCTCTGCTCTCCTGCTCCAAACTTTTCCACCATCGCATGTAGGAGCTATCGATCGGCGCCCGGCTCCCCTCGTGTATCGGCCAGGTATCGTGACTGCTGATACTGATGGCTAACTTGGCGACAAAAACGGTCGCATCAAGTGAGGATTTCCGCGTCTCGACGGCCCAGAGGCCTAAATAACACCGGTGTTTTAAACGTGGACCGCCATCGGGAGCATCCAGGTTTGACTGAATCACAACGTAGAACATGTAAGAAAACCCGGCAGGCTGGTCGGTCACTCAGAGTGCTGCTAGGCTGGAAGCCCCGCCTCCTCGCTGCCTGGAGGCTAATTGGGAAGTTAGTAACAGTGTCAGAGAGAGAGAGAGAGAGAGAGAGAGAAAGAGAGAGGGGGCCTGGACCACCTCTCCTGCTGGTGTGTGGGTGTGTGTGTGCGTGTGTTTGTGTGTGTGTGCGTGTGTATCTCATTTAGTGATTGGCGAGCACTGCTTGCCGGTTGCCTGCTGAGCATGAGACACACACACACACACACACACACACACACACACACACACACACACACAGTAAATCTTTGTCACCTGAATAGCATCCCTACAGGTATCAAACAAGCACCAGGAAATGGGGTGTTTGTGTGTGTGTGTGTGTGTGTGTGTGTGTGTGTGTGTGTGTGTGTGTGTGTGTGTGTGTATAACAGATGTGATTTTACACTCTCATTATCATGTGAATGAGGCCCTGGGCCCCCAGATTGGCTCGGACCAGAGAGGAAACAGAGGACTCCCCCTCCTGTGGCCCCTCACCTGGCCCCCCCACCTGCTCCTCCCCCCTTCCTGGTTCATCCTGTCTGATCTCTGTAGTCCATCTGAGGTCCCTGCTTGACTCCCCCCCCCCCCCCCCACACACACACACACACACACACATTGATCGACCTTTAAACAGCTGGTGACTGCTGGTGAGTTGGTGGCGGCGAGAGGTCTCACTCTGCTGTCTCACTCTGCTCTCTCGCTCTGCGCTCTCTCTCTCTCTCTCTCTCTCGTCAGTCACAGTTTGAGGTATTCTATCATAATGGTGAGGAAGTGACATCATGAAGGGACACGATAACAGTTAGTCAGCCAGTTGTTTTAGCTCTCAGGTGCTGTTTTGCTGAGATAAGCGGCGGCCGTGGCCTTGCTGCCGACCACAAGAATGCGGAGCGGCCTTGGTGGGATCAAACCGCCGCTCTGTGACGGCCAGCACTGGCGTCTGACGGAGGAAGGTGAAGGAGACGGTGAACCAAGGTGCTGCAGCAGTTTTCCGCTCACCCTGGCGCCGTTGGTGCCTTGCTCCTGAGCCGCTGAATCGGATCTGGCAGCTTGGACTTGAGCCATATTAAAAGATGAACTTCAAGCACTGATTAATTCTTTCTTCTCCAAAATAGACGCGCGTGTGAAAAGAAGCCTTCATTTGTTTCTTTTCACCGGCTGGATCTCATTCCTCCCGGTGCAGGAAATCAGCATCAAAAGCGTCTGTTCGCCGGTAATTACAGCTCAGGTTCTGCTTAACTGTTATTAACAAAAAAGTACAGTAATCTGGCCTGGCAGTGCAATATGTTACCCTCGCTTTCTAATTAATCTTACAGGGAGCGTAATAAATTTACAATATCAGATTGGTGCAATACTGTATATAGATTTATTAAAGCTTTTAATCAGTTCTGGCAAAATTAATTTTGCAATGATTGCTTACATTTGAATTTGCATATACTTAGTGCAAGTAATTTATTTTTATAGATTCTTTTTTATTAAAACGAGGCACGCGGGGGCCGTCAGGGATGAGGAATCGCTGGGTTTCTCCTCCCGCTGCTGCAGGGGAGAGAGTTTCCTGCTGCTTGAGAGGAAAGGTGATACACCACCTGTGTGAACAGCATGCGAGTGGTCACACACTGTCAGATGACGTGTTTTTGATCTCTCTCACTCACACACACACACACACACACGCACGCACGCACACACACACACACACGTGCGCGCGAGAAGACGCAATCAGCTGTTGAAACAGCTCAGTCATGGCTGCGAGTGAGGACTCCAACGTGCCTGATCCCAGTTGAAACGACAAAAAAAAAAGAAGCCGCGTTCCCCTCACATCCTCCACCATTGCTAAAACACATCTCGCATTATTTGCACGTCATGAGAAGTCTGAGGTGAGATGAGCAGACATGTTCGTCACGTGTCTGTCGGGCAGGACTCCATGTTGTCTGCAGACTGGTTGGTGGACACGGTTTTATTTCTAGGAAAGTCTTAAATGTAGAATTTCGTGGTTTTGATGAAAACTAAAAAAAAAAAAAAAAAAAGGAAGTTTAATGTCCTTATTTTTTTCAATACGGAGCCTGTGTGTGTGTTCATAAGTGTATTGATATTTATCTTAAGGCAGAAATATAAAGGGACGTCCGATATAAACGGCCGTTCTTTCGCCACCTGCAGTTTTGACAGATTCTCTCAGGATTTTGTCACGTGACCGTTCGTGTCGGCTGAGTCAATAAAGGTTCTCAGTCGCGCTGAGAAATGTGGAGTTGTACGTTTTGACGGGCTCGGACCGGTGCCAAGGGTTTAGTTGTGGTTGAAACCGTGAACGTGAAGCGATGTGGTTGGATGTGCAGCTCAGCTCGTCAGGTGTTCACTCAGGCCTGGGCTTGATTTCCTGATTTGGTTTCAGAGCCAGAAAATGACCTGAAGTGTCGACGCAGCTGAAGTAGCGTCACACTCATAGTTCAGTCACTAACGATCCTCTAATGACATCACAGCTGCTGTGGCTCCACATGTTCCACCACATTTATTCTTTACTGGGATATTAAAAACAACTCCAGCCGTAGGGTTTCCCTCACGCCGGCGTTCTGTATGGACGCCACTTGTGGGAAAAAATGTGGCTTAAACGAATTCAGGTGTGTGTTGTGATCCGACTCATCCGTGATCAAAGTCCATCCTTCCTCCTTTGTCCCTGTCTGCCTGTTTTCCTGCCTGGTACACGACTCAAACACACACACACACACACACACACACACACACACACACACACACACACACCGGTGCGGCGTAGCACTTTGCGAGTAGATAAGAATGATTCATAAACAGATGAACCCATAGCAGATGTGTTATCACGGCGGCACAAAGTACTGCAAGGCCACACCGGCTCTCATGGGGCCTTCTCTCACACACACACACACACACACACTCACACACACACACACACACACTCACTCTTGTGAAGCCATATTAAACAGTTAGACATGATAACAGACCCCCTCCACCCTGTCAGCAGATTCCATCACCTGAGTCGTTTACAAGCGTGTTTCTAATTATAAAAATGTTCTACGTGCCGTTTCATCATGTGTCTATTTTTATTTCGCTGCATGAAGGTGTAAGTGGTTTTTTTGTACATATATATATATATATTTATTTATATTTATATATATGTATATATTTATTTATATATGTGTGTGTGTGGCATTGAAGAACCGTGTCCCTTTGAGACTGGGCAGGAGTGGAAAATGAAGGGAGAGATAGACTGGAGAAAGAGGAGCGATTTAGATAACAGTCTTTTGGCACACGCGCACACACACACACACACACACACACACACACACACACACATTATTATTGGCGAGAGCTGACCACTGGAGAACCCTGGCCAGCACCCCGAGATAGGCTCTTATATTTTGCTGCCTCCCGGGGAAGGATTCATGAATTCAAGCTCCTCCCACAAGAACATAGCGATTCTTCCGTCATCAACAGAAGTTAAACATCTGCTGTTTAACGTTGTTAATAATTCTGCATCACACTTGCATGCAAACGACAGCTATACACACACGACATGCAGATGCTGCTGCTTCACCGCGTCTACGTCGACACGGTTTGAAAGCGCTCACTTGAGAGGCGAGCAGCTCTTTGCAGCGGAGGGGAAATTAGCGCTGGTCTCTCTTTTATGTGCCACTTTGCCTGCGACGACTCAGAAACTGGAAGCAGTTCACCAGCAAACATTCTCCTTTTCTCTCCCCGTGTGTATTTGGTTAGTTACAGTAATTACGGCCCAATAACTGACAGCCAAAACCAGGCAGGAGAAGGTAGAAGGGGGCTGTTTTTCCTCAGCCGCCGCGGCCTCGCTGCCGAACATCTGCTGAGAGATTTGCATATTAATTAACCCATATTAACTCTAATTATTCTGGGAAATTATCAAATAAATTAAATTTTCTAATTTTAACCGTTTTTTTCCCCCCTCTTGCCGTTGCTTGACGGGTGTCAGGGTAGCATGAGGCGGCAAGGAGAAGCTCACCTGAGCTGGGATAAAAAATAAATACCCCTCCCCCCACCAACCTCTCCCCCCTCTCTTCTTCTTCTCCTCTTATTCCTCCCTCCCACTCTCCTGGCCTTGGAGTCCTGAGGGCAGCCAGGGGAAGCTTTTGTGTGTCTTTTTTTTTATTCTTTGCCTTGTGTGACGAGGAGGAGGAGGAGGAGGCGGGGGGGGGGGGGTTTACTCCGAACATTTGTTGAAGGCAGGAACATGTGTGAAGTGGGGGAGGAGGTAAAGGGGGGGTTGGAAGGAGTGGGAGGGAGGGCACAGATGGTGAATCCATGCAGGACCCAGCAAAGGTGGGACCTCTGAGCTGTTGAGCAAACCTCCGAGCCCCCCCAGCCCCCCCAGCCTGTTGCTTGGGCCTCCTCGGCAAATAAATGGGACTTTAATTGAATTAGAGTCAGTGGCGCTGCGAGGGTCTCCTCACGGACAAAACCCAGCAGCCATGTGACTGCTGCTGCAAGTTTCCTGCAGCAAACGATCTGATATTTCTGCTGCGGCGCGATGGAACGTCTCAGAACCGTCCAGGGCTTCGCTGCCTCAAACGCCCCGCCGCAGCACCTGATGGCACTGAAACTTTCCCTCCCTCCGTGTGGGTCTTTATTATTTCCTAATTTTAATATTAGATTAATTCTTCCAATCATAAAAAACAACACTGGAAATGAACCGACAAAGCTCATATGGGTGGATCGACTCGGTGCTGAGCGGAACCTCACCGTCGGCTTTTTTCACCCTGATGGAAGAAAACAACTGGTGTTTTATTGTCTTGTTGCTCTTCTGCTCTTGATTTCATCCAAAAGTTCTTAAAAAAGTTGCTTTTAAAAAAGTCAAAAGTGTCAGAAACACACTCCACTTCCCAGTGACACCCCTCCCCCTCTCTCTCCATCTCCCTCTCTCTCTCAGCCGACACACACACACACACACACACACACAGACTGCTCAGACACACACACACACACACACACACTCCAGGTTGCGTTTACACTTCAGTGAGTTTTCACCATTCATCGTCTCCCCCTCCTCCCCTCCTGGCCCTCACCCCTCACTCTCTCCGTCTCTTTTCAGAGCTTTTGTTTGCCCTCTGCCACCGTCCTTTCACCGACTTGGCCCTGATGTGGCCCTTGTGCTCCATCGCACTATTATACTGAGACAAGATAGCGCTGAATATCCAAACATGTCCGCCATGCTTTTGTCTGCCAGCTTCACTTCTGCTGTCCAATCATTTACCTGCTAACCAGCGGGGCCTCCTCAGGTTCGCGCCCGACTCAAACCTCTCAGCTCACCGCCTTTCAGAAGACACGCAAAAAAGTTCTGGATGTGTTTCTGAGCGATGGAGGGGAGAATGTGACCTTTTAAGATATTTGTTCTGTCTATTATTATTATTTTATTTATTATTATTTATTCATCCCTGAGGAAGCGTCAGATCCGACATATTTCTCATATTTTTTTGGAAATATTTTCCTCACATATGTGACGGTTTCAGTGTGTGTTAATCAGTGACTCCAGTGACGAAAGCAGCATTGTACAAATGTTTCCGTTCAAATTAGAGCTGCAGCATTAATCTGCTTTGATCGCTGCTCAATAGTTTCCGTCTTTTTCCAGCACAGCTATCAAACACTTGCTGGTTCCAGATTCCGTCTGTCGTGTAGGACAGAAGAAGCAGTTTGACATCCGGAAGTGACAAACACGGATCCTGAAACAGGAACACGAGACGCTAAACCTGAGCCTCAGAGCCAGCGCACCTCCCTAAAAACCTGTAAAAGTAGCGTCCAGTGAATGTTGCCGCCGTGTGTGAGTCAGGCAGGAGTGTGAGTTACCCGGAGAAGCGCTTAAACTGTTGCAGACAGGAACAATGGCAGACTAAAGGTCATCGTGAGAATCCTCCACTGCCGGCTGTAGCCACGAGGCAGCGACCTCGCTTCCACCTTAATGCCCTCCCACACACACACACACACACACACACACACACACACACACACACACACACACACTCCCTCACAGCCATCCAGGTGATCTGCTTGGCTCACATGCATGAGACAGGCAGCGAGCGCGAGCAGTTACGGTCCAATAGGGAGACTGTCCTGGCTCATTATCGGCGTAGGAGGCCGAGCGTGTCACCTGGAGCTAAGCCTCGACACTCAGCTAAAAAGTCAGCCGAGGTTAGCATGGAGAGCACAAACGTGGGTGTTAGTCATTCCTCCTGCAGCCATCCCCTCTACCTTTGGCCTGCCAAGGAGAACCAGCTCTCCTTCTCTACTCGGCTCGGAGGCTGGAGCAGGAAGGGCGTCGAGTTCCGCCTCCTCTGGGCGCTGGACGGCTACTTTGGGATCGTTAAATAGATGCGATTATACCTGTTAGCCATGTGAAACGCTTTTCCTCTGCAAGGTGCAGGTGCAGCACCCCTGAACTCTGTGAAACATGCGTTCACCCTTCTCCACCGCCGTCTGCGAGCAGCTCGGTTTAATGATGCTGCACTGCAGGATAGAACACTCTTGAAGTGGTGCCAAAAAACACTTGCCAAGATGCAAAACTGTGCAAGATTAAACTTCATTTAATCTGAATTTATGTCACCTGAGGACATTTTCTGGCCTATTTGAAGAGAGTTTTGGCTGTTAAAAGAAGGAAAGATGTTTCAGAGGACCTGAAAGTAAAATCTGGTATCAAATCTTCAGTTTCTCACTCTTCTGTTGGCTTGTTCGCGGGTCAAAGTTGGCCTGACGTCTAAAGTGCATCGACAACATTACCGTTGTCAAAGCTGGCACCTTGTAAACACAATCAGTAGAGATTTTTTGGATTTCCCGGCGTTGAATTAATTCCAGACAAGTGTCAGTGCGTCAGGAGCGGCGGCGCCATTGTTCGCCTTTATTTATCTTCATCAGAGAATGATGAGACTTTAACAAGACTGTCTCTCTGGCTGCCTGTGTCTCAGGCTGTCACCGCTGATCGCCACCCTAATCAATATACAATATTCCACTCCTCTCCGTACTTCTTAGAAGTGACAGAATAATACCAGGCCTGTGAAAGGGTTATGTCAGATAGTTTAAAACAAGACTTGTTCCATGTGTCATTTTAATTATCTGCAAGTCAAAGAGGCTCCTTTTATTTACCTTAAAGAAGAAAGCAAACAGGTAGCGTGTAATTGCTTTTGTCAAAGATGACACTTAAGGTAAGACGCGGAGAAGCAGCGCCGAAGCAAACATTATCTTTTCTTTGTCTTCACCGGAACACAAAAGGCTGATTAGGAGCGAGGTTGGAGGGGGACGAAATAACTGCCTGCGCCATATTCGTAGGTTAGAATTACTTTGTTGCGTGACACAATACCAATAGATTCTTCATCTTCGGAGAGGGAGAGGCTCTTGTCAGTGGTGGCACCTCAACAATGGCAGCTGCTTTGACGTTAATACTACGCGTTTTGACTTGACAAGCGCCCCGATGTCAGTTTGCCTTCCTGGAGGTACGCGCTGAATGCTGGGAAGACAGCTGACGTTCGGAGAAGATTGCATCTACTGTAGTTTGCAGAGACAGTTCAACGCCCCCCGCACCAGGAAAATAGTGGTGACAAATGAAAGCTTTTAAAAGTTTGCGGCGCAGAAGTTCCCCTCATTCCTTATGTGGGAGTTTTGAAGTCAGCGTTGCTGGCGTGCATGAACAAAAAGAAGCTCCCTCGCCTCTTTTATTAGGGGAGAAAAGCCCCTTTAAAACCTGTCCAGCCTGAGATAATTTCATTCAGTTGGCCCCTGCCCGCCCGTCATTGAATCTGCATCCAGAGATCAGGTTCAGAGCGACGGGTTGATAGCTTCCCAAGCCTCCTGGCCTTTTGTTCTAGCAGCCCCCTCCCCTGGATGTTTGGGGACGGCGAGGCTGATAGGACATAGCTGAGAACAGCTCCGAACCTCCAGGGTGACGGCCGCGCCGAGGTGGACTTCTAAATTATAATTGTTTCGAATATTTTGCAATCCTCTCCGTGTTTGATTGACACCTCCAGATACATATGTCAAAGAGAGGCTCAACATCATTGTGCCAAGGTAGATTTGGACCACCCAGGAGCCCCCCGGCCCCCTCGCAGGTCTCCAGCCTCCGCTGCCTTTTTTGTCATCTCCAAGGAGCATTACTGAGTCTGAACTTGCCTAAACCCTTGTGATCACACCTCTTGAAAAGGTTTTGTTTCCTCCGTCGATTGGTATTCGAGACAGGTCACCACACTCCCACCCTCCTCCTCCTCCTCCGCCGCCAGCCCCCGCCTCCTCCCCCCTGCCCTCCCCTCCCACGTTTGAAAGCCCTGTTTTCATTTTAATTTGCACCTGTTGTGCAGTTGTTCGCTGTAGGCAAGTGCAGGCCAGTCAGTCGGACGTGTGAGGAGGGGATGTGGGGAGCTTTTGATATGTATAACGTCTTCAAAAATGTCGGGCAGGAACTACTTCTTGGTGGATTTTGTGACGAGACTCTCCGAGGTCTCAGTGGCGCTAAAATCCCCACCGTTAGCTCATTGATTGGTTTGTTTTTTTCTTTCCACAACTTGAGCGCGTTTCAAAATGACTCCCGTCCTCACCCAACATTCTTGTGCAAGCTGCCAGCAAGGTGTGTCCCCATGTGACGCTGGCGTCTCCCAGTTAGTCCTCTGACGTCCCTCTCTGTCACGCTGCGGCGAGGACGTGCTGAGAACCTGCCGATGGCACTGACTAATTTGCACGCGAGCCACCTTTGATTGAGTTCACAGCCCTTATTTACAGGCTGGCTATTTTTACCCGGGCAGGCAAATGTCTGGGACCTGTGGAGGCGGGCGGCGGCGGGCCTGCTGACGCGCGGGTGTGTGTCCTCTATATTTTCATGTTTTTGAAACATTTATGTTCACGGTTCAGCAGCGATGCAAATGTGGAGGCTTCCCGGGGGTGAGTGATCTGCTATAGGTTTTTGTATGCATAGCAGCCCCATTTGTAATATTGTTGATGCTATGTGCAGCATCTCAAACGTGGCAGCTATGCTCGGCAGCAGAGCCGTCTTGAAAGGTGCAGCTCGTTGGTATCCGAGGCATGTGAGCAGGACTGAAAATTAGTGGCTATTTTGGCTCGCATCTCCTGGACAGCTGTCTGCCCACCGCTGCGGTTCAGTCACAAATTCCAGGCGCGGATGCTGTAATTGGGGTGTAACCCACAAAAAGAAAAGGACCCACGCCTTGGACGGAGCACTGATGTGGGAACAGACCTCAATTTCCAAAACAGTTCGCTTCATGTTGAGAGCTTGATCACTTAGGTGACACGTTCTAAAAGTGAAACATGTCCCCTGTGTCTCCCGTCACAGCTCTGAACTATGAGAACGTGGTGGAGACCGGCTCGGAGACAGAGGAAGAGGACAAGCTGCAGGTATCCGAGGAAGACCCCCTGATCAACGGCACGGGCAGCCCGGCCAGCCTCACCAACCCCGAGGCCTCGCCGCGCGCCGAGAGCCACGGCCTGCTGACCAAGGAGGAGGAGGACGACGAGATGCGGGACAGCGGCGTGGAGCACATCTGGCCCGACAACGACATGCTGAGCGCCTCGGTGGACGGTACTGGTGAGTGTCGGGTTGGAAGCTCGGCGAGGAGTTGAAGAGCAGCAGATTTCCAAACCACAAGTTGACTCTGAGGCAAACTTAATTTCTTTTCATCATATTTTTCTTTTAAACTGGGCGTCAGTCCAACTTGCTGGTTAGGAGACCCCTTGTTCCACCCACAAAGGTTATTTCTGCCTCCGAGTGAAATCTCTCAGTTAAGAGACTCACTTTTACAAATGCTGCAACAGATAATAGTCTAAATATCTGTAATATTGCATGTAGCGCCGGCCTAAGCCGACTTTCAGATACTTTATTGCAAATGTGTGCGCATCCTGCTACTTTGTGGTATCATCTTATGCAGTAAACCCCACCCATCTGGTGCCCGGGTAGACTAAAACAAACGCCACCAAGCGTTGGGTAAACAGTGCTTGAGCCAGGTCTGACGGTGGAGCCCCGATGATGCTCCGGCGCCACACAGACGTGATAAATCGCTGCTCTGCCAGCGTCAGAGACCATTTGGTTCCTACTTACACAAAGTCCCGCTCTGAGCCGAACAACCAAAAAATATTTACAGTAATGTATAGCTGCAGGAAACATAAAAGCTGCAGAAAATGAAAAGGGGGAGGTGTCAATCTGCAGCAGGTGAAGCCCCCCTAAAGTGGCGTATGGCGAGTCTGTGATTGCAGGGGCGCCGCTCATGGATGCTTGAAAGATAAATACTTTTAATTAGGGAGCAGGGTATAATCATTAAAGGAAGCCAGGCTGCTGCAAAAAAAAAGTCATTAACAATCTTAAATGAAATTTTTATTTTTATGATAGCCATTTACATGTATAATAAGAGTCAATGATTCTTGGAAGCATGTGACAGGAACAGAGTATGGCGAGAAGTCATGTAAGACAGCCCATTTAAATGAGCCGCTATTCATTTCTGCTAATGAACTGGCTGTGCACGGCGCCGAAAAACCCAGGAACATTCAGCAGTCTTAAATTTTAATACGGGGGAAAATTGCACATTTATTAGGGATGAAAAAGTGGGTATCAACATTTGTCTGTGCTAAATAACGGTTCACACTGGCTGCTCGAGGGACGGGAGGGAGACAAGACAGTTGGGTAAATAAATCAAGATAAAGGATAAACAAGCTGTCGTTGCATACGGTAATTGTTTATTTGATAAAGACCCGCGGTGCCATAATGTCTGTAATTCAACTATGTTGCAATTCCCAGATAATATGCTTCTTGTGTGATAAAGCGTCTGACATATTTCGGAGAGCAAGTCAAGTTCATTAAAGCGTTTGGGAGTCTCTTTCCCAATCTTGCGGGTGCTGTGTTTCCCAGCCTGCTCTTTCTTTCTTTCTTTCTTTTTTTTCTCGTTCTCGGTGCCTAAGTGTCTACAGTGATACCTCAGCACATAACTTAGCCCTGAGATAAGTTAGCAACCCCCCACCTCCCCTATCAGGAGATTCTGCGCAGGTCTGGCTAACTGGTGAGCCTGCAGGAACGAGCGTAAGAGCAATAAAGTCAAAAGAGTTTATCGCCTTCTGATTCCAGGCCACAATCAGAGTTTTGTGTCTGCCGTCGTCCTTGACATTCCTTCATCCCACGGCGAGGCTGGACGTGATGTGCTGGAAAGCATGACATCATTATCTGTGACAGACACTTTCAAATAAATCACCTGTCTTCGCCCTTTCTCCTGCGCCGCCGCTGCAATTCCATAATGAAGAAATCTCACGTTTCCACTGGCCTTTTTTTCGTAATGTTTCCACGAGTGTTTTTAAATGGGAGCGTTCTCACCTCGCCAGGAATAAAAACTGTATGTTTTGGCTTCAGCTGGGAGGGGACAGACTTAAAAATATCAGAACGTGGATTAGCTTTCAAAAATCATCTACGATTGTGTGCGCTACTCAAAAGTGACAGCTTCAGGATAAACGAGGCGAAAAGGCAGAGCTTTAAAGAGTGCGGTGAGCGGCCGTAAAAATAGGAATGTTTTCAAAATAAACAGCATCAGCGCTGCTATGAAAATAGGTGGAATTGCGCCGGGGCCAAGGTATTCTGGACTCCTGGGTCCGGAGTCGGCTACAAACCTCAACATCACTCTTCTGGGAGGTGTGTACCTTACCGCCTCAGGTCTCATGTGATTTACTGCCAACATAACATCGTTTCATTCACTTTCCATGACCCAGAATAGGCGCATACTTGTGGGCTTCAGACGGGATCAAACCCTCGCGACAATCTTTGTATGATGTGAAAATGTTATGTTGAGACATAAACACAGAAAATTGCTGATTTCCGGTGCGATTCGGTGCCCTTTTCTTACTATAGCTTCACCACAATGCCACTCCGGCCCAGCTGAGGGCTGGCATGTGGACGCGGTATTAGTCCACCTCCTACTGGAAGCAGCCGTCCCTCCCTTCACACCACAGATAACAAAAGTTTTCCAAGGTAAATAGGGGAGAGTGGAGGGCCAGTAAATCCCGCTGGTCATCCCCTTGCGTCAGACCAAAAGTATGCGGCCAAATTTGATTACCCAAAGCAAACACGGTGCCTATGAGGACACAAATGTGAGGGAGTTCTGACAAAAAAAAGAAAAGTGGGGGGGTTTCATACATGCAGAAATCTGATACTTGTGGGTATATTTTAATCTGCGGTGGAGGGCTTTTTTATCTGTTTTGTTTTGTCATGGCTTAATTTATGTTGTTTAAAAGCCATTTATTTTCTCCTACTTCGCCTGTGGTTTTGATGCAGTTTGGCAGACGTGCAATCAAATGTACAGAAGGGGGGGGGGGGATCACGGCATGGAGAAAGTTATACTAAGAATGCCCCTCCAGAAGAGCCTGTCATTATTCTCTGAAGCCATTGACAGGGGTATTTATCATTTCACCGCACAAGCCAGATCTTTAATTTCGAGCAAAGCCTGGATTGCGAGCCTCCGCAGCTATTAGAGCCATTGTTTTCAAGTAAAAATAAAAAATTCTTTTTGCTTCTGGCTTTTGTGTGCAGCAGTGTAAGCAGGAAAACATTATTATCAACAGTAGACCCGCCACCTTTCCTGGAACATCTCAACGAGGTTCCATCTGATACGGGATATATCCGATCCTACAAAGCCCCCCCCGTCTTCTCGGAAGCGCCTCCATTTAATTCGCAGAGGCAGGAAGGAAGGAGGGTCCACTCAGTGTCCTCCCTTCGACCGCCGAGGGACGGACATGTCCGAAGAGGGTTTGTTTATGAGCCCGTCAATCTTCCGTTTATTTACTGCCGCCTCACCTGTGCCAGGACAATATCTGCCCGTCTGCTCCGCCATTATCCTGATTGGCAGTCAGAACGTGTGTAAACCAAAGCTGCTGGACGTCTGGAGGTGGGAATCCCCGTCTCCGCCAGATCAGCCCGGGATTTCAGAGCAATACTCACACAAAAACCAGAAAAAAGATGTCTTGAGCTCCTCTTTGTGACTCCACAATGCAGCAAGAGCCAGCTCCGTTCCTTTAGCTTGATGGCTAACATCATCTCCTTTTCAGACTGCGTCTGGTGGAGTCCGCCTCGTCTTCATCCCGCCCTGTGCTCACGAATCCCCCCCAAAAACAGCAACAACAACAGCAACCCGACAACCGAGTTTATTTGTTGCTAGCCGTCAGTCTCTGTTAGCTTCAAGCTAAATAGAGGTGCCTGGCTCTTCCTGCACGCAGGAGGCCCAAACAAGAGCACAGGACTCCTGTATGAAATGGAAAATACGGGTCGTGGGTGCAGCAGCTGACGAAGGTCTCATATTTGCAGCAGATCTTTTCACACCGAGGCACCGACTACACGCTGGTGCTCCTCTTCACATGGACGCGTGTTGAAATGCCCCCTCTGACCTGCGAGCAGCCCAATCGGAGCATCCTGGTTGCCCAACCCAGCAATTCTGCCTTTCCACTTCAGCATCATGCCGTCTTAACTTTTTTTTTTTTTTTTTTCTGTTTTGTTTGGCTTCAGTTGAACAAACTCCACCAGGAAACATTAATTTTTTAGCTCCACCCACTTGAGGTTTACCCCAACCAATGGGGTTATTTCTGCCTCCCGAGCAGCGCGGCCCCTGAGAGATGTTTGTGCAACTAAAACTCTTAATTTGTGGTGCAGGGTTGTATTCTTTCTACCCTGCCAGGCTTTGTGGGAAATTAAAAAAATGTGTGCACTCACAATACTTTGGATAAAAGCATCCGCCGAGTGACATACGATAGAACGAGCGTGATCCTGCATGCAGAGGATTGCAGCGGCGTCACAGCCAGGGAGTAATAAGCTCAGCCTGCGTGTTGGCTGGAGCTCTATGATTGCTCAGGTGGATGTGTGTTTAATCGCTGTGTTTGGCGATTGAAGCTCTCCCCGCCCCCCCTGCCCCTTGTTGTCATGTTAAAGGTAAATAAGTCACTGTCTGGCCCGGATGATAGCATTCATTAGGCATGGCCAACAAAGCTGCGGCGCGCTGCGATGCACAGCGGTGCCTTTATTGCTTCCTCCATACCTTCTTCTTAAAGGCCTCATTGTTTGTTGGTTTGCACGGAGGTACTCACCCCTCCACCTCCTCCTCCTCCTCTTCCTCTCCCTCCCCTCATCCCTTTCTTCTTCTTCTGTTTCTGTGCAGATGAAATAAAAGATGATTTTGACGCCCTGGGGCCTGATGCTACTTTGCAGGCTGTTGGAAACGGTACAGGTGAGTTGAGTCAAGATGCTGCATGTCTTTTTAGGGGTGAATAAAGATCCTGATTGGCCAGAAAACCTGCTAACGGCTGCTAACGGTTGCTAGCGCCTGGCTGTTGTCTGCACTGGGAACAAGCAGAATCTGTGTTCCGACGACCCTGCAGAAACTCAACTATCTCCAGGCTCCGATCGGCTATCAAAGCTTTTCCCCTTCGCTGATAACTGGGACCCGTTCTGGACCGCAAATTCGACCCGGCAGCAGAATCGCCACCGCTGGCCTCCACGCTGCCAGAGTGTCGCATCTCCAGAGACGAAGCTCCGCTGCGGTTTTGACATCTTCTTGAGCCGATGATGTTTTAGCACGGCTCAGAATCTAACCGACACTCTCATTTGGAAGTGTCCTTGAGCTAATTTGGCGCCTCGCAGCTTCCACATCATCTTAACCATTTCTCCTTCACTGCCCAAGTCTGGGAATCAAAAGGAATCAAAACAATACATACTTTTCCGTGATGTGTTCCATTCACTCAAGATGTTTGACGCACTTTCTATAATTTCAGACGTTGCGCAGTCATAATAATTAATGGTGCATGAATGAGCACATACTTCCACTCACGCAGGGTGCGCTAGCGGAGTTGGCGTTTCTTCAACGCCGACATGTTGCATTCACACATGCGACCCAGATCATCTCTGAATCTCCCAGGATGCCTTAAACCGGCCGAAGCGGGTCAAGGGTTAAGTGTCACGGTGAGATTGAACTCGCAGGCCGACGACGAACACGGCGCCCTCGCTCCAGCTGCCAGTGTGAACAGAGTCCTGGGTTGTCTAAAATGTCCCCGTGCTAAAGACGTTAGAGCAGAGTGACGATATTTGGAGGCAGAAATGTCGACGTCTGACTCCAGGATTCTCTAAACCAACAAGAACAAACAGCCATGTTTGTTTGAGCTGCGTCGCCGCCAGTGTTTGTGTCCTGTCGTCTAAAGCCTACCTGCCATTTTCCATGAAGCCACCGGCGCTGATTTGCGGCCACTAACCCCTCCCTTCCATGATTTCATCCTGGCCACTCTGACAATTGGCCCCGGATACTGTTCTGGTAAACCGAAGTCACCCCACCGAACGCCACGCAGCCCTGCCTGGAAACCCTCCCTTCAGCTTTAATTACTCTCCGCTCGTCCTGGTGTTTTCTTCACTTCTTTTTCTCCTGAAAATTCAAGCAAATGTTTTCCATTTTGAGTGCTTAAAGGGGGGTTTTGGAAACAATACTGTGGCACCGCTGGGGAAGCTCGCCGCCACTCGATCACATGTGATTTTGTTTAAAGACATGAGCAGTTTGATCACGTCCTGGTGCCAAAGCAGACTTTGATCCAGGTGATTTCCTCCTCTGCTGGAAGGAAACGCACTCCTTTTGCCTTAAAGAGACATTTGACTTTCCTAGTTTTTTTCATGCAGGGGGACTCTGTTGCACGCTGCTTGACGAGAAAGAGAAATATCATTTTAAAAAGTCAAACCTGACCCAGAGACTCTCACAATTAGCTGCCCTCAGAAGGATCATCTAATGAGAAGGCTGTAAATTATCTGATCAAACCGGATCCATTGGCACCCGTGACATTTCACTGCCATTTTTGACAACCAAATATCTACTACCTTGACCTTTCACAAATTGGAGCGCGGCCTAACAAATGGCTCTTTAAACCTCACCTTGGCTCTAAAAGCCTAATTAACGGGCATCACGTCTGAGGAGACGGTTTTTGGTGGAGAATCTCCGGCTTGTTGTGGGTTTTCTGTTGGGGTTTTTTTTGTTGTTTTTTTTCCGAGTCGGCCATCCCCTTGACTAATGATTTCTTTTAGTTTGTTTTCGGAGGCAGCTATCTCCTCGCTGCAGCTTAAGAGTTTCCCTGAAGAGAAGCGACGAGGAAATAATTTGAGAAAACACATTGTGTGGCCTCAGCACTTTGGCTGGCTTAAGATACATTCTGCTCTGCTAAAGCAAAGCATGTCCCTCGTCTTTTTTTTCCCCTTTTCTGTGCTCTGGTTTGTGGTTTGGCCTGGGTAATCTGCTCAACACAGAATCAACAAAAGCCACAGTCTCTTGATTGACCTTATATGTGAAAGTCGATACAAAGAAACGTGGCTCTGCTGCTGATTAAGCCCGGCATGTATGCATGTTTTCCTTTTTGACTTTACAGCACAAAATCTGATTGTATGTCACGAATAAATTAGGTCAGAGAAGTTTCTTTACACGTCGCGTTTATCTCTGACTTCTGGCTGGATTAAGTTACAGTTCTTATTTTAGCCAGCGTGGCGTGACAACAAACCCAGTAATTTAGATGTATTCTCCCCAAAGCACGCTAGTAATGTTTTAGGTGGCTGTCCTCATCGCATTTCTAGCAAGATCTTCCCAATATCCTCCTGTATGACATTTCTCAGGGGAAGACATGAATCCAATTTCTCCCTCCCTCCCTCCCTCTCTCTCTCTCCCTCTCTCTCGGTCGCCTCCTTCACCGTCTCCCTTCCTCTTTCTCGCTCTCTCTTCAGTCAAGAGCGTCGATTGCACTTCAGAGTTCGAGGACTTCTTCGCCAAGCGGAAGCTGGACGACAACGACAGCCACGTGGTGAGCATCGCAGAGTATCTCCAGCGGGGCGACACTGCCATCATCTACCCAGAAGCCCCGGAGGAGCTGTCACGCCTGGGTACGCCAGAGGCCACGGGCCCCGAGGAGAACGGTACGAGTCCTGGTTTATGTAAGACGGCCTGCCTGAGAGTTGGGAAGACGCGCAGGTGGTTGTATGGAAACAAACATACCACCACGCCTCCTTTACGTTAGCATGGATGTTCAACATTTCAACCACTAGAGGGCAGAGTACCCGCGCATCGGAAGGCCGCAACCGTACAACAAAGAGGGAAAGAGGCGCGGGGGCGTGTGTGAGGTTGTGTTCACGGGGAAAGTGACCTTTTTCCGGTTTATTTGCTCCTCATCTTCAAATTAGGGAGGAAATGACCAGAGAGAGTAGAGACGGAGGAGGCGCCATCGAGAAATGAGTCAATACTCATTAATGATGCGTTTATCCGTGGAAGGGCAGAAAAAAAAAACCCTAAGTTCAGACAAAAACACTCACTTGAGGCGTTTTAGTTAAGGGTCTTTGATTCAGAGCAAATGTGGCCAATAATAGACGGACGCCATGAATACTGCGGCTGCCTTCCTCTTCCTGGGTCTTCAGACCAGAATGCGATCCGTAGCTCCTCAAAAACCTTCAGACGTGTGGCCTCCCAACGTCTGCGTACATTTCTGGTGACAGGAGAAGGGAACCTCGACCTCGCCTATAGAGGGCGCCGCGTTCTAGGTTCGAGGAACATTGTGTTTTTGAACACCATCACAGACATTTACTGCGTATTAGATATCCGAGCGAGAGAACAGAATCCAGCTCTCCCTCGCCAGGAGAGGAGAGAGAGGTCAGAAAAAAGAAAGGAAGGAGTCTTCCCTGTGACACGAGCGGGCAGCTGTTGGTCCCACAGATTCGCCGGATGCCTCGGTGTTTACCTACAGTCTTAAGCAACAGCTGGGCAGGGGGCTTGAAATCAGATAGCGCACCTCCGAAGCTCCCAGGAGGGAGGGAGCTGGGGGCTCCAGCGCTGCAGACATGATGGTAGTGGGAACGGCTGGAAAAGGTAGTTTGAAGTAATTATGGCGAATTATGTTGTTGACTTGTGCACATACAGTATCATGTTAGCTGCTATGTCAAGGCAAGTGTGTGGGTGTGTGTGTGTGGGTGTGTGTGTGTGTGGTGGGGGGGTGTGCCAGCCTGACACTGCAGCTCTCATGTGCAGCAGATTGTAGAGATAACTCCCATACCACTCTGGGCAGCCCGCCCGTTAGCTGCCATTGATTCGCTGACCTTTTGGCCCGCTTTCCCTTCCCCTTCCTCCCCCCCTCTTCCTCCCCCTTCCTCCTCCTCCTCCTCCTCCTCCTCCTCCTGCTGTCTCCCGCTCAGACCTGCCACCTGGAACGCCAGATGCCTTCGCCCAACTGTTGACCTGCCCCTACTGCGACCGGGGCTACAAGCGTTTGACATCGCTGAAGGAGCACATCAAGTACCGCCATGAGAAGAACGAGGAGAACTTCGCCTGCCCCCTCTGCAACTACACGTTTGCTTACCGCACGCAGCTCGAGCGGCATATGGCCACACACAAGCCTGCCAGGGATCAGGTGAGGAGGGTCTCCACTCTCACTTTTCCTCCTTTTCTCTGTCGCCTCTCTCCTTCCTAATGTGCTCTGATCCTCGGAGGAGAGAGATCATTTTTTCTGATTGGCAATCATTATTAATTTTTCATGGCATTTTGAAGATGCAGATCCTTTAATGGTAATAACTTTAATTGAGGCCCTAAATGGTTTTTTGATGGCCCTCCTTGATATGATTTTCCAGTCTCGTGTTCACGATCGAATGATTGTGTTAATTTCCAATTTGGAAATTTTTATCAGCTCCTTAACTTCACTTCACTCCTGGCCCTTTAATGTTCTTCTGCTGCAGCCTGCAGTGGCGGCACTCCATCAAACCCCTCCCACCCCCCTACACTTCTAATTTCATGCACTGCATAAACATCTGTGTGTACTGGGATTTTCTGGAGCGATTTACATCCTATACGTCTGAAACAGAACGTGCGTCTGCTGGCAGTTAGCATGAATCACCTTAAAGTCCTGTAAGGTGAAAACACATCAGCCGTCACGCGTGTTTAACTCGCCTGTCAGCTGCAAGTTGAAGATGCAGCCAAAAGAAAAATGCGCCCAGAGTTTTCACACATTGGGGGATAATTAGAACTTCTCTGTGAGATCAAATACATATTCGAGGTGGTGGAGGGAGTGTATTTGTACTTCAGATGACGATTATACATGGATTTATTTCAAACAATTGGACTACAAATGCAAACGAGCTATGAGGCTAAATGCTCAATGTGAGTAAATAAATACAGGAAAGAGAAAAACAATCTCCCCTCACGATCAGTTGATCAATTTTACAAATGAAATGACAAATCCAGCAGGAACGTCCCACCGAAGGGGGAAATGGGGGGGCGTTTTATGGGCGGGGCTAAATAACAACAGATTATCCCGACACTCCATCTCCTGATATAATATATCTTTTAATTAAAGCAGCTGTTAATAACAGATTCTCCATTTTTAATGGTAAATTTTGAGGAGTGAGTCACCGTGTGTGTCTGCAGGCGTGCTTCCTCTCAGCTGTTCTTACACACATTCCCAGTACACACACAAGAACACAATCAGTGGAAATAACACAAGAATGAAGCGACTATCATGATGTTTCCTTGCTGCCTGGCGAGGAGGATCTTCCTACACATTTTTAACATTTCCCCAACTCCACCAACGTTTACCGGCGAGCTTCACGGCCGCGAGTTTGATGCCAGTTGAATTTGTCCACAAGTAAACCGGCCGTTCGCGAAGCCCATTTCCATGAGATTTTCCAAAATTTTCTGGCTTTGTTTATTTTGTAAAAACACTATTTCAGGAGTAAAAAAGGCTGTTTTTGAGTCGCTGGAGGTTTTTCATGCCTCTGCGAGCCTCGATGTTGATTCACTTCCACAGTTATTGCAAATGTATTATTGATTATCAGAGAATCCGCACCTGTGGCTCGATATCCTGCTAATTTTGTGAGTTCTCGCTGTAAAAAAGGGATAAAAACACACGTGTCGCCTCTTTGATATCCAATTTCCTGCCGACGCTCCTCCAGCAGAGGAAGCCTGCGCTGCACAGCCGAGGTAGGAAAGCAGGCGTCCACGGATGATGTCATGCAGCCTGTTGGGTCCCGGGTCGTGGGTGTTGTGTTGTGCTCTCTGAAGCGAGGATGACAGGCTCAGACTGTGGCTGATTTGATCAGATGTCAGCAGCCAGCACTTTCACCTGATCTACCAGCTGGGTGTAAACGTGAGCAGATGGGTGGGCCCCGTCCCAATCCTCATATTACAATGCTGCTGATGCTCCCTGCCACAGTCCAGGCAACCAGCAGCCAGTCCGTCCACGCTCTCCGGCCCGCCTGACGCCGCGCTGGAACCCGGCGTTTCCTCTCCCAGAAAATCACATCAACATTTGGCAATTAGCAGCGACATGAACATCAAGAATAATGTCCTGATAGGTAAACATGGCCGTCTTGTCAGTTTACAAGCCTTAATACTCCTCCTCCTCTTAACCAATTAGCTGAAATATGACTAATTAGAGGTTATACATATGCAAACATCCAGGCGGGTCTCCGCCCACAACCGGCAGCAGCCACGCCGCGGCGTGCAGCAGCGACGGAGCCGTTCAGAGCCATTGTGTCTTATTAGCAGTGGTGGTGAGACTAAACTTTAGCGGGCAGGGGTCCTCGAGGGGGAAGTAAGGGGAAGGTGGCGGTGGAGGGGGGGGGGGCGCAGGGGTGGAGGCAGTGAAGCAGCTGTTGCTGTTTGTTTATGCAACTCAGCAACATACGAGTGGTGGGGTCCCTCTCCGGCGCTTGGCGGGGGCCCCCGACTCTCCCTGCTTGATCTTTGAAGGTTGGGGCTGTTTGAACAATTCCTCCCAGTCCTCCCAGTCCTCCCAGTGTCCTGTGCGCCACCATCTGTCTCCCCAGGAATGTGGGTAGAGTCGGCACACACCCCAGCATTTGTCAAGGCTGAACAGCGAGGAGGGAGGCGCCGCGTTTCCCCCCGTAGCCAGAAAACAGAAAGGTTGCCTCTCTGTTTTGTTGTTTACTAACTGTTTAACGTCCTCACCTCCCACGTGAGTGGAGGGGGGGCTCGGGTCTGCACCCCCGCTGCCGCTGCATCGTTGCTTCAGTTTAGGCCTTTTTTGAACTGCGGATTTGACGGATTGTTGTTTACCTGTTGTTTACGGCGTTTTTCTCCCCGAGGTCGTCAGACATTTACACCCAAAAACACTGACAAAAAAAAAAAAATCCCCTTCACTTCTCCTCGTCTGATAGAAACAAGAAATAAAAACTTGAAGAGGAGCTCAGCCGTTTGGCTGCTGAGTAGCAGGACTCGCCTTGGCTCTGCTGTTCTTAATATTTTTAAAGAGCATAAACACCTTAAAGGATGAGCGTGGTGAATACAGGTATGCAGACTGATTAAGCTCAAATTAATGAAAAGTAGATCCGATCAGTTCTCTAATGAAGGAATAAAAAGATTCTTTTATTCTATCTGCTGGCCCGGCAAATTCTAAAGGCTCCTGTGGCTGAGGAGCCAGGAAATTAAAAGGTATGTGATTCTGTCCGTTATCGGCGCCGCAGCCGCTCAATAGAGGCGCGAGCAGAGAGATGCTCGGTTGGTGTCAGCTGCTTGTTGTCATGCCGACCAATTGTGGTTATTTACCTTGTGATTTTTTTTTAAAATTCAAGTCAATCTCTCTCTCTCTCTCTCTCTCTCGCTCTCTCTCTCCTGCAGCACCAACTGCTCAACCAAGCGGCCGGCAACCGCAAGTTCAAATGCACCGAGTGTGGCAAGGCCTTCAAGTACAAGCACCATCTGAAGGAACACCTCCGGATTCATAGCGGTGAGTGGCGGCAGGAATGTCCAGCCGCTCTCTGAATATTCATAACCGTGATTTAAGAAGGCCATGAATCTGCAGACATTCCTGCAGGTTTATTTTGGACCCTCCCTGCTGTTAATGGACACTGAACTCTGTGTGGAGAATCCCGCCCGCTGCCAAACACAATATTTGTTCAGAAAAGTGTGTGAAGCATATAAACAAATGTGATTGCATCTATTAGTTTATTTGACAAGGACAAAGCCGATTAATCAACAGAAACTATCAAGGAACATGCAGCACTTCTATATTAGCTCGCTAATTCTGCCATTAATCTCATTTCTTATCCTGTATAACATCAAATTGCTAATTTTTCACAATTAATCTTTTCTGTACTTTTGTCTTTCATGTCGTTTGACTGCGCGTCTTTACTGTGGTGCAGCCCACATACATAAGGACAGGACAGGATTCATCGTGAACTTGTCATCTTACGTGAAATATGTCTTGTTTCAGGAGAGAAACCGTACGAATGCCCCAACTGTAAGAAGCGTTTCTCCCACTCGGGCTCCTACAGCTCCCACATCAGCAGTAAAAAGTGCATCGGCCTCATCGCCGTCAACGGCAGGATGCGCAGCAACATGAAGACAGGCTCCTCCCCCACCTCCGCCTCCTCCTCACCCACCAATACTGCAATCACCCAGTTGCGGCAGAAGCTGGAGAACGGCAAGCCGCTGGGCCTCCCCGATCACAACAACCACCTGAACATCAAGACGGAGCCGCTGGACTTCAACGACTACAAGCTGATGATGGCGTCGCACGGCTTCGGCGCTCCGGGTCCGTTCATGAACGGCGGAGTGGGAGGGAGCAGCCCGCTGGGGGTTCACCACAATTCAGCCCAGAGCCCCCTGCAGCACCTGACCATGGCGGGGCTTGAGTCCCAGCTCCTGGGCTACCCGGGACCCCTGATGAACAACCTGAGCGAAGTGCAGAAGGTTCTCCAGATCGTGGACAACACTGTGTGCAGGCAGAAGATGGACTGCAAACCAGAGGAGCTGTCCAAGCTGAAGGCCTACATGAAGGAGCTGGGGTCCC
Organism: Aulostomus chinensis; assembly: GCF_037954235.1. Classification (NCBI taxonomy): domain Eukaryota; kingdom Metazoa; phylum Chordata; class Actinopteri; order Syngnathiformes; family Aulostomidae; genus Aulostomus; species Aulostomus chinensis. The sequence continues at coordinate 66,714,380 of NC_141320.1, forward strand.
AGGTTGAAGAGCAGAAACAGGGGCTGACATCGCCAGGCGGGGCTCCAGTCAGTCTTCCACTCGTCAATCACAACGGCGCCACCAAAAGCATCATCGACTACACGCTCGAGAAAGTGAACGAAGCCAAAGCCTGCCTCCAGAGCTTGACGACAGACTCAAAGAGACAGATTAGCAATATCAAACGAGAGAAATCCAACCACATGCTCGAAGGAGGTGTGGATGAGAAGGCGCAGGAAAACAACATGTTTACACCGTATGCTTGCCAATATTGTAAAGAGACCTTCCCCGGGCCCATACCTTTGCATCAGCACGAACGCTACCTGTGTAAAATGAACGAGGAGATCAAAGCTGTGCTGCAGCCCAGTGAGAACCTGATGGCCAACAAACCAGGGATGTTCATGGAGAAAAACAGCCACCTGTCCTCCTCCATGCTGGCTGACAAGGGTCTCACTGGGCCTCTCAACCCGTACAGGGACCACATGTCTGTGCTGAAGGCCTACTTTGCCATGAACATGGAGCCCAACTCTGAGGAGCTGCTGAAGATTTCCATAGCCGTGGGCCTCCCTCAGGAGTTCGTCAAGGAGTGGTTCGATCAGAGGAAGATGTACCAGTACGGCAGCACCAGGACTCCGCCGCTCGAGCACAGGAACAACGCCGACATGGTCGTCGGAACCAACAACCACCACACTCCCCCAAAAGACTCTATGGTAGCTCGGTCGCCCGTGTCTCTAATCAAACCTGCTGACCGCATCACGTCCCCCACCATCGCCGAGCTCCATAACAACTGTGACAACTCCCTCAGACATTTGAAAAACCACCAGTTTAGCGGCAGCGCCAAAGCTGCCGGCGACAAGTTGGACCACTCCCGCAGCAACACCCCCTCTCCATTAAACCTGTCCTCCACATCTTCCAAAAACTCTCACAGCAGCTCGTACACTCCAAACAGCTTGACTTCAGAAGACCTGCAGGCCGAGCCGCTGGACCTGTCTCTGCCGAGACTCATGAAGGAGCCCAAGCATGCACTGACTATTAAAAGCAGACCGAAAGTCAACAGTATTACCATCGACCACAACAGCATCCCCTCCCCCCGCGAGCACTTCGAAGAGCCTTTGAACTTGGCCTATCTTAAGAAGGAGTTCTCAGGCTCGACCAACAACGGAAACCTTGAAAAAAGCACTAGCCCCATCTTTGGCATTAACCCCTTCGCTGCCAAACCCCTGTACACGTCACTTCCACCTCAGAGCGCTTTCCCACCTGCCACATTCATGCCCCCGATGCAGGCCAGCATACCAGGTCTTAGGCCCTACCCGGGCATGGATCAAATGGGCTTCCTACCACACATGGCCTACACGTACGCAGCGGGGGCCGCTACCTTTGCCGAGATGCAGCAGAGGAGAAAGTACCAGCGGAAACCAGGTTTCCAGGTAAATAAGCCACCTGTGGTTTTGTGAAAAGCCCCAGGCTCGCTCTCTAAAATGATCTGATCTCATTTCTGTGCTAATTAAAAAACGACTTCAGAGGCAGGAGGGAGAGGGAGAGACGCTCACCTGAGGTAGGGTGAAGCGGCAAAGGTGACGGAGATAAACAGCTGAGGCCCATAGACGGGCGTCAAAGTCGGCAGGTCGCAGGAAGTTGGTGTGCGACGATCGGAGCGCTGATGAGGACGTTTCACCCTGCACTTTTATGGGTTTTATTCATGAAAACCAGCTGAAATTGCATTTATTGGCAACAACCTCGCGTAATTGGACCCATTTAAAAGTTTTTGTAAAACAGCTGCTAGAATTAAAACCATTAAAACCTGCATTTCTTCCCCGCTGCAGCACACAGAAGTGAAAAGAGCCTGGACTTTTGGTGGATTTTAGAACGACTTGGATTCGCCTCCCCGCTTGTTAAATCGTTTCCCCGCTACGCCTAAAATGACCCGTATCTGGCGTCAGGTCCCAAGCGGCTGGTTCTTTGGTCTCGTAACGTTGATCGTCGGGAGGTGCGCGGCTGACATCACCTTCAGCTGTTGTGATTGCAAAAACTACCAAGTCATTTCTTCATGAAAAGGATCTCCATTTGCAGCCCCAGACACAAAAGGTATAAAATCAGGTTCCGGACACATCAAACATTCCTGGGGACGGTGGAATGTTCCCGCTGCCGCCGCGTGGAACACATTAGCGCTCCAGTCCTCCCCTGACCTGATATCTTGTTATTAAACTCGGGTGAAAGGCCTTTGTAAAAATGACAAAGGTGAGCCCCGGAGCCCTGCACTTCTCCCAAATTCCCCCCCGCAACCCTGCTGCATTTAAATCCAAAATGAGGCTTCTACATGTGGATTAATAATGCACAGCCTCCATGTTCATTACCACTGAATGCTGAAGGCTGTTTAACATGGAGGGAACCATTTTGATGAAAAAAAGTATTAATAATGTTTCCTATTCTAAGTTATTAAATTAGATTTTAAAAATACAGCTACAGGCGTTTAGTTCAAATTGATTGCAGAGTGATAGTGGCCCCTTCTTAAAACCCAGTGCACCGCTGCCCTCCCATTATCACACACATATTCATTAAAGACGGCCATTAAGTCACACCTTCTGATTTCAATCATCCGATGAGGTTGCCATTTCTACATTTCTGCTCTGCTGCTGCAATATTGTCCTCCATCCATTCACCTATCAGAATAATCTTCATCATAAAAGAGGATGTGCAGCAGTAACGGGCCTGTGTGAAATGACGCCGTTATTACACAGCCTCACAATGGGCGGCGTGTCAGTTACAGACCAGCATTAGCGGCCACTTTTGTCAGAAATCAACAGGAATCAAACACGCGTGAGAACGCGGGGCCTCGCTCATTGTTCACTTATCTGCTCGCTTAAAGTGCCACGGAAGATCTCTTAGGATAAGATAGCTGCTTTTTATGAGGAGGGGGAGGTGTTGATTGCGACCGTTACTCCTCAAATCCTCATCAAAAGTGGTTGGGGGGTTGGGGGTTCCTACAGATTGCTCGTTGTTAGCGATTAGCATAGCTTCACTGCTGCAAGTAGCAATGAAGGAGTGAAATGTGAGGACTGGGAAGACGAAGCCATCAAGAAAGGAAGACGATGTGATGAGAAGGACGAATGCCGGCAGCGGCCTTATTTCATGTAGAGTTGCCACGGCGGCTACCAAGCTGGCTAGCAGTGGCAGTGGAAGGAGGACGGCTTTGTTGGGTTTTGATGCAAAAGTACATTTACAAGCAATCAGTGGGCTTAAGAAAGTCCACTTTGAATTCTTCCTCTCCCCCCAAACTGACACATCAGCCTCCCGCCGCCGAGTTGTCACCCTAATTCATTGCATTTCCTGTTTTCTCTCTCTCTCTTTTTGTTTTGCTTGTTGTTTTTATTTGTCTAAGGGGGACCTGCTCGACGGTACACCAGATTACATGTCAGGGCTGGACGACATGACAGACCCCGACTCCTGTCTGTCGCGGAAGAAGATAAAGAAGACCGAAAGTGGTATGTACGCGTGTGACTTGTGCGACAAAACATTCCAGAAGAGCAGTTCCCTTCTAAGACACAAATATGAACACACAGGTATATACTGTTCTAGACCCTTATTTTAAACCCCATGCTTTTTATGTTCTAAATGTTTGTGTTGCCAAATCCTACCACTATGATATATATATATATTTTTTGTCACCCCTTTTCCTCTTCTTTCCTTCTCTGCTTAACCCCTGAAGTTGTATGACCTGTAAACCACAGCTAACTTTCTTCTTCATTAACAGGGTTGAGATGCCAGCAAATTTCAAAATTAGAAAGATTTGTTAACGTGTGATGTTTGCGTGATCTTAAATTTGCCATCTTTCTTTTCAAGTGATTGTGTTCCCCATCATATCCTGCCATTTTTTTTCCCCATCTAAAGAGACACTCATCAATTCACCTCCATGTTTAAAGCCAGCTGAAGTCCCCTAATGCCTTTATCGGCCCCCGTTATTGGCGATAGATCACATCAGCGGCGTAGCGCTCAGCTTCAGAGCTGATAACAAGTCTTTCATTATAGTTATTATACAAAGATCCTCTTTCACTGGGTTGCATCATTTATTTTATCTGTAGCAGAGCGCTCAGTGCTTTATGCAGCCTTCATGTTATCTGGTCGGACATAAAAGGGAGGGCGGGTGCACCTTCGCAGGCACGGCGGCTGCGTTATCTCCGACGCCGTCAGGATGCTTTCATGTTTGTGTCGCTATGTGCTCTTTTCATAATATTAGAAGTGGCGTGAAGTTGCCAGATGTTGGGCAGAAGTGCAGATTAAAAGCCTGTTGGCTGGCCGACGGGTGTCACAGGGGAGACGTGTGATTTGTGTGCAGCCATATTTCCACATGTGCTGAGCAGAAGTGGCTTCTTTTTTTCCCCCCCTTTTTTCCCTTTTTTTTTTTTAAACGTAGGTGCTAGAAGAAAGCGAAGGTTAGAAAGCAGGACACGCTCTGGAGCTGCAGCAGCCGTGTGGCCACATTACAAGTCGCAGGACGTTTATTCAGCCAGACAGTTTATGGCCCGGTGTCATAAAACGATCTCACCCGCCCTCGCGGCCAGCGTCGGATTCTCGTTCCTGCCCCGGCCGCTGCCGTCCGCCGTCTCCCGTCTCATCTACGAGACGCAGGCCCAAACCCTAATGGAGGCCCGCGCGTCCCCATGAATTGCGTCCAGAGATAAGCAGGGGAGCCCCTCCACGCATTTGTTTACTCCGTAGTCACGCCTCCTCTGTTTGCTTTGTTTATTTATGTTGCATTCATTGGTGTGGCGCGCGAGCCTAAAATAAGGAGTTGTGGTCGACTTTCTCCGACCGCAGCGGGGAATTTCCATAATATGGAGCCATGAATGCGAGCGCACTTCCTCATTGTGCTCGCAATTTGGATAAACAAATAAGTTAATGCTCCGTGATGTCATCTTGCTCCATGCCATCCAATCCATCTGAGTTTTCCCTCAGCTCTGTGCTTTGACTTGTGTGATGTGTTGTAGCAGCAGGCCGTGGCCAGCCAGGCGACTCACGCCCCCCCGCTCTCTGTTTTGTGTCTCCGCAGGCAAGAGGCCGCACCAGTGCCAGATCTGCAAGAAAGCCTTCAAACACAAGCACCATCTCATCGAGCACTCGCGGCTGCACTCGGGAGAGAAACCGTACCAGTGCGACAAGTGCGGCAAGAGATTCTCCCACTCGGGTTCCTACTCGCAGCACATGAACCACCGCTACTCCTACTGCAAGCGGGAGGCTGAGGAGCGGGAGGCGGCGGAGCGGGAGGCCCGTGAGAAGGGCCACCTGGAGCCCACGGAGCTGCTGATGAGCCGCGCGTACTTGCAGGGCATGACTCCTCAGGGTTACCCCGAGCTGGCTGAGCGCGAGGCCATCTTGAGGCACGACGCCGTGAACGGAGGGATCAGAGAGGGACGGAAGGAAGTGGATGGAACGTACACGAAGATCGGACGTAGGGATGACGAGTTTGAGGAGGAGGAGGAGGAGAGCAAGAGCATGGACACGGACCCGGACACGTTGAGGGACGAGGAGGAGAACGGAGAGCACTCGTTGGACGATAGCTCGCTGGACGGCAAAACGGAAACCAAATCGGATCACGAGGACACGATGGAGGACGGCATGTAACCGGCGGCGACACTTCAGAAGCTTCCCATCTTAAAAGTTTTCTGTTTCAGTTCAGTATTCTTACCTGCTCGGTTTAAAACGCCACGTTTTAAGCTGTACGTGCACGTGCCTGAAGCTTCCGGGAAGCTTGACAGACTCCCCGGGGGGGGGGGGGGGGGAGGGGGGGGAGGGGGAGGGAGGGGGGGGCGGGGAGACGTCTGCCGAACGAGACTGAAACCTGGAGGAGGTGTTGAGGGAAAAAGGGGCGTGGGTTTGTGAAATAAGCTGCATTATGCAAACCGAACAATGAATAAATGAATACATTTCAAAAAATGTACAGTACTAAGGCCTAAAAATATGTGTGGTGCTAACCTCCTCGAATAAACCCCCCGTGTTCCATAGTATTTATAGCACAAATAGTGACTTGTACAAATTGCACTCCGCTTCTATAATCATGATCAAAAATAATAAAAAGTATTGCCTATGTATATATTTATACAGTGTTGGAAAAGAGCAGCAGCGCCTGCACTACAGTCCTTCGATATTACCTTTGTTCCCTTTAGTTTCGCCATGTCGCCAACATCTCCCGCCACACTGTTTTAGGCCTCTCGAATCAAATGAAGGAATTCAAACATTGTATGAAGGAGCTTTTTCTTTTCTTTGTTTCTGATGAAGTTCTAAAGAGACCTCCATTTTAAGGGAAAAAAAAAAATACAGTTTATGGACAGATGGTATGGGGGGGACGCTGAAGGACGAAGCCTTTGTAAGGTGTTTTTGATAAGAGAAAAGAAGCCTTATATGCAAACCTTTTAACCTGTGTGTTTTCTGCAAGTGCCACCCTCGTATCGTGTAAAAGGAAGGTTACTTTGTTTCACCAGCTTCAGTATTATGATGGTTGTTTTTGAAGCACCCGTGTCAGTATTAAGACTATAGGCAGCAGTTCCTTAGTTTACATTATGTTGTGCAATGTTTTCTTTTCTGTCAACTTTTGTCAGTATTACACCAAACCTTTTTTTTTTCTTTTTTTTTGAAAACAACAAATTGCATTCATTTTATTTGTAGGTTGAAAAAAAAAAAACATTATTTATGTGGCCCATTTTATATTTCCTAATTTTATTTATTTCATACTGTTGTGTACAGTACTATAGTTCTTCAATATATAGATATATTTTAGTAAAAAGGAACATGGTGTCGATCATAGGGGCAAATTTTAAAAGAGAGCATTTATTGTGTTTTGAAACATTGTGAAATGCGAAGTTTAATCTTATTTTATTTTATTTCCTCTATTTTCCAGTTACTGGAAAATTCCAAATTTGGGAACTTTTATACAATTGTGAAAACACTGTATTTTCGACTGAAAAAAAAAAAATTCCACTTTCTTCATCTTTGTTTCTTTTTTTAAGCTAAAAAAAATGAAGAGGGACTGTTAAATACTATGTATGATATCATGACTGAAGAAGAATCTTTCCTGAAATGTCTTTGTAAAAGTATTATTGAATTCTTAATTTGTAATTTCTCTTGAAAATGACCCTGCTCGAATAAAAGTAGCCAAATTACAGAGTACCAAAGCCCGGCGCCTCCTGTTTGTTCGCCCTCCCTCACCACAGTGAGGAGACTGCGTTTCTCCACTCGTCCTCGTCCTCCTGCGCCGCAGCAGCACCTCAGTGACGGAGCTCCGACACGAGGCCGGTTGTACTTCATGTGTTTGACCACAAACCATCCGAGAACTGTACTTTAGGTATTTTCTCATTTCTCATTGATGTGTAAAAGTCCCCTCCCTCCTCCTCCAAAAAAAAAAAAAAAAAAAAAGAGGAATATTTCTTCCTGTTTGTGGTCCACCAGCTTTCCTGGTCACAAACCTCTGCATCCCAACTCCGAGCCTGGTCCCTGAAAGCAACACTTGGTTTCAGTTGAGCTGCAGGTTTTCACAGCTGCTCCTGAACTCTCATTCAGAGTTGGAGCGAGCGTCCTCTCACACGCCGGGCTGCCGATAGTTCGTCATTCTGCTGCTGCTGCTGCTCACGAACCTGCAAGTAACACAATGAATCAAGCTGACACACACGTGACACACACGTGACACACACGTGACACACACTCATGTCTGACATTTGTGAAAAAAGAATTATGGGAAGATATTTCTGACCCTTTTTTTTTTTTTTTTGAAAACACACATTTAGAGTTGGTGCGTATTTTGTTTAAATTATGAAAATTAAAAATATGAAAACAGACCTCGGGAACCACAAACCGAACGGAAGCTTCTGGTTCTGCACGAAAACACAAAGTTATTTTGTGGTTCAACATCAAATTTTTACACTGAAAAAACAAAACAAGCTGAAGCTGTAAATGCAGCTTTCATAATAATAAAGTCACCATCAAGAGTGGCAGGAACGAACTTTTCCAGTCGTGCAAACTTCAAATGTGGAGTCGTCAGTGGACCACAATGTTGCTGCAGCGTTTGAGTTCCGTTGAAAGGAGCTTCCGGGAGTTGGAATCCTGCTTCTCGCGGATGAAGTCAAAGATGCTGCAGCCTCACATCTGCATCTCTGACAAAACAAGCAGCCTGACAACTTTCATCTTCCAGCACTTCCATCAATCAAAGGAATTATTAATGACGGATTAATTGGCAATAATAGTTCAGATGTTGGTTTCTGCAGCCGAGCAGACGCTGCTTCTCTTCCTCAGTTTGAAACTTCATTCTGACAGGTGGACGTCCGTCCTCGCCTCTCGCCTCCGTCCGCCACTCAGCCGGCGTTATGCAGATTCACAGAAACATCAAAAGGCAGAGATGAAAGCGGCGAAGGTTGAGCGAAGCCAAACATCAGAACGCGCTTTGCATATTCCGATTTCCCCTATCGATCGGCTTGCCATCGGATCATCGGGCGAGCAGATAAAAGAGGGGGGTCTTAAATGATTAGCTGATGAATTTGATCATGTGGACAATTACGAAAAACGTGTGTGAAGATGGAGGAGGAAGATCATTAATTCAACCTTCCTCTACTTTGACATCCTGCATTCAAGCTGGAGAATGCAGAGGAAGGTCAAAGGTCACGGTAGATGTGATGAAATATTTCTGCAACCCAGCGGGAAAGAGAGGGGGGGGGGGGGGGGCGGGCACAGATCTGTGAACCTTCCAGCTGTCTCTGGTCTGCTATTGGCCGATACCGATGTTGATCAGTCTAGTTTTACATTTACTGATCAATACTGTCTCCGACCATTAGCCGGGGCTCGGCCGAGGGAGGACGCCTCTTTGGCAATCACGCTGAATGAATTGATTTGTGGTCATTTATTATTTTAGACATAAACAGGATTTGAGTGACGCATCGGTCCCTGGAGACCCGGCGCGTCCACCACGGAGGCCACACGGACGCTTCGGTTCTGCTCATCATCCTTTCGACTGCATCTCGTCCCCGCGGAGTCCACGTTCCCGGTCCGGGCCGCTGAAGGCTCCTGCTGGCGATCGGGTCGACTGAAGCTTGAGGTGTGGAGAGAAAAACAAACAGAATTTCTTTGAGCTTTGTTCCGCTTCCTGAGGGCCTCGTGAGACGACCTGCAGCTCCGCCGTGCTTCTCACCGCAGTGACTTGAGACCCGTGCGTTTTTCACCACCGACAACAATCTCACCTTCAATCCGTGAAAATAAATCTCCACCGCAGCAGTTTATGGTTCCATACAAGTAAAACCTCGCGCTGAAGCAGCTGATAGAGAGATCTGAGTATCGCCCCGTAATGGCGTGTGACGTGGCGCGTGCTGGCGGTGCAGGTGGAGCCTCAAACAGCCTCCGGCTGCCTGGATGTGTTCAACGTTTAATCAAACTGACCTTTCAGCAAATCCACTTCTACGTTTTCCACCTTTTTCCTTTGTTAAAACATTCAGAATGCTCTGATGCAACATTTAAAAGGCGGGAAAACCACACCAGTGGTAATTTGTGTGTGTGTGTGTGTGTGTGTGTGTGTGTGTGTGTGTGTGTGTGTGTGTGTGTGTGTGCGTGTGTGTGCAGCCATATGGCTGGGCCACTGCTGGTGTATTTTGGACAGCTGAGCGATGATTCACTGCTGGGCCTCAGATACACCAAAGCTAAGTGTACATTTAGCCTGGGGCTGCTCTGCCGCCCCCCCACCCCTCACCCCCCGCCCCCTCGTAGTAAAACGTGTTTTATTCATCTTTACCTGACATCCTGGGACGAAGATAAAGGGCGTTTGTCCCTCTTCTTCTTTATGTATACACCACTTCATAAACACACAGGAAGGAGCGAGGCAGCGCAATGAAAAAGATGCTTTAATGCACAAAATAAGAGCGCTAGAGCGTGACAGAACACGCCGGAGCCGGTGAAAGGAAATAGGTCTGAGGTTTGGTGGCGGTGGATTTCCATGTTGAAGTCAGTCAGCGCGAAGCTGCAGAACAGATGAGGACAGGAAGCTGAAACACGGCTGTTCTGGTGGGGTTCCGCCCAGCGCTCTAAGGGACACCTCAACGTCTCTCACTGTCCCAGAGCCAGACACTCTGGGACCCATGCTAGCTAGCTTAGCTCAATGAATGGAAGTGAATGGGAAGTGTTAGCATCCCTCAGACAAAAGTCATCAATTCGACTTTTCTCCACAACAGTCTTTGCCTGCACTGATAGGATTTATCATCGGTCATGAATTAAAATTAGGAGACGTTTAACGTCGGAACCAAACGTGCAGGAACTACTTTCTTGAGCTACAAATGTGACTCGACCAGGAAAGTAGTTCCAAATATAAATTCCTGTAGGTTCTGGTGAGAACCGTGATAATTATGCTTTGAATAAATGACTTCATATTTATTCATACCCCCATCTTGGGTTTGGGACCATCGCACCAGGTTGTCAGTGTGTGTGTGTGTGTGTGTGTGTGTGTGTGTGTGAGCAGGACGCTGGCTGGAGAGGTGATGGCCGGTGTGACCACTTCTGTATCGGAGGAGGGGAGGACGGGGATGGCGGCGGTGTGGACGAGGGGAGACGTAGAGGAGACTCTCACACTTTTGACCTCATTAAATTATTTACATATCCCCATATGCCACCCGGACCGTTCGCAGGGCACATGAAGGACGGGCCCGGGCAAAGACGAGAGGAGGCGAGAGAGCAGTTCTCAGACCTGGCACTCGGTGAGAGAAAGTTCAATGACACGCAGGGAGGAAAAGCGCAAGTGACCAGCAGGGATTAGCCAATCAGAGCGTCAGAAGAGCAGCCAGCTGTTCATTCTGGCCACGGCGAAAAGAGCCCGGAGCAGGTGGTGCAGCCCGGTGCCAGCGGTGCTACAGAGGAGGGGAGGGAGGGGGGGCAGAGGAAGAAGATGACCATAAAAGATGTGGGGACGTTACTGCTTTACTTTTGGACGCGGCGCCCCCTTTTCCTCGCTGTCTGGTGCATTATTATTATGCATAAATATTCCAGGGACACCAGAGCTTCTCTCCAACAAGCCAGCTCAGGCTTTATTTATGTGCCATTATTGGAAACACATCCAAACGGCTTCACAGGGCATAAAAAGCAATTAGGAGGAGGTAGAGAAGGTAAAGACGGCGCACACGAAGGTCAGAGAGGTCACTGGATGGATCCGGAGCCCTGGAGAGGCCCCAGAGTGACAAACACACACATCAGTGGCTCCCACACACGAATCCCAGCTCCCGTCTCACCTGGACGAGACGAGTTCATCACCTGGACGAGACGAATTCATCACCTGGACGAGACGAGTTCATCAGGTTGTGCCAGCAAAATTTGTGCGTGTGGCCTCAAAAAGTACTAAAAAGGGTTGTGTCTCGTGGCCATCGGATTCCTCGGCAAATGTCAGTTGGGAAGCTCCCAGAATGCCTCAGCAACAAATTTTGAAGATGTGATCCAGCTTGTGAGGAGGAGGAGGAGGTACAGCAGCTGCAGAGCGCACCAAAGAGACAACAATGCTCCCTCCGTCAGGGGGAGGGGTGGTGTGTGTGTGTGTGTGTGTGTGGGGGGGGGGGGGGGGGGTTGGACAGCTCTGTAAAGACCCCTGCTTGGAATTTTATTAATTTGCATTTAGTGCGTTCGCTCCCACCAAAACACCGGGTTTGGCAGTGTGGCGTCATGGTACGCTAACAGTTTAGCAGGCCCCTGCGGAGGTGTGGGAGTGGGCAGGAGACCCCGCTGCTGCAGAACCACTCAGGTAGAGGGAGGAACTTCAACACCTGACAAAGACTGGAGCCTCCAGGTGTCTGTGAGTGTGTCCAGCAGGTCAGATCCCTGCTGAGCCCCCTGCTGGCCGGGCTGGAACTGACCGCTCTAAAAAAGGTTGGGTTTTTTTCACTCCTGCACAGTTTGTCCAGAGGAATCCTGGAGGGAACATCCGTCAACATCCCCTCAGGAGAACCCAGTAGAACCCTCATCTGCTGTGAGTACGAAGGAGTCACTGAGGCGCGCCAGGACACGTGAGAATTGTTTTGCGGTTGTGGTTCCAGGCTGTGGTGTCAAATGCTCCTCTGATAGCTAGCAGCAATGATTGCTACTGCTCAGAGTTTTGGGCCCAAACATTTTGAAGGAAGTTGTGATGTCATGATGCCTGTGCCAGGAAGCAGAAGGAGTTGTCGTTTTGCTCCTCGTCACCACTGAAGACACCGATGGTCACACGGTTAATGCTCTAAAACACCAACAAGTTCTGTACAAATGTTGGTTGCTAACGAGACTACAGAGGCTGTGCTGATGTTGAAGCCATGTGACCTTGGTGTGTAGGCCTTTGTAGGCTAACGTTAGCTTTGCACTGCCAACCTTGTTTGTAGGCCTCAACCGTCACCAGCTGATTTTCTGCTTCAATCATCTAAAATCTGAGGGAACCCTGGGGATGCTAACTTGCTGTTGGACTACAAAAATGCACTGTGCGTGTGTGGCTTTGTGCTCTGTTGCTAAGGCCTCGTCTTGGATCTGCTGGCGCTGTCTGAGTGAAGCCCCGGTTGGTCAGCAGAGACTCGGTTAGCCGTGATTCCAGGTGAACGCTCAGGTTTAAACCTGCTAGCTAGCTTGTCATGTGACCAGTGATTTCCTTCACCAGTCAGAGGAAATGATCTGTCTGTCTGTCCGTGTGCACCCCCCCCCCCCCCAGGGGTAAGTGATTATGTGTTTTGCCAATGTGGAAATCTTTTGATATGCACAAACACAGATTCTAATGCGCGGCAACAGCGGCCTTTTTGGCTGACGGCTGATTAGGATGCCGGCTCATGGCTGAGTCCGCAGGGCCCCAGCTGGGCGCAGGGAACATCGCTCATTACACATTTTCTAGAGAAGGGGAGGCTAATTCACACCGCTGCGCAGCATGCCGGTGTAGGTGTAATCATATCATTCTAAATCACCGGTCAGTTACGCACCGGCGAAGCCTCGGCTCGTGCCAGAGGGCCGGCTGGAGCCTGATTAAAGCTCGGCCAAAGACAAAGTGACACGTCCTTAACCTCATCAGAGGAGATGTAAAGCAAACCATCACTTAGCCGTCAAGGTGCGAGGCCGGCCCGCTGAGACCCAGCCTCTTCCTCTCCTCTCTGTAAATTAGAGCTTTCTTCTCAGGGAGCTGCATGCATTTTTTATGAAGGCATCATGGCCGATGGTGGATGGCTGCCTGGGCGTTCCCATCACTAATGCGCAACTGTCCTCTTGATTTAATTAGACGATGGCGCCAGTATTTTTGACAAGGAAATATCTGCTCTAATTAAGCGGTATTCTTCACCAGAGGATGATCAGACAGAGCAATTCAACGCAGGGTTAATGTGGTCATAAAAAATCCATGACTTGGTGGCCTTTGCCCTCCCTCCTCCAGCACAAATGTGTGTGTTGTGTGTGTGTTGTCCTGTGTGCAGCTTCTTTTGGGCTGCTTTTTGATTCTTCGTGCTACAGCCGCTAATGGACTTAGCGCTGTTTTGTTCTCCCTCACAGGAAACTGATAATTGCTCCATTGAGGAGGCGAACCTTCGCCGTCCAACCTTCCTGTTGAGGAGGGCTGAATGCAGCGTTACATGTATGTAATTTCTTAAAGGAAGCATCGCCTCTGTAGCCTGCAGGGATTAGGCCTAATGACAGAAGTTAATTATATTAAGAGTAATTTTCAAAAACAGTTCACGAACTGCAAATTATACTTAAAATTGCTCCTTAATGCTCTTAACTGTAATTAAATTGCCTAATATCTTTGAACATGTGGGACAGAGGAAGGGTTAAGGGAACTTTTAGGAGTTCAGGGTTAACGGCCCCTGAAATAAACCAGTTGGGTGATATTCACACGCTGGGTTGGTTTGTTGTTTCTTAAGAATGAACTGGTTTGGTTTCACTTGGAACCCTTGCAGAGAACAACCCTATCACACGCTCTTCATTGACAAAACTACAAGTTAAAAGCTGCTGAATTTCATCACAATAAACTGGAGTCTACATGGGAGGGGGCAGCTGTGAATGGATCCTCTAAAGCCTCGCACAGAGTGCTAGCTTGTGAATTAGCAGTGCTAAAATTAGAGAGGTGTGATGGGATTTTTTTTTTAATTGTTATAGTGGTGTGTGTGTGTGTGTGTGTGGTGTTGCATTGTGAACTTGCGGTGCAAAAAAAATTCAGGTTTTTTTTTTTATTCTATTATTTTTTTTTATTCCTCTTAAAATTCCCTGAAAGGAAAATCATGAGGGAAAGGTTTGCCTCGCGGGATCTTCTACCAGAGAATCTCTGAACGGTTTTCCTGAACCGAACCTCTTCCTGCATGAAGGTCCGCAGGGCAAACTTCTCCTTTGTGCTGCTGATCTGCTCATAAACTGCGGCTGCAGTCAAATGAAAGAAATCAAAACTGTTGACTCCTTTTAGTTTAGAAAACTGACAATTTGTTTCTTTGTGTTGAGCCTTAAATGTCCCTGTGGATTTGCTTGGTGCAGCCCATTGTGATTTCGCATTTTGTTGTTGGTGGTTTTTGGAGCACGGGCGCATATTTGTTGTCAAGGTTTTGTTGAAGAGCTGCATCATCCTGATGCTGCGAGGCACAAGCCTGCTGGTGGGTTTGTGGAGCTCCTGCAGCCTTCTAGTCTGGGTTGATAGAAACGTGTGGCAGTCCTGTCATACGGATGCCGCTGGCGAGCTCAGGAGGAGACGAGTCGGCCGCGCGGCGCTGCAGCCACTCTCACTCTCTGCCGCAAAGATCCGAGTCGTGCCACTTTCCCCCAGTGCCTCCGCGCGCTCCGCCACGACTCCTGTCCTCCGAGGAATTAGTTTGTGTGATTTTCTTTCCTCTTCAAGCCGGTGAAACCTTGACACGTCAAGTGAAAAGTGCTTGAGCTGTTGTACGCTTTAATCCCCCAAATGGTTGACGACGTGCATTTTTAAGCATTTCTGAGCTCCACAGGAGCGGCTAAAAAAAGAAAAACGGGAGAATTATGTGCATTTGTCTGCTGGTAATTAGGTGTATTTCTTCCCTGAGTTTTTATTTAATGATTGGCTTTTACAGCGAGGGCCACTACTTTTGAAGTGTAATGATTCTCCACTCAGGCGACTTAAAAGGTGGAGGGGAAGGGGGCGGGGGGTGGGGAGAAAAGAAACTACTGTCATTCTGCGGCTTTGAACAACCCTTAATCTTACAAAATTTAGGTTGCTTTTTCAAGATCAAAGCCTCACGAGAAAGTATTATTCAATCACAACTGGTATGTTAAACCAGCAGAATGCCATTGTTAAAGTTCTTACAGGAGGTTTTTCACCTCGCAAAGAGACGTTTGGAGACTTTCCGAGTCATGCCATTTGTGCAACTGTGCATATTAAATCTACTTGGAATTTCATGTTGCCGGGACTGCATGTTCCTGGTTGAAGTGTGTAACTGGAGTCTGTTTCTCTCATATGCAAAAGTGCGCGCGCACAAACACACCATCTTCCATCTCTGCCGTCAAGCCAGACCCCCCTCTGCTTTTCTCACTTATAATCATGTCCAAATTTGCACAGGAAGGCAGGGGAAGCCATGTGAACTTGTGTGGGTGTTTTCTGGGTTTTTTTTTTTTTTTTTCTTCCTCCTTTTCGTTCTTAAAAAGCCCGCCTCTGATTACTGCGGCGCCCAAGATCCAAATCACCTTCGGAATCCGTTCAAAGCGCGGAAACATTTTCCCCTCTGTCTTTTTTTTTTTTTTTTTTTTTTTTCCCAGCTAAAAGTGAAGACAGACCTGGGAAGCAGAAACACTGCATCTGCCAAGTAACAAGTACATCAGATACGAATGTAAGGAATGCAGTAGAACGCCTCCAAGGTAATTGGTGAACTACAAGTTGAACAACTGGCAGGAGGGCGAGGTCACTTGAACGGAGCGCGCGCTTCCTTGGAGAATGCCGCTCCTCCGATTCTGAGCGAGAATCTCCTGCACCAAACCTCATTCAGTATTTAGCGTGTTTAAGCACTGGATGGGATGGATGCGGATTGATTGGGATTTTTTTTGTTTTTTGGGGGGAAAAATAAACAAACATTTCAATTTTACAGCCTCTTTTACATCATCGAAATATCAGCTTGCACATCTTGACTTGAAATTTGCACATTTCTGCTGTTTGACAGTTTCAATTTGCTCCACTTTAACTCCTGTAAAATCAGCTTTATCTCCCAGTCTTATCTCCAATTATATTATGTTCGGACTAATTATGTTTAGATTCTTTGGCAGTATTTGCCCATTAAAGCATATTAGACCTGAGCTCGTACTGACATGTCTTCTGGCAACCCCCAAACTTCCTTCAAACTGTCAGAAAAAAATCCGGATTTTTGTCCAAAATGGCTTCTAATTCTATTAAAATAGATTCTATTACATTTGACTGTGACATCACGATGGATTTTAAATGTTCTTGTTAGGGTCGACATGTACTTGGCTTCCGTGTGCGCTCTCAGGCAGCTTGGAGGAGTTCATGGCTGTGTGTGTGTGTGTGTGTGTGTGTTCAGGCCCACCTTGGCAGTAGCGTGAGCTATCAGCAGGGCCCAGCCGGCGTGCTAACAGTGAGACCGTAGTGTTTCTAACAAAGGCGGCCTGACTGTAACGCTTCACATTTGTCCCCTGGGCGAAGTGAGGTGGAACTTTCCAGGAAACCTGCTCGAAGTGGGCCTATGAAGGGAGGCGATGATGGCGGCGAAGCTGTGCAGCCCACTGCCATGTGGGCTGCCGAGGAAGTCTGCGCCACGCGGACTTCACTCACGACGCAACGCCAGGACGTCTGGCCAAAGTGTCACATGAGACGCGACAATGAGATGGCGGAAGACTTCATTAAATTGGAAGGAGCCAGTTAGTCTCCCTCATGTGAAGCGTTTGACTTTGACTGTGAAATCAAACCACCCTGAACAGGGGTTCACGCACAACGAGACAAATCTAGCGTTTTTACAACAAAGCAGGATTTAAAATGAGATTAAGACTCCATGGCAGTGCAAACCCGAGTGTAGCGAGGCAGTCAGCGGCCGCCTGAGAGAATGGAGGGACAGGAAGCTGTGGTTGTGCTCACGGTGACCTTGACCTTTGACCACCAAAACCTTTTCAGTTCATTTCTATTAAATTTAGATATATTCCCTCCAAGTGTTTCTGAAATATGATTTTAATGAAGCATTATGCACCCATGTTGAAGCATAAAATTGACCTGGGGCCTTTGGCCCACTTGATTCTACAACCTAACTTTGGATTTAGGGTTATTTTGCTCTAAAATTATTAGTAAACTGTTTTAACCCCCCTCCCACACACACACATGGATCAGTCCATGTCGATGCAGCGGGGAAAATAAACAAATGAGGGTAAAAGAGCAGAACTGAAATAAAAGGGGAAAATGTTGAGGAAAAAATTAAGAGGACCTCTGCAAGGCAATGTTAATATATTTTAACTTTATCCATTTATTTTCCAATAATATTGTAACTACATTTTTCAGATACTACTGCTAGCTGCTGCATTAGCATCAAGCCTGACCGCACCGAAGGAAGAAGAGGAAGCCGACTGACCCAAGCATCAGGTCTCCAGGAGGGTTTGACGTGAGGACCCAGAACAGGCTGTCTTTCATCAGGTAGGAGGAAATTGTGATAATTAAGGCTGATAAAACCCTCCCTGTTTGCTGCATGTGGCACTTTAGCTTTGTCGTGTTTCAGGCTCTGTAACTGAGGTGCTTTTTGTTGTTGTTGTTGTTGTTTTTCCCAAATACATCAAATAATTGTTCGGTTGAGATGCCCGTAGATTGATTTTTAGTTGCTGTGTTTTCTTAGAGAATATTCTGCCGTCAAATTTGTGTTTTTGGAACTTAATAATAAGCAAAGTGGTGGCTAGCAGTTAGTTAGCTTGAACTGTTAGCATAAAAATGCTGCCTGTCAGTTTGTGTCAGACGTTTTCCTGGAGAAAGTCTTTAAACTGAAAAATGTTTTCTGGCTGGTTCTCAGTTCCAAAGTTTTAGTTTTGAAGACTAAAGCCTTCCACTGACAAAGCGTTTTCTTAAAGCTAACCTTGTAGCTTCGTTGCTTCAGCTAACCTATGAGCTTAGTTGCTAAAGCTAACCCAACATTAACAGAAATGAGTAAATTAAGGAAAAAATATAAGTAAAACTACAATTTTGAGACTAAACAACATCAAATATTCATCCAGTGTGAGAGGTTATATGTACATGAGCATTTTATGTGATTTTTTTTAACTTCTATTTCCTCCTAAAACAAGGCTGTAACTTCAACTTCATTCCGAGTAACAAGGATGCCCATCTCTGACTGACATTCTCTACCCAGAAGTTTGTCACCGACTGTCCTGAAAAGTTTTCCCCATTCAAACGATCTGTTTCTCATAAACACCCCGCCGCCCTCATTTGCGTGATCTCGTCATGCATCAATCTGCTGCTGGTGACGATGTCGGTGAAGGGGCCGCTGCCACTGATCATGTATGAAGGCTTTAATTAGCTGCACGGCTCAGATTGCAGGGTGTCAGGGTCTATCGGCTGAGGCAGGGAGGATGAGGAGGAGGATGGCGGTGTGCTCGGTAGTGGTGCTTGGACTGGATGAAGTGGGTCAGGTCCAAAGAAGTGAGTGGACATGCGAGTGACACCGGCGTGTGATGTGACCCATTAGCGGTGGGGTGGATGGACTCGGGGCAGCTCTCGTCCTCTCTGTCTCGGCCAATACAGGACGCCGGTAGCCACGGGGCAAACAAATCAGAGGAAGTCAGAGTGACGCTGGCTGAGAAGTTTACTGCTCTGCACTTGGCCGCACTTCATGTCGACTCTGGGAAAGTGTGGAGTCACACTTCTGCTTTGGATTCCTGCAGACATTTCAGACCGAACTTTCCTTCCTCCTTCCTCTCGTCCTCTGATTTTTCTCTTCCAGTTGCTTTTGTACGTTGATTGACTCTAACCTTCCGTATGCGTTTATTCCAAAAGACTTGGAACATAAATATTTTTCCCATATTTTGAGAGTTCATCCATACTCACTGGTGTCAGTTTAGATGCAATACGTCTCCCCAAATTTCATGTGTCTCCTTGTTTTTCTACCTTTTGGGATGTAAAATAATGTAATGTAAAATAAATGCTCGGATCCAAATGTATTCTCAGAGAAATGCTTCATGTGGCGTTTCCTAAACTCAGTAAGTCACGGAAACAAAAGAACCCTTTTAATAGTAAAAGTGAAATAATTATTTGTCTCATGATGTCAACATTGATCGGCTCGTCATGATCCAAACATACAAACTTGCTAGGACAAGAAAGTTGCTGTACTCAGTGAATGTTGTGATTGTAAAGGAAGTCTGTCCAGTTTGCACCGGTGCATCGATAGTATCAGATTAGATGTGATGTAAAGGCTTGACAGGCTCTGGAAACGGGTGATGTTGGTGTCTTAATAGTGTTTCAATTCCGCTCTTTAAAAGCTCTTTTTAAACTTGGAAATGAGGATTAAAAAAAAAAAAGCGTTCTCCAAAGTGATGTGTTCATATTCAACTGTCGGACTGCAGCTTGTGGAACGTTCCTGCTCCGACTTCTTTACCTCCAGTTGTATAAAAACACATCACAAACTGTAAAAACTGGAGCTCACATCTGCATCAGCTCATTTCCTCTAAATGAGGCCAAATTGCGCAGTGGATTCACCACCAAACTGCAGCGCTGGAAATCTTTGACCATGATATTAGCTGGTGTCTTCTTGTCTCTGCCTAAACAGGGCATGTGTAGCCACGGGGCAACAGCATATCAGAGGTGATCAGCATGATGCAGGCTGAGAGGACACACACACACACACACACGCGCGCGCAGCTCTACTTTGTATTTGTTGCAGAGTTGGAGTCGTGTCCTGTTAAAATTTCCTGCTAACTCACAACCCTGGAAAGAGTGAAAGCGCCTCGGACTAATATGGGAACATGCTGTAGTATAAATACGACACGAATATGTTGCTCAAATATTCTCTCAACATGGATGTCTTTGGACAAGATGTAACTACTTGAAATGGGTACTTTTAGCTTCTAGCTTTAATCATGGCAGCAGGTACGTCGGGTTGTGGCTGCTGGTTCGACGCCATGGTTTACTGTGTCCCTTGAGGGTCATTTGTTCGTGTCGATTGGTTGTTGCTAATTTGCCATAAAAGTTGCACCAAAGAACAATGCCAGATGCTTGTGGGGGAAATAGAGAGCAAAGTTTTTTTTCAGTGAGGGGGGGGATCATTGCTAGGCTGCTAGCAGAGTAGGAGCATGCTAACAAGCTAACCAGTGCCCACAGTCGGAACAGGTTCATGTAGCATGCTAATGATCCAGTAACTCTACTTTCTTGACATGTTTGCTCATCCTACCAGGAAGTTCTCTGTCCAAACATGTGGAGGCGCAAAAATAAAACGCTAGCATGTTTACTAAAGAATTAACTGGAGCCATGCCTGAAATCTCACTTCATACCTCAAGAGGCGATGTTGAGCCTCCTGTCCAGGGCACAGCATTTGTTTGGATGATGCAAAATGTATTTTTAGTGCAGCTAAAAATGTGTTTGGCCTTACCAAAACATTCCAAATGGTGTTTATATTTTTCTGTTGTAATTTGCAACGTTTGTGTGTGTGTGTGTGTGTGTGTGTGTGTGTCATGCCAAAATTGGTTGTCGTTTGTTGAGCTCTTCGGGATTCGCCTTCCCCCAAACGTATCGCTAGAGACCAACAAACACTCCTCAGCAGTGAGGGATTATTGACAGCAATCCAGGTGGACTCGCTTTCAAAAAGTAGTTGAGCTCATCTGCCTCCTTGTTAAAAGCTGTTATTTTCAGCGTGTGTCCGTATTCTCGGATGTCAGCAGCGACTCTGGAGAAATCTTCACTGACAGAAATGCTCAAATGGCCAAAAGTACAGCATGAAAGGAAAACTCAAGTTGTGATAATAAACTGGAGTCAGTCTTGAAGTTGATTTTGAAGGCCTAAAGCATCATCTCCCCAACGTGTGTGTGTGTGAGTTGTCAACAAGTGCTGCAGCAGCAATTGAGTCGTCAGCAACCGTGTCAAACACAAAGAATACACGGCGCCGCAGACTCACAGGGCCCAACCCCGACAATAACAACTTGAAAAGACTTTTGCTAATTTGTGAACGTCTGCCTCGCCGCGTCTCTGAAGGCCAAACCGAGAAGACTTTGGGATTCCAGTCAGAGTTGAGCGATGATTAGATTGCCCAATTCTTCTATCATCCCCGCGCCTTTAATATGCAAATGGTAGGTATGCAAAGCTCTGATGCTTTTATTTAAAAGACATGTCCTCGGGCGATAGCAGTGGGCTTCCAGGGAGAGCTCTGTTTTAGCATGAAATAAATAGTTGTTAAAGGGATCACACAAGTTCGCATCTTGGAAGATGAAAAGCTAATTGACATGAATAATTTATTTGTATTGCACTATCTTAAAGATATCAAATAGCAGTGGATAAATAAAACTTGAGTTCAAACATGATGGCGAGCGTCGACAGGGCCTTCCGAATGTTCAGAGGGAATTACATCTTTCAGATTAGCCGTCATCCTTTAAACTCATAATGGCATTTGTCCTAAGGTCACGCCACTGCAATTATCCAATATTAGCGGAATACTCTGAGGTATTAAGAATAATGATCTGAATAAGAATGATCACGTTGCTCCTGGATGGTTCAGGCAGGGTTAGGAGGGGGAGGCAGAATTAGGAAAGATGAGACTCAGACCTGGAGTGGCATCAGGAACATTCTCCACTAGGTAGGTGCATTGTTCATGTGCCTGTGTCACACCGACGCAGGGCGTCCTGAACCTTTTCAGCCCCAGACCCCAAAGCTAGAGACGGGTTTTAAGTCTCCTCAGGACCCCAACTTATAGAAATACATCACGAATCACCAGAAGGAAACAACTGGCAGTTCTGTGCCCTGAACTTGTGGTGCGTCTGCATCCGTTTGTGCCATGAATGATTGCAGTCTGGGGAATTAATTTGGTTATGGTGAGCTTTAGCGGAGGGGAACAGTCTTGTGCTCTTGATTAAACCTTAAGAGGCCAAAAAAATAATAAAACAGAGCTCAGACTGAGAGATTCATGGAACCTCAAAGGTTGTTATTACTACCATACAACACCGAACATACAGAAGCTTTCTCCTGGTTACTGACTAATAACTCCCAACTTACTTCTGCTCTTAAAATTCCTAAACATTTGTGACAAACTAATGAACTTTTTTTTTTTTTCCAAGTGATGTTCATAACAAAAAGCGTTGTTTTCTAGCACAAGAGAAAATGTATGAAGTCTCTGCTTGAGGAATTTTGGTGCCACCTGCGTCTGATGCGGTGAAGTCAAGAAGACACCAGCGTGTTTCAGAAAGTTGTTCGTCTTGGCCCGTAACGACGTCCAGTCTTACAGAAGAGGAAGGAGACGAGGAAGAGGAGCCGATGAATTCTCCATCCAGTCAATCAGTTTCTCTCTGTCCTGCTGACATTTTCCCAAAATGATGGTTTGCGCCCACCAGGGCCCCCACCCCAGCTACAAATGAGAGTTTTAAAATTACAGTTTGACCCCAGCATAGAGGAGGTCCACATACTTGGAGTTTAATCCTACTCCATATCTCTGTTGGCATGGTTAGAATTCACAACTCCAACGGGAAGGCCCTTCTGATTAGAGAGAACCCACAATGCCCTCTGTTGTTGTTGTGAACTTTCGACTGCGTGGGCCGGGCCTCGTCAGTGGTGGGCTGCGCTGCAGAGTCTGCAGCGGGGCGGAATATTTGACATTTCTCCGTGATGACAGCCTTGTTACTACTCTGGTTTTACACTCTGTGCATCCTCTTTGTGTGGACCCATGTCTCCCGTGGCAACACAAAATCCGATGCGGATGACAAATACTTTCTGGCTGCGGATTGTGGGCTCCACCCCAGCTTGGGCTGCAGTTGAGGCCTATGCAGTTATTTTCAAGGACTGTTTGACATGTGCTGGGCGTGAATTTATCCTGTAGGGACCATGTGAAGGTTGGGATGAAGTATCAGAAGCTATGTTTAATGTTCCACAAGTGGTGCAAGAATGGCAGAGTAATGTTTAACTCTCTTTATCCCTGAATTCTCATGAACTCCTCAGTCTTGTTCTGGGTCACATCACCTTGGATGTTCTCTAAACATGATATTTTAAAGTAGATAAATGCAGCATGACCCTGTCGTCATGAACAAAAGACTTATCAGCTCCTAAAGTCACGTTATCAGTTGTTAACACCACCAGCAGAGTCTTCAACAGGGCAAACTTGGCCTGAACTGAGGCAGATACAGAACATCTCTCTCCTCTCAGTGGGCTGCTGGAGCACAGCGCCCTCTAGCACCAACGAGTGGGATAACGTATGAAATGAGTGGGGGTGAATGAGGCTGCGCAGCTAAAGTGGCGATTCATGCGATGATGGTGACATTTTTGCCGTTTTAGCGCATGTTTTTCAGTAAACTCTGGCTTTCATTCCCCTTGAATATTTCTTCCTGGCACGTCTCCACGAACATTGCAGCTCAGCCGCGCCTTTGGCCAAGGGCTCCTGCACGAGCAGGTCTGCTAGCTCGACCACAAACTTCAAGTAATAAAAGAATATCTCGCAAAATGACTCACTCTCGTGATCGTTGTGCTTAGAGCGCCCCCCCGTGGTGCCAGAAGTAGAGTTCACTCTCTCCTACACTTACGAAATTGTGTCTGCTTCCAAAACAATTTTGTTCCCGTCAGATTGGTTCAGGATGTGTCAGAGTGGTGGAACTGTCGGCTCACTAACTGCTCAGGTCACTTCTGTGTCCGTCTGTGGGTTTTTCTTATCAAATGTAACTTTTGATGTAAGCACCAACTGTTTTTTTTTTTTTTCTTCAGTCCTTGAAAACTTGTCAAACTGTCAGAACAAGCAGTTTTCAGTGCTGAGAGACTTTTGGGCCTGTTGACACCTCCTTTGCTTCCTGGTCTGTTGTTAGCATCCTGTGCTCATGATGCTGCTGTCACATGACTCTTTGTATTTGTCTGAACCTTGACTACCAGAGGGTTACATCCACATTCAGCAAATTCCAAGCGTTGCTGACCTTAGATCGTCTCTCAAATGGTGGATTATTGTGGCTTATTTTCCAAACTGTATTCGTGTGGATGTAGCCTGGCATTCCTAAACGATGAGCGATGATCTCTGCAGTGATTCATGTGTATCGCGGAAACGGCTTTTCACTTCAAAACAAGAGCGATCATACAGCCACTCTGTAGTTCCATCATCACCCTCCCGGCCCTAAGATCTCTCCTATTGTTGCACAAATGAAGACTGAGGCGGTAATGTGAGGCAGGATATGTAACCTCACAGCTCCTCTGGTCCGAATAGCAAGTGTTAAATGAGAGAATAGTGGAGCCTTTGAATAAAGATCCTTATTGGGGAGGTGAGGAGCTGACAATGAACCCCCTCGCTCCTAGTTGAGCCTGCGAGAGGCCGACTTGTTCATCCCTTGTTATGCTGCTAATGTGTATGATTTAAGGGGGAATTATGCACATCTCAATGTGCCTATAAATGACATTATTCATGCACAGGTGCTGCACTAAGCAGCTCCTGAATGATAATTAAGATAATCTTTCTCTTTTTTTCTTCCCTCACGCTCGCTCGCTCTCTTTTTCTCACGGATCCACTTTGTTCAGGCAATATCTCCTGTGTCAATACCTCGCTAGACTGCAGCCCCTCTCCCCTCAGCCATTGTCTGATCCTTATTCAGCACTAACACCCGCGCTAACAAGTGAGACCACGTCTATGTTTCTCCCCCGAGCCCGACGGTATTTCTGAGAAATAACGTGCCAAGTTGAATTAAAGTGAGAGAATTAAAAAAAAAAAAAAAAAAAAAAACTTTTGCGAGGCAGAAACTTGCGTTCCCGAGGGAATTCACCGCGCAATGAATTTCTCAAACGAGAATATGAAGACATTGATGTGGAGCACTTTGCATATGATAAGCTCTTTTTCCATAAAGAGAAATGATTAGTTGTGGAACGGTTAGGAAATGTTGCTGGGGAAGAAAGTGTTCCAGGCTCTCAGATATTAAGGACATTTAGAATACATTAAAAAAGAGAGAGATTTTGTTGGAGTTGTGCAGTAAGTTATGCTAAAATGATGGTTCATGTTTTCTGATAAAGCTGGACTTTTTCTTTGCACAGAAAGACCTCATTCCTGCTGATGTTTGGACGGTAGCGAGGCGCCTGTTGCCAAAGCGTCTTGTAGAAATGCATCATCACACAGATACAGTTAGCGAATCCAGCTTGGTTTGTGTTACTCGGGATCCCGAGGCTGTTTGGGGCTGGAACCTCTCTCCACTTTAGTAAACACTGAGTGATGATTATCGCCGCTTACCAAGAGGAAATCCAGCTGTATTGTTTTAGCACGGCCACTTGTTTATGGGAACCTCTCTCCGGCGGACGGGCCGCACTTGATTGTGTGCAAATCACTCGTTTTGTTTGTATGTTTTCGATGTTGTGTTACGCTCCAAGTTGGCCCGTGCTGCGAGGGAAGCACCCCGGTGTCTTTGCGGCCTGCAGCTGGGTTTCATTACCAGGCTTTTGCCACACCCTTTCATTTCAAACAAACACACTGGATATGCACACCACAGCGGGGACAAATAGGAGCTGCAAATAATTCAGCGGCCACATGGGTGGAGTTTATCTCCGCACTGATGCTGTCAGGTGAGGTGTCAATCACAGGAGAGGTCATGTATCGGTGATGGAAGTGGAGTGTAGTTTGCTGGGTTCATGTGCTGCTGATCCAGAGGGAGGTATTCTCCTTCTGATCCCTGTGTAACTTGCCGGTGATTACACCAGCGTTCCAGCAGCAACCACATATACATACATGTATATTTAAGGCTTCTTGTGGTATTGGAGCTTTTGCCCGTCCTGTTTGTGCTCAATATCTGTCTTGTTTTGTGCTGTGAAACGGCAAGAATCTTCTCCAGTGTTCCACAATATTTAGGCAGCAGACCCTGGTGATGAGGGATACTGATGCCCTTGCTGGCCTGTCTTGTGCCCGTCAAGTCTCCAAATTCCATCCAGTCAACCTTCAGATGCAGAGAATCCCACTTGGATGTTTTTGCTCAGTTGCAGGTGGAGGCCGTGCTGCTCCGGGTGGGGAGATCAAGGTGCTGCAGGACGTGAGCGGCGTGCAGGTGAGTGACAAATATCCCGAGTCTCACTTTGAGTGTCTGCTTTGCCGAGGGACTTGGTGGAATTTTCTTCTCCTCCTCCGTTGCAGTAGGTGCAAATGGCTTGTTCGTGTCCTTTCACTCTCATGCCCTTTTATGGACATTGGCGCGGCGTTCATCCCCGCTAATTAGCAACAAGGATGATGAGATTCCTCATTTTCAGAACACCAGTGGGAAAAATTTTGCATTTTAAAAACGTGTCATGAGTCAGATGCGGACTCTGATTTCTCTGGGCTTCATTCAATATGTTGAAAACACGCATTTGCTTCTTTAAGAGTCAAATGAACAACAGTTTTCAGAGCCTGGAACGCACTCCACCCATTTGGTTCTCCGTGTTGTTGTTTGGATGGGTGGTGTTTATGAGGAACATGAGACATAAATTTTCAGATCGGTTTTGCTGTGGAATCGATGTCAGCGAGCCCTCCGAACCAAAGGCAAAATAGGTTGCTTGTCATTGCCCTTAAAACCGAGCGATTCTGATGTGGTTTTTACGCGTCTGCACGACCTTCAGGACGCCTGTGACCTTCCCAAACAGATTCATATCACTGTTTCGGATCCCGGTGCGGTCGGCTTTATATGCCAGGTGACGGGATGAGAGCGTCTGAATCAAGAGAATAATCAGTATTAAGTGCATTCCCACAGTCATTATTACCGCTCTGACAGTGCAGTTAAGGAAAACCTTGGACTCCAGACTACATTTCTCACCAAAAAAAGACAGAATTAACTTCCTTTAAAGCCCAGATTTCCTCTACAATTGACACTGAATCATATATATATATATATATATATATATATATATATTATTTGTACTGTGCCTCCTGGCTACAGCGCGTCCTGAAATGTCTTTAATAAGGATGTTAAGGGGCTGCTATAGCTCCAGTTTTAAATTAGAAATAACCCGCTTGACTTAGACAAAAGGTTAGGTTTAAGCACAACACATTAATCTCTGCTGCTCGTTTGCACATTTATGGATCTGAGACAGTGTGTGAGGAGGGAAACAGCCTCCACAAATATGAAACAGCAATTACAGAAATGAGTGTGTCCACTGATATCCTGGCTCAGATATGAAAGGGAACATTTTTAAATTCCTACGGAGGCCTTCAGCTGCATCTGAATATGAAAAAGCGAAGATGAGAATCAAGTTATTTGGAATATAATACACTACTGTTCCTCTGTGCTGTCTATCAGCACTCACGCCAGCATCTGTGTGTCTTATTATTTGTGGCAGAAATGGCAGCTTTTCCTGATGACAGGCGTTCTGAAAGTGCCCTTGATGAATAGTCGCAGGTGCCATGAATGTGTTTTTTCCAGTGTGCAGAAAAAGAGCACACAAATATATGTGACCATTAGCAGATTGGAGCAAACATTTTATAGAGGCAGACGCAATCTCATTGGCTTGGTTTAATATCTGTGGGAGCAAAGCCAGAGACACTGCAGAATGAGACTGGAGTCATTTCCTGTATCTGTGTCACATGCTTTGCCCCGCCCCTTGAGGAGGCGACCTGCAGGACCTGATTTTGTTGTCCTGAAGTCACTGAGGTGAGAGATGAAACACGTGTCAGTTGAACGCTACTTTTACGATGAACCATCGGGAGGGAAATTTGATTTTGCTTCTCAGCTGTTGTGAGATCTGGAAAATACCTCATCAGCCTGGTTACGCCCCCCCCCCCCCACGCCCCGACTGACAAACAGGAATTTAAGAGAGTTCAAAAAGTTAAAGATTCCTTATGTACACAACAACTCCCAAACAAGGTGGGAGGAATCGCGTCATGGGTGTCCAGGAGCTGGATGCAGCGTCGGAGGCGGGGCCTCACTGACGCCTTTCAGATTCTTCCGATTTGGCACAAACGTCCACTGGGGCTAAAGGATCGACTAGAAAGATGTGGGTCAGAGCTTCAAGGTCACCGTCACCTCACATTAGCTGGATATCTCGGGCACAACGTGAAGGAATTTCTTAAAGTTTGGCCCAAAGTCCTGTGTGTGTGTGTGTGTGTGTGTGTGTGTGTGTGTGTTTCTAATTGAAGGGAAGTTCTATTTGATGAGTAGAAGTTTAAAAAAGGGACAGAAGAAGCACTTCTACCGCTGCGACACAGATGAACGTGTCGCACGGTTCGCATCTTCTGCCGTTTGCTTCTCACCTGGAGTGCTTTGCTGTCTATTCTACCAGCTTGTCATGTGTTGAACTGGTTCCCCAAGTGTGTGTGTGTGTGTGTGTGTGTGATATCATTCTCAATATCCTTGTCTCTAAGATCACACACGTCAGAACCAAGCAAACATTGCAGTGATGTACGGGGGAAGGTCGGGGGGGGTGAAACATCTTTGTTCCCTCTGCTCTTTCGAGAGCTTTAGAGGGCCGACCATCTCCACTGAAGCGTACAGGATGTGCCTGATGTTTCCTTGGCAGAGGAAAAGGTAAAAATAGAGAAGATTCATCTGGTTTGAGTTCTGCGGCACCACATTACTTTAGGGGTGGTTTTTTTCCCCCCTCGCTCTTTTTTTTTTTTTTTTTTTTTTTTTTTTTTTTTTTGGCGGTCCTGGGCCCTTTTGTGTGATTGAAGCTCAAACGGACCAGGAAATGCAAATAATCCCATTTTCTGAAGACGTCTAGTGACGTGATTGTTGGGACGGTACGAGGAGGCCGGCCGGCTCGCCACATTAAAGGGAGAGTTTGAACACGAGTGGAGTGCAGACTGGGTTAAGTTAAGCGAGAGGAGAGGACTTCAAAGGCTGCTAGGTTGGCCTGCCATATTGAGAGTGACGAGATGTGTCTTTTATTAATAGCATTCACCAGAGGTTCTTGTTTCTGCTCTCAACTTGTTCCATTGTTCTTCAATCACTGCAATGTGGAAGCGAAATGAAAGGAGCCGTTTCAAAGCTGCGGAGCAATTACACCTTGATTACATGCGAGCCAAACAGCTGAAAGATTTGCTCTTTGTGATTGGTAGACGGATCCTTGTTTTGATCCCAATCTCTGGCCTTTACCGCCACCTCAAGTACACTTCCCATGGAACTGCACTGATGAGGATGGAACCTGCATGTGTATTTTACATGTGACATCTACTCCAAAAGTTTTCAAATGAATTCCCGAGGAAGACGAGCGAGGTTTTGAAACTTCTCTATCTCCCTAACAAAGTAGGGAAGTAGTTGAAGGTTTTGGATGCGGTACTCGGCTGGGACGCTGGTGCTCGACAGCTAGGTGACGCTTGGCTAATCCTGCAGCTGTGAGGTTCCTGAATGAAGATGGTGCCCTACGAAACCGTTGCATATCCAAGATATTTCATTTAAACTTAACTTTTCTGGAGATTCTGGTGATGTAACCTTTCAAGGTGGAGATGTGCTGATAGGAAAATATGGGCGCGTGTTTGGCTGTTTCTTTCTTTTTCTTCTTCTATGAAGACAAGTTTGGCTCTGCCTCCAAAAACTCCCTAATTATCATAATAAGTGAGCAGCGGTGGTCTTCATTCATATCCACGGTGGTACAGAAGAGCATCAGACACTGTTTCAGAGATTTGCATATTATGATGCGAGCACTGCCCATCATCCCTTCTCCTCATTAAACATCCAGTATCTCGCCGTCCGTTTTTAGAAAAGGGGAAGAGAGAAAAAAAAAATCTCAATTCAGCCGCTTTAATTCTCCTCGGCGGACTTGTAATTGGTGTTTACGTGATTGGCTTTTACTCCGTTCGCTGCTTTCCCCCATAAATCCTTGTCAATCTAAAGTCAGCCTAGCATGTTATCAAGCGAACAGAAACAAATGACGCCACAAAACACCACAGTAAACATTCCATAATTGACTGTTTAGGAGCGTGATCATCAGTTAGGGTTTGATTTGAGGATGTAATCTGCTTTTGCGGATGCCAGGCTATTCAAGCGAAATGGACTCGAGACTTAATGCAGTTCTAACCTCTGAGCCATTTATGCTCGTTGAATGTACTTGTAATGATTAAGTTTGAAAGCGCCATGTTTTATCATCGGCCAACACAAGAGTTGACAATCTTAAGACCTTCAACTAGAAATAATTAGGATCTATTTGAATGCTGAGTGTGGTGCACAGCGCTGAGACAAGAGTTAAGCTTGTTAACGAATGTGGTGGCAATTAAATGGCTCCCCCCCCCCTTCTCCCTTGTTTTTTTTTTTATCACCTGAAAATTGATTATAATCCTCCGCACTGCTTGACCATAAAGTTTTAAAATCTCCTGCTTGCGTAATTGAAAATGCCCATTTTAAAGCTTGTTTTTGTTTTAATTGTTTCCCCACCAAAAAATTAAAAAAAAAATATTAATATATTTTTAGTTTCCCCCACATGAAACCTGAGCTGGTTTAAAATTAGTCTGCTTATTTGAATGTTTTCCCCCCCGTCCTCCTCCCTTTTAATTTCTAGTTTAACATTAAAAATCAGGTCAACCTTTAAGATTTATGAGCAGAGTGGAGGGGAAAAAAAAGAATTAATGGTATGCTATTTTTATTCAGTCAGTCGTCTGTTAATTTGGTATGACCTTAGTCAAAGGCGGTGAAATAACAAACTTCTTCTTAAGACCAAACCCCTGGTCTCCCATGTTGCTTTGCTGCGGATATGAGAGGGCCCGCTGCCAGCTTCAACTCTTATCTGCAAAACTCAACACGCAGGATTTTCAGTCGCGCTAAGAAACTCACACGCTTTCATCTGATTTCATAGCATATTGTTTCAATTACACATTTTATTAGCTGATTGAAAATCTGTTTTTGAAACAGCTGCTCAAACAGCTTTGAGAAAATAAATCCTGACAAGCTGCTCATCATTCGCTGAAGACTGGCGGCCATAGAGCGTCGCTTTGGAGCGTCTTTGTCCGTGCGCCAAAGCAGAGGTGCGTCACCGCCTTTATTTCCCACCTTTTTCTGCCTGATGAGTTCCCAGTGTGACTCTCCTCATGACAGCGTCCAAACTTTCTAGCCGCAGAGACCCGAGCACTTCCAGCCCCCCATTGAAGCATCCCTGCAGGGGTTTTCTTCAGAGAGAGGCTAGCGGGGAGGGGGTGAAGGTGAAAGTTTGGCACCCGGTGACGGATCTCCAACAGTGGAGGCCTTTGTTGCCAGGTTGCTCTCGCTCGGCGACGTGGATGAGCCAGGTGGCCTCTGACCTGACCTCTTCTCCGAGGGAACCGGTGGGCAGAGAGGCTGCAATAGAAAATGAAAAGAACGGGCAGGCAAGAAAGGATGGAGGAAGGGGAGATTGGTGGGGGGACGGCGCGAAACAAAGTGTTCAGAAATAGGTCAACCAGTATCTCATTTTTCTTGCTAAGCTTGTAATCACCCCTGACAGGAACACTGTGGAACAGGCTATTCAGTCAGAATTCAAGGCTCATCTTTGAAGCATCCGTGTCGCCGTGAAAGAGAGCAGTGAGAAGTTTCTTTATTTGGCCGCTGCTGCCGCTGCTGAGGATGAGATACCTGTGTTAACCCTCCGCTCCCGGTGACGTTAGCGAAACAGTGGATTATTATTCCCCCTCTTCCATCACATGACTTTCACCCAATGAACAGCACATTTCCTAAAAGATGCAGATTACCTCTGGATTTAGCAGCGAGTCACGACGGTTTCCCCAACTCTGCCTCGTTTCCACATGCCGGCGTTTAGAGCCTGGAAAACCATGAATACACACAGAATTCTATTGGCAAAGCTCCTTCTGTTTGTTCTCTGTCCGGCATTTGCCTGAGTAGCTCTTATTAAAAAAAAAAAAAAAAAGAACTCTTGCTTGCTTTGGCTCCACCTTTATCACTGTGCTAGCAAAGTCAAGCTAAAAGGCTACAAGTCAGCTTAATAGTGGGCTGTGTGAATGAAGTGGCTCTGCTGCACACGTGGGTGGAGAAAAACAGACAAAATGACTTCCCAACACCTTGGGGGCGCATATTTTGTTCATCATACCAAATCACACGACAACGGGTGGATAAAAAAGAATATGGACCAACCGTTTCTGCTCCACATTTCTGAAATAAATCCGATCTCTCCTCACAAAGCTCGATCAGAAATTCAGGCAGCCTGGAAATAATTGTGTGCTACTGATGAATGTTCATCAGCAAGCAGCTCCCCATCCATCCCAAGATTTAAATGTGATCTTGTTAAGCCGCCAAGGGACTGATTCTTGCCCATGGGTGGCCAAAGGATACTCTGTCGCTAATGAGGTGTGCACGAGCCCCCTGGGTAATGGCAGTGTCACGCCAAAGGTTCCTGACACCTCAGGGCAGCTGTACAGTAGGGCCCAGGCCGGGCTGGCATTCGCTCGCCGCTGAGACAATGAAACACGTCAACCATAAAACTGGGTTTTCATTGGTAGTTTTGATCCCTTCCACTCTAAATACCCATTTTAATATGCACTTTAGCCATTATGTCTGTGTTAATAAGAAGTCTCTTTGAGAATGTGCCCATTGTTGAGTGAGTCTGTTAATTATGACGGCTCAAAGTGCTGCTGTATTCTACTGACTCTTCCTCATAAGACGCATGATTATTCATCACCACGATAAGAATTAATATGCAGCAAGGCATGCTCCCCGAGAAATACCGTTTTTTTTTCCTTTCCCACCAAATTTGAATGCTCCAAATTACACATTCAATCCATCTTTGTTTGTGTATTTAACCCTGTTAAACACGGCAGCACTTTGTGACTTTTAAAGACCCGTGGTTTATTGGACTAGACGCTGGCATCGCTAAGTGACAATTTGGATTGTGTTTGCCATCAAATAAACACTTAATGTATCTGGGGATGTAAACAAATGTTCATTCTCTGCCACACATCTGCTGGAAATAAAGCTCCTGCGACCAAAATGACACCCGTTGTGATGACGTTTCCACATCCGCCGTATTTTTTAGATTAGAACACACCATCTTCTGGTGATATAATAGATGGGCCTCAGCTGAAGGTCAGAAAGAGCAGCACAATGAAGGAAGCTCTGTAAGCCAGACAACTATTATGGCGAAGGGATCAGAAACCCCTGCTGTTTGTATCCAGAGCATTTAATCAAACTGGCATTAGTTCGGCACTGTAGCTTAAACTTTGCTTACCTCCCAATCCCGCCCGGGAACTTCATATTGTTGACAGTAGCTCTGAATTCAGCCAGAGACTCAGCAACTAAATGGATAAGATGGGCTTAAAGGCCTTCTTTAAAACCTGGTGATTCACTCTGATGCTCTGAGTCTGAGGACTGCAACACCTTCCAACCAGGGCCAGTTCACGCACATGCAGATTTGTTGACTGGTGATGGCTTTTGTCCCTGTCATGGGCGAGAACCTTCTCTTTGCCTCATCTTCTGGGCATGATTGAGGTCAACCGTTCAACAAGTTTGTGTGACGTGTAGTCAAGTGTTGTCCGATTTCAGGGTGGATACCGTCTGAGCAGAGGGAAACCTGCCGCACGTTGCCCTTTAACACGGTAGCTGAACCTGATAGCTTCAGGTGGGACAAATGAGTGACTGGGGGTGAGTTTTTCCCCGGTTTCCGCCTCAAAGGCACGCGTCCCTCCCATGTTGGCGTGCTAGCCCCTTACCAACAGCCACCCGTGGCAGGGTGTGTGGTTGCTGCTCTTCCTGCTCGTGCTAAGCTTGGTAATCGAGGTAAAGCAGCGTTCCCCCCTTCAACATTCATATTTCAGGAGAAATCTCCGCTGTGGGTCGTTCCTCTCTACAAAGTTCCAAGAAGGCCTTATGTTACATGAGCTTTCATTACATTAAGTTAAAGGGGCATGTTTGAGTCTGCTGACATTTCTTAGTATGGCACTGTCACTATCAGGTTTGTCCACCATTTAAACTTTGTATATAACGCTGCCCAAATGCCTTCAAACCATCACAGCATCCCGAAAAAGAAGCCGAGGCAGCATGTGATTGGATGAAAACCAATTTGAGCTGGATGCAGCAATAAGACAAGTCTTCCATCAGATCCGAGCATTCATGATATCCCTGCAGCCAGTTCAGAGGCTGTGGGGAGGAGTGTGTTTTGCATGTTTGTCAGTGTTGGTGTGTATGTGTGTGTGGTTACGTATCCGCGATAATATAACTGAGAATCATGATGCAAGCTTTTCGCCCAGAGTGTTTTTGAGCTCATTTTCAAATGGTAATTTGCCTTATCCGAAGCAAACTCACTGAGTGTAAGTAAGTGATTATTTGCATGGCTGACAATCATTCGGCATGCCTGCGGTCTTTTTCCAAACTGCTCTAGTTTGTCCAGTCTTTGAGGAAAAAAACTATTCAGGGAGGCCAGTTCTCTTTGAAATATCCTTTCATTTACCTTATCATTAGACACAAATGTGGCACAGTTAACGATGACTGGAAGAAGAAGAAACCAGCCAGGCAGTACTTCTTCATAAGGCTGATGAAGGCAGCCAAAAATCTTTGTCACTGCTGAATAAAGACACAGTTAATCACTTTTAACAGCTACTTCTCCAGTTTTGGCTTTGCTTTAAGTTAGGTTTTAGCACCTCAGGCTTGTATGAAACACCCAAGTTTCTGAGCTCCTTTTTAATTGGTTATTATGCCATTAAAGGCCCGGTGTTGGTCGGTAAAGCGCAGGAACGTCAGGTCGCAGCGACCGCAGAACAATGCAGTGATTTAGTATCTGTACTCCCCCTCAATCACACTCAGATGGCAGCCGTGGACTCATCAATGCTCCTCACCCTGAGCACACCCATGAGACACGCAACCCACAAGGCTGCGCACCAGCCCGGCATCAAGGTCCGAGGAACCGAGGCTCATGAGGCGTTGACGCCGGCTCAAGTTCACACTCTTCTGATTGGTCTGCCGTGTTTTCAGGGTT
Organism: Aulostomus chinensis; assembly: GCF_037954235.1. Taxonomy (NCBI): domain Eukaryota; kingdom Metazoa; phylum Chordata; class Actinopteri; order Syngnathiformes; family Aulostomidae; genus Aulostomus; species Aulostomus chinensis. The sequence goes on from NC_141320.1 coordinate 66,749,319, forward strand.
ACGCAAAAGGTCCTGATCTGTAACATCTCACCAGGTCATTTATTAATCAGGAGACATGACATGGACTTTTTATGTGGGGGGTGGGCATTTTTTGTAATTTTGTACCATGGATCTGGATTTGCATTTTTAGTACATTGTTTGTGTGTTGGCGTGGGCCACGTCAGGACCCATTAAATTTGGGGGGAAGGGATGGATTCAGGATTTTGTATTTTATTATTATTTCAAAATCTTTAAAATTAATTAATTTCATTAATGGCTCGGTAAATATCTCAGAAAAATATCAGGCGCCTTCCTCATACTCCTGAGAAATATTTTTAAGAACCGTGATTGTTTCCGCTGTGGGTTTGGATTTGTTTTAATTGGGCATTTTTGTAACATTTTCATTAATTTCTCTGGAAAAATGACATGCGTCTATGAAAGGGGGGGGAAAAAAGAGACGCAGTTGCAGCGACGATATCTATCCGCGTGTGGACCCGTGCGCGTGACCAGAGAAAACTGAAGGAATTGTCAGTTTTTGTTTTGCTCAAATTTAATCAGAGTTTAGATGGCTCCTTTTTTCAGCATTCCAGTATAAAGAGTCTCTGTCAGTGGCCTCTATATCTGCTCCTATTGTTTGAAGTTCTGAAAGAACCGGGCACACAAGAACACAAAGGCGGCTTCACCACTATGGCGAGAGTGTGCATCTGTAGAAACGGCCTAACGCGGTTAAAAATGAGCCAAAACCTGCTTGAAAAGTTGAACGCTGCAAGTATCCAAGTGCATGAAAGCATGAGCGACAAAACAAAACCGGCAAGAATAATTCAAGAAGGCGGCCACCAGCCTGCATTCAATACATGTCAATAACAATCTGGTATAGGTTCTCCCTCGCGCTGAGAAAACTGGGGAGGGAGGCGGACAAAAGTCGTACGAGTCCTTCATTTGCCATGCTCATCCATCAATCAGTATTTGGGACATTGACAAGTGGTAATTTAATAACCAGTGACCTGTGCTGGCAGGAAGCCGGCCTGACAGACAATACAAACTCATTTATCATGGGGGAGCGACGGTGCTGCTCCCTCTCTGATCCTGCGATTGTCGCTGCAGGAGTCACCCTCGGCCCGACACCGAGGGGGTTAGCACGCCCAGCTCACAGATAATACGTTTAAGATACTGTGAGAAAAACCCTCTCCGGTTTCAGCACTGCAACTTCGACCCTGATTTTCACCTTTAAATTTGACTTGCAGCAGCCGTCATGGCAGGAGAAAGCCTTCTTTCCACAGTGTGAGTCAACATGACATGTATATTCTCTATCTCGCTGCTCCAACCCTTCATTACAGCTATATGATGCTTATATTGAGTGAAATGTTAAAACCCCAGATTCCATGATTCCTATAGCCGCACCATTACGTCAGACGGAAACATTCTGCGTGTCCTGGGCATCATTTTTTTTTTTTTTTTTGTGCATTTCCACAAAAATGAGTCTTGACATGTTTAGTATCTGTGGAAACTTTGCTTCCTCGACTGAAAATCTGTGTAGAGTTATGTAGAGCTCTTCATGTTCTGGGAGTATTTACTCCTCAGGTGAAACCACGGTAACAGAGTTGAGAATACAAATACTGCAAAAAGAAATAAATGCTTCCAAAAATATAATTCTTCTCCACAAACTCATCGTGAACATCTCGCTGTCCAAGGAGGTTTTTGTCTTCACTTCAGTTGAATTGAGAGCAGGACAACGTATGAAGCAGCGAGCGTGGTGGAGGGGTGCAGAACGGGCCAGGGAAGATCAGATGGAGGAGGTCTGTGCTGTACTCAGTGCCCTGAAGTCCTGTTTATGTCCAACTCATCCACCACAAACTAATCCTTAAGCAGACCATTAAAAGAAGAACATGATCTGACAGATGAAAGTATCTGTGGGGATTAAAACGTTGGACTGCAGTGGAACAAATAGAATTAAATGCCCTAGTAAATGACTTTGTTGCTACAAGAATCGACAAATATTCAGGTTCTGTGCTCGTTGGGCAGCTTTTTCCAGTCGTGTTTTCAAAGTTTCTGTAAAATTTTGTCCATCAGGGGTCACTGTAGATTAGTTGTTGACGTAGACTTCGAAAAATCGTGAGACTGGGGTGCGAGTAAAGCTCAGAGCAGCGGCTCGTCACTGAAATTAGAACATCTGGTCCACCTTAATAATGGAAGCTGTTGCTTCCTGGCGAACACTTTCCCTGTAGCTGGTAGATGGCCAGAGGCGCTTTATTCCCCAACATATCATACAAACCGCACAACATGGCTGCTTTCACTGCACTCAGTACTGCTAAGTTTGCACACGCGTGCTGTCATGCATCACAAAGGCAGCAGCCAACAACAGAGGGACACCTGGGTTCCTAAAGAGTCCCTGGCCGGAATTCCTCGGGGCAAACTTCTCCCTGAGGACACAACTTCCTGCCTTTGTCTTGCTTCATGAGTCCCTCGTTTCCAGCAGTTACTGTGTATGACCGATGAGCATTGTTTCTAATCACTTTAATGGAAAAAGTTGAATTTTACTTTAAACTTTTTCGATTCCGTATTTTGAGCAATTCTTCCCCCACATGTTGCAACCTCTCCTAGCAATCAGAAATGCGTCGATCTCCAGAGGGAGAGCAGAAATGAGCTGGAGTTGTTTCTGCGAGGATGGCTGCAGCTCTCACATCCTCCGTGGTGAGCCAGGGTCAGTTTGGGATGCACGCTTCGCCCTCGTTTGGCTGGAAAGCTTCGTTTTGTTTGAGCCGATCTGTGTTTGCCCACATGCAGAAACATCACACACCTCTGTGAGTTTCTGATCGCGCTGCTGCCAAATTGCAATCATTGGGCAGGCGTCCACATGAGCTGCCATTAGGCCGTGGTGCGGCGAGTTAGCGGGCCCGCCGATGACTCACCCACCACGTTTGACTCCTGAGGAGGCAGTAAAAGCTGTAATGTGGATTTTAATGTGCACTAATGATCTCTTGTTTGTCTTGGGTGCTCTCTCTCTCTCTCTGGCTGAGCACCGTGGCACTCGTGTTCTAGTCACACTTTTCCTCCAGCGACATCACCTGTAAGAGAGAGCATGCTAATGAGGGCGGTGATGGCGCTGATGATGGGCCGAAGTGACATGCTGCTGCATGATAATACCCTCGCTAACCTCGTTTGTCCACTAGGTCATGTGAGCACTAATGCACGCTGAGATTTTACATGAAGGTTATTCTCTAAGTTTATTCAAACAAGATGCAACAACAAAAAGAAGAAAAAAAGATGCATGGCACCTAAATCAGAAACAGGTGTGACAGAGAGCACAGGTGGAATTCATCAGTGCAGGCTGGTCGAGGGTCCTCGGTGTCAGTGCGGTAGAAGATGATCCAAGAAACAGGAGATATATCAGCATAAATGTATTTGATTACCTGGGAAGTCAGAGAATTATTCATCTTTTATTAGGACTAAGATTGTGTGCATTTTTTAAGATGTTACTAATTCTGTTTGATTTGATTTCTTGAACTGATGATGATGTAATAAATAAGAAAACATGTTCAACATTTGTCATTAAATTATGCGACACTTTGCCGGAACTACTTTCCTGGCTGGGCGCAGGGATATGGAATTTGTTTGCAGACGTTGCGACGCGCTTTGTCAAATGTTTGAGGGCGGCTGCTGCTTCTGATAATGGCTGATTTTCTGAAAGTGGATGAGCTGCACACCATGTCGATGATGCTAACACTTCCCACCCACTTCCATTCATTGTGCTAAGCTAACTAGCGTGGCTCCCTAATCCGGCACAGAGGAGAGAACCGTCTCTGTCTCGAAAGCTCTGGGGACAATGGACCTTCCAGAAAAGTCTGCACGTCCATTTAAGAGGAAAGCTGGTCATGTGTTTAAGACGTGCGTTCAATTCCGCCGACGCCATCCTGCTGAAGAGAGCAACGACACTGCCCTGCTATTTCAGGAAATTTGCCCCTGTGTTAAAATCAGAATGTCGGTGATCCAGTTTTAAACCTCCTCCGTAACGGCGAGCTTGAGGCTGAGCTCCGGCAGCCTCCTCCTCTAATGCTGAGTAGTAAAGTGAGTTGGCCCAGGCTGCTGTCCGTGCGGTCCTCGAGCTCAGCGGAAATCAATGACGCTCTGATTAGGGCAGGCCAAAGGGAGTCTCATGATTATGACCAATAAAGGGAATTAGATCAATGATTTTTTTTTTTCTGGTTAGGGGACTTCAAAACCTGCAGCTTGATCAAATTTAAGATCAAGTCATCAGTGGAATTGCCGTTGATTTATAAATAAGATAATTGGTCTCGGGCAGCACCGCCTCTCTCTGGTGTTTCTGCTCCTGTGGCGGGCCAACACTTTTATTGCTTAGTCAAACCTCCTCCTTCCATTTTAAAATTGCCTATTGAGTGGAGATCTCTCCGGACTGGCTGGCTACCCCTCGTATCACCTTCCTGCTCACTCCTCCCTCGGTGTGTTACACTCAAACACCCACATGTAGTGTCATTTCAAAAGATACAAGAGACAGTTTTCTGTATGCGGAGGCACACGAGACGCGCCGTCGTCGTACATTCATCTGAATGACAAATACGGAGTTTGTTGCAGAGGCACAACATAAAGGTACGATGTGTTTCCCAGATTTACAGTCGAGATGAATCTTCATCAGGTGCTCTGCAGCCCTGTGGGAAGTGTTGTCATTTTACATTTAATTTTCAAAGGCAGGATGATACCTTTCAACACTTGTCACATGATGGAATAACAATTCTGCTGTTTGTGATTCAAACATTTTTCTCACCACCGCGTGTCTCTTTGCAGGTGATAATTTTGTCTCGGAGTCGTGGTTTTGATGTCGGTGTTTAATGAAACATCACCTCCGTTGCTTTTTTTTTTCTTTTTTTTTTCCCCCTCCCCTCAAAATGGCATCTGTTAAAAAAAGGAGACATTCAAAGTGCATAAAATTCCTTTTGTGGTGTTGTTGATCTGTTTTTTTTCCAAGATGATCCACAAGTCACCAGTCAAGCATGGTGAGCTACATCTTCATTGCCTTCATCGCTCAAACAAACAAATCCTTTACTTCATTTGTTGCTGCTGAAGAGAATTCTCTTTTGTTATTTGGGTTAAATGATGAGCATTTTTGCATAGATTTAAATTTTTTTATTTTATTTTTTAAAGGCAGCAGAATAATTATACGAAAGACTAAAAGTTATAACGAGTGGAGTGCATATTTAAAGTCAATGATGGCCGACAGCAGCAGCCTCTCTAATTCAAACGAGGTAACCCTGCTGAGTCGAGGGTTTCCAGCTCAGCAGCTGCAAACTGGCCTGATTGGACCCGATCCTGCCTCTCCTCAGCCAATCAGGGCCAAGTCCAGCTGTAATGTATTTAGAACAGTCTGTGTTCAGAATGCGTCTGTCTGTTGCTCTTAACACTTATCTCACACGGGTCAGTTTATCCCAGTCGTCGCCGTTAAAACTCTTACATCAGTGTTGGTGTCCAAAGTAAATGGAAATTGTCTGACATAGCCTGCTTCCTTTTGTCTAAACTTGACATTTTAGCCTCGCTCTCTTTTTAAGCCCACCAGAACTCACATTTTCCTTTTTCTTCTTAAACCTGAATTCTCCCCAAAGGCCAGCAGGGGGCAACTCTACCAGTTGACCAAGATTATAACTTCATTTATAACATCAGGAAACACTTCCCTGATGACTTTTGTGGTCTCTTGTGTTAGATTTATGTTATTCTTCCATTTTCAGTAAATCGGACAGTGAATTCTCTATTTGTGACTGATGGTGAGCTTAATGGACTCGTCTGGTTGCAGAAAAACAAACAGCAAAAAAGCCTCACGTCCATAGAGGCAGCGCCAAGCGCTGAAGACATCGGTGACAGGCTGATCTCATTATTGGAAATGGGTTCAACACCAACATCCAACTCTGTAACAACACAATACCATGTGAAATAACAACAGATGCTCTTTGACTGTGTTGTTTCCTGTAGGATTCAGTCCATCAAAGGTGTAGTAGAGCCTCCACTGGCGATAGTTGGGAGCTATTTGAAGTCTTCACACAGGCCTTTCCTGCCTCGTTAGGTGTAATGAAGCGCCACCGGTGCAGCAACCTGCTCGCTCCCGCCGCTCTGACTGTCAGTATCCTCCTCCTCCGCTCAGGGATGAGCTTCACCTTGCTAACAGCTGAGACTCCCCTCCTGGTGTTTATATGTGTAAGTCACCTGGAAAACTGGTGTAGCGGAGGTATCAGCGGGGTGCAGGTTGCACTCGGAGCCCCGGGGAGCCGGCGTGCTGCGAAGGGGAGGGGGGCTGTACATCCTCGCGGCTCAGATGGGATTACAGGTTGCTAACACTTGATGACACAAGCTGTTTCCAACATCTCGCCCACCTTGTGTGCTGCAGACTTCTCTCTCACTCGTATGTTCGACACACACACACCCACATTAACTTCCCGTACACTAAACACCCACACGCACACACACACGTGTTAATTCACTCATAAGAACTGACTAGTTTGCATGCATGCGTACACATACACTGCTGAACACGTATGCATGGCTGAACAAGTTTTTATACACATGAATGTAAAATCATGCATGCCTGCACACACAAGCCTACATTTTACTTCAGTGGCTACGCAGTTGTGTGTCCCCCTGATTGGTTAGCCAGAGCGTAGCGTAGCTCAGCTGAGAGTATGGAGGAGAACTGTGTTGAATGGCGCTCACAAACAAGAGCTTTTCCTGGCTGGAGAGAGGAACGGGTCTTGAAGGTAGACGAGGGTGTGACAGTGCTGCTCTCTGACAGGTCATAGCTCAAGTACTAAGACTCTGGACTTTTGTAATTACTCCAGCTGCCTGAAGGGGGAGACAAAAGGAGTTGTGAGTACACGCTGTCCTGGTTTACCGTACAGCTAACATCTGACCATCGTAACGGAAAGCGATTTTTTTTGGGGAGGTTCGTCAGAGCACGTCTACCGATGGAAATCCACGACGCAATCTCTAAGCGTGTTTGGAGGCCATACAAGTACACACTCCTCTCAACAGGAGTCGGAGCAAATTTGTGCGACCACAGGCCGTCAGAGGAAACAACATGGAGGCCACTAGCCTCTCAACCATCGTCCCTGTTGCTCCCGGCATGAGCTACCTCGCCGTGCCTCGGCTGCAGTTTATCATGTCGCCACTCAACTTGAGCTCCCTCTGCGGTCAGTAGCCCATTACAGTGAGTTATGTAGGCGAGTCGTCCGGAAGCGTCCCCAGTCTCATTATGAACTCTCAGGACCGCGAGTCGTATCTGAAGCTGAAGACCAAAGCGGGTATTTAACGTCTACATCCTCAGTAGATTTGATGACGTTTACCCAACAGTGCAAAAGTGTTTATGGAGCTCCCAGAGTGTTGAAGAAAGTTGAGCGACCTGCGCTCACCTCCACGTGGCCACTGTAGGCTTCACTTGCAGGCTAAATTAATTTCTCTTCCTCTCTCTCTCTCTCTCTCTCTCTTTGCCCAAAGTTATTGAATATCCACCCTGACTCATTATTACCTGCCTCACCCTCCTCCCCGACCCTCCACATGAAAGCCCGCCGTATCTCCGAGGCCCAATTAGAATGGACCGTCTCCTGGTTGTCAACTGGCAAACTAGAATTTCAAACATCCCCCGTAAGACTTGACTCGATGGTGTAAAATACTGTACACTTAATATCTTTGCACTGACCTTAAGCGAACGAACATGTGAGCTTGTTAAAATTACCTCCCGTTTTGAAACGGTATTTTATGAAACTCGCAGTCCATCAGTCTTGGATGTTTTTGTTTTTGGGGGGTGGCGGTGGTGGCGGCGGCGGTGGCGGGGGAAGAAAGACGGTTTGTTTTCACACTTAAGGAAGACATGAAATAGAGTGTCCTTAACTTAATCACCACCTTGTTTTACCACATTTGCATACATTTACATATTAATTGGACGACCGATTAAAATTGGTTTTGTAATTTTAATTAAGTGTCCACAAAGGTATATGATTAGCGCCGTTTAAAATACAGCCTGACATAACTAGAAGCAAAAAAGGCAGGTTTTTTTCCCTCCCCCCCACCCCCACCCCAGCCAACACCTCTCTCCCCCTTCTCCTTTCAGAGAGGAGGGGATTACTTACAGGGAAAGCCTGTTTCATGATAGCCATTTTTTAATCTGCACTAGATTAGGCTGCCATGGAGAATGAGGGGGCTGCTGGTGGGGGCAGGGCCTCCCAATCATTGAGGTTTTTTTTTTTTTTTCTTCTTAAGTTTAATTTATTGTAACGTTGTATTGGCGTTCCAGAGTGACGTGTGAATTCACGCCGTTCCTCAGGTGCACACGGTGGCGACGCTCCGACAGAAGTCTGTCTGCGTTTGCTGCTGCGGATGCTAACCTTTAGCTTCCTTGAGCGTCTGAAAATGATGGACAAGTAAAGTTGAGTGTTTCAGGTCAAACACAGTTTCTTTTCAAATTGGCATTAATTCATGATGAAGTTATGCAACTGGAATGTGTTAATTTGCTGTTTTTGTTCCCTCAAAAACGATAACAAATATTTTACATTTCTGTTGATGTTCCTGCTGAATGTCCAATATGTGATGAGTCGATACGGCAGCTTTGGAGGTGTTGAGGATGTTTTGCTCATGTGGTAAATACGAGATAAAGTTCTCATGATTCAATTTTCTTGAAATTATAATGAACTCCCTCCGCACAAAATACTGCGTAGTACTACCCTGACAACATGTATTTACTGTACTTCTCATTTCTACATGATTGCAGCATCACTTTGTTTACGCTGAAGTATGAAAGCTACAGGAGCCGGCTACGACTGGATGATTTCTTTTGATACTCATGTTGTTCTCTCCTCCGTATGCATACAAGCCCTTGGCCGCATGGCAAAAAAATAAAAAAAAAAAATGAAAAATTGAGAAGTTTTCTCTCCCACACTCTTAATGAGCGCCGCTTTTGCCAAGTGGAATGGCCTGACATGTAACAGAGAGAGACTCGTGCACCATTTTTCTGATGCAATTACAGCGGGGTATCATACTGGGGACTTTTCAGAAACGTAATATTACCTCATTTTGTCTTTGGTGTGGTCTGGAAGGTTTTTGAGAGACATTTGGAAGCATTTTACTCATAAAATACTTAACCGTTTAAGTGATAGGATACTGTTTCCTGGGTTTTGTCCCTGCTGCCAACCACAAAGATTGAAAACTAAAAGGGGGGGGGGGCAAACAGTAGGGTGGTACGTTTTCCCCTGTCATCCGTCGTGCCCCTTTTTCATGTCGTAAGGCAACAGAAAAATCTCTTGTTTTACCTCCCTCTGCATGTTTCTGGATTTGTTCCTTCATTCCATGCCGCTGTAGCTTTCAGCAGACAAAAGGAGGCCTCTTCTTCTCCGGGTGCAATCTGTCCATGATAAAGCCTGGCATGGAGCAAGTCCTCTCATTACCAGCGCACATACCCACCTCTGTCATGACGAGCCTTCCTGTCATCCAGGCCAATCCTCAAAGCTGTCTACTGGGAGCCCTCTAAGTTATGGCATTAGTTTAGCTTTCTTCCTCAATCCTCCCTCCGCCCTCCCCTTCTTTCTCCCCTAAATTGCCGCTTCTCTAGTTACTAAGCTGGCCTAATAGGTACAACCTGTGCCGACTCTCTGTCCTCAAATGGGACGTACCTCTCCCGATTGCTGTTTTGCGCTGAGGATAAAGCGCTATCCCACGATGCGCCCCTGTCACACGCGATGCCGGGCTCGACGCGGTGATTTCGCCTGGCTCCCGAGCACCGTCCTCAGCGCCAGAGATTCAAATGTGTTTCCTATTTCTTGCTTTGCTGTTGACATCAGAATGTTTCCAACCTCAGTGCTTTGTGTGTGTGTGTGTGTGTGTGTGTGTGTGCGCCCGCGTGTGTGTGTACCCCCCTCAAAACATTCACACACACATGCATGGGACACTTACACAATTAGATGTGCATGCACAGGCATCTGCACTTGTAGTCACAGTCAAATAAAGCCACATGCATGGAGGAAAACATGCAGGCGGGGTGATCATTATGTTTTATTGGAAGAGAACCGTTCCATGTTGCCAGCAGACACTGTGGACGCCACAATATCCCACAGGTTCTGGGTTTGGTTGATGGGAACTTAATTGCTATGTGAACACCCTTGGTTTATGTAGACGCATTTATCTTTCATAACGCCTTTGCAGCTATTGATATATTATTAGAAGAGCAAAGAATACGTTTCCTCTCTCATGCTTGGAAAGATGTAAGCTCTAAAAGTGCACAGGTGAGGAGGAACTGTTCCTGGGACATGGCTGCGGCGGCGATGCTGGACTGATTCAGTGATTCATGGAAAGGTGGAACTCAGCTGTAGAGCTGTACTCGTGAACTTGCCTCAGAATTTTTTGTTGACTTGGATTTGGCTGTTTAAGACAATGGTACTGAAACAAGATCAATAAAAGACAGCTGGTAGATCTGTTTTCTCACGGTGCTCTCGCTCTCTCTGAAGACCGTTGAATAGAAACCACGCAACTGTTCTCTGGTTACGACTCTGAACTTTACTAGTGCAGTCTAGAATTCAATGAAAATAAAATATCCTGTTCTTGGTGGCCATAAACACACAAAACTGGGGAAAAACACAGGACCACAGCAGCTCGCTAGCAGTGAGGCTAACGCTAGCAGTGAGGCTAACGCTAGCAGTGAGGCTAACGCTAGCAGTGAGGCTAACGCTAGCAGTCCCCACAGATGTTGAGGGCTTGACTAGGGAGAACAAATTACAGCACATCTCATGTTTACCTACTAAAGGCTACGTCCAGGCTGGCACTCAGTTTCGAGATGGCGGCAGACGACTCTTTTTGATGGTGGCGCTGCCTGCAGCTAACATGTCTGGTCACTCGCCTTGCTAACTGCAACTCGCCTCCTCCAAAAAGCAACTTCAGTAGCTTTATTTAGCCCCTCTCTCAGGTTGATATTTTTATTTTAGAATGTTTGTTTGTTGGATCAAACAGCTCCTGGGCCGGTTTGTAGGAGATGCGTGTTGGAAACAACACGTCCCTTAAACACCTGACGAAGCCTTCAGCAAAAACACCCTCGTGAATGGAGCCGAAAGAAAGATGCAGGGGGGTTACAAGTTCAACAAAGCCCCTTGTGATGCATCAAATCTGAACTGTTAGAAGACCACGAATGACAGGGTTTATTATTTCAGTTAGCGTGTTTGTAAGGAGACCAGAGACTTAAATACGTACGTATATGCACAAGCACTGAAAAGGTGAGTTTTTCATAATATGGCCCCTTTAACAGGAGGGCAAATCCTTGCAATCATGTTGGAGTAGAAAGCCTTCCCAGAGGCTATAGAGCAACATGTCCGTGCTGGAGGAAACGTGTGTGGGAGTCGTCATTATTATACACATATCTCATTCAAACATCTCCAAAATCCGGCATGAAAATTGTATTCTGGGCAAATGCACATTTTCTCTGAATACAAGTCATTTTCAAATTATTCAGATGATAATTTTTGTCTTTCCTCGGCTCTCGCGCATCTCCATCCATGTGAATGTTTACCACACACAGATAAGCTCGCAGCCTGCTACCATGTGCAGGGATTAACAGGCCAGAGTGCCTCCTCCTTCAATCCCAATTTACCTCTGAATAAATCCCAAATTCATGTTAGCAGGCGTAATCCAGCCTGCTCATTTCAGGCAGCGAAGAGTGAGATTACTGGCTTGTTTTCACCAGAAAAGGTGGCCAACTAAAGCCAGGAAAAAAACATTCAATGGCGGCAGAATAGGTGGTCTCCGCTCGCATCAGTTTGCCTGATTTATTGATATCCCTCAGTGGGAAGCTTTCGTCAGACTGTCAGGGCGCACGGCGGCTGCGATGGGAGGAGGGTGTTGGGAGAAAGAGGAGAAAAAGAGTGGTTATTTCTGCTGATAGGGCATATTTTCTGTCAACAGTCTCTGGCAGATGAGTGTATGTGATAATACCACTGCCAAGCAAAGTCTCTCAGCTCTTCAGCCTCCGGAAGAATATTTCTGTCCTCGCTCAGGGCCGTGGCTCTTCTCCCCCCCCCCTCTCTTCCTCCTCCTCCTCCTCCTCCTCCTCTTTCCATCTTTCATAATTCAGTAAACTGAAGTAATTACCACAGAGGCATGCTCAATAATTACAAAACGCTCTGTCACGCTCATGTAGGTAATGGCATCTCTTGCTCTGCTGGCAGTGATAACACAGGTGAGACGAATTGCAGAAAACAGATCTGATAGCATTGTAATAGCGAAGAAATGGAGTTGTGATCAAGGGGAGCGCGGCGCACGGGGGGGAGTATCGACTCATGTGTTCATGTTTTCGGATCAGGTCGGCGTTCTGTCCCATGAAAAAGCGAGCAAAGACTTTGTTTATCCTGCTGATGTCTCATCTCTACTTTGGCTAATCAGCATGAAATTTGCTTAATTATCAGCTGCAGATCGACAGAATATCTGGTGTTGTGTGCTGTAATCCCATTTTGCTTAGTTTAATTTCCTCGACTCTTCTCCTGGTGGCGTGTTTACCCAGGATTGGACATGGTGGTGTCCTACAGATCCAGCCTCTGTGAGACGGCGGCGAGTGTACGCACCACGTAATTAGCAAAATACGGCCCTAATGCTCGTCTCCTTGAGAGTTTGACCCTATTTGTTTGTGCCGAGGTAATTTCATTACGCCCGTGCAATTCCCAGGAGCGGCCGCGAGTTAACGCTAAATGCTCACCAGAGAGGGGATAAGTATTTGGCAAGGCATCAGCAAAGAGAAGAGAGGCAGCGCCGCAGCTCAATAACACTTCTTTCATGTTGACAAATTCCATTAGTGCGCAAAGGCTGGTGTTTGTGCTCTATTTTATTTATGATAATGCTCCAGCAATGGAGGCGAGCAGCATTTATCACCACCTATGTGGCCTGACAGGTTTGTGCTCAAGCGTCGCTCTCACGCCCACGGGTCTGTGGGGAAGTGAGGTAACTTCCTGTGTCAGCGTTTGCACCTTGTGTCTGGCTGCGGTGGGCTGCAGTGTTGCTTTAACATGCTGAATGATGCACTCTGATAACTGAAGGTTGGCTGCAGTTCCTGGACTGTTAACTTACGCGGGCCAAGAGGCTGCAGGCGGTCATTCACTCGTGAGAGCAAAACTCCATTCGTGCTAGTTTGATCGGATTGATTTGTTGGAGTGAATCACTAAAGTCTTACGTCTTTCCAGGTAAATTTAAACAAACAAACAAACAAAAAAAACGTGAATTTTAATCTGCCCCATCAACCAATCAGTCAGACTTTATTCATAAAGCCGGGAAGCCTCTTGATATTTGTTCCAGATTCACCTGTCAGCGATTCTTCCTGCATCCACACGTGTCAAGCAGCTTCGGTTTTCTACGTCGCTGTACAAGGCTGCAGAAGTATCTCGCAAGTTAAATCATGCAATCAAAAGATGAAATGCTTGGTTTTAATTTCCTCAACTACAATTGACAATAAAATGGCTGAAAGGCAGCTAAATTTATGTGTATTTTAGTCAAAGGACTTGAACTAAATCAGATCATTTGCGCTGTGACAGTTGAGGCTCGCCACAAACCGAATCAAGGCCAGTTTATTTGACTGAAATAGTTTTCTTTGACTGAGAGGAGAGGAAGCCTTTAGTTAGAGAAGGACAACTAAACGTGACACCGGTACTTTAAACAGAACTCGGGATTAGATTCATCCTGAAGGCCTGTAAACATGGTCCAGGAAAAGCCGAAGACTCTGTTGTGTCCCTCGTTGTTGGCGGGGTTCTAAAATCGTAGCATTGAGACTTTCCTTTATTTGAGCAACGAAGCCTCACCTTTGCTCGTCTGTAGTCTCAAAGACTCAGAAGACAATTAGGAACATGTTGATCGTACATCAACCTGACAAACAGTTGAAGGTTCTCTTCATGTTTCCCTGCCAAGGGGGGGGGGTCAAAGGTCAACATCTAGAGCCGATGGCCTCAGTAGGAGGTGGAGGGAACCTTTCTTGTCTTATCTCCTCTTGAGGAGATGGAGTTCATCCTCCAGATTGTGAGTTCTCCTCCTGGCCTTCGGCTCTCGCTGCTTCCTGTTCAACACATCCCCAGGATCCAACCTGGCAGCTGTCCAACCAACTGGGCCGCTCGCCCGGCCCCCGCCCAACGCTGCTGCCTGCTCACCGCCGCTAACAGGTATCGACAGAGCTGATGGGGCAAATCATCATCTTTGTGCTGTTGCATTGTGTGTTTTAACTCCCATGGCGCTCAGCTTCCCGATCAGTCGGCCTCCTATCCAGAAACTCCTCTACCTGAAGGGAAATGTCTCACAGAAGACAAAATAACCTCCACCTAACATAATAAAGAACCAGCCCTCTCCCTCCAATAACACACGGAGAAGAAAGGAACATGGACTAACTGGCAGTGAAGGCAATTTGTCGCTGGAGCTCGCTCCCCCTTCCCTCCTGCACCGTCCAGATTTCCCATAAGGAATGTGCTTTGGTGTAATTCATCACCTGGCCCATACGGCAAACCGCTCGTTCTGGCGGTGAAATATGAGCCAGCGCGGGGAGGCATTTTCACACGCTAGCTGCGCTGAATGGGGTATTATTTTGGCAAGCTCCCACAAGATCCTCCAACACCTTTTTTTTTTTTCTTCTGCTGTTGCAACATGCTGTTTATCAAATGTCGCTAGACACAGGAGGCGCACAATAAACATCAACCGCCGAATTACAAGCTTTGATTTCCGGCGTATTACAGGATCCCATAAAGGAAGGTTCTGGGAGGAAACGGCACTCCATCATGTTATAATAACATGGCTTTTTATGAAGATGGAGGATGACAAGAGCATACCTGCCTGCGAGCATGAAGCTGACTGATAGTATTCATGCGCTGGGAAGAGTTGGTGCAGCTCCGCGCTGCTAATTAGCTGCCGTTTGTAGAAAACTGATTTAAAAGTGTATTTACTCTTCAGGCATTTAGCAGACATGCCCATCTGCAGCAGCAGTGAGACGCACTTTAATTCCCCCTAATACGGTCAGAGGTCACGCAACATCAGTGGTTTGTTTGTTTTGTGTTTTTTTGTGATGAAGTTCTGAAGAAGAAAAGCAGAGAAGTGACATCTTCATGTACATGTCAGTTGGGCTGCTGTCAAATGCCCATCAGCTTTTTTCCTGCTGCAAAAAGAAGGCCTGTATATTTTCTCACATGAAGAAAATTTCACCCTCTCTAATGAAGTTGATCGGTGCAAACAACACAAGCCTCAGCCTGCTTTATAGCACGCAGGAAACTGGTAAAATCCTGCAGCTGTTGTAGCAACTTCCCTGCTAGTATACATCCAATTGCCAAATTCAGGCATGCACACATGGCCGGGTTGATTTTCAGATGCACTCGCAAATGTGACAAGATGGAATGAAGTTTTTTGTTCTACAAACTGATCCAAATCAAAGAAGACAATTTACATCCCCAGAAAGAAGACGGGGCATAAAATGTTATCAGGACCCTGCAGACCCTTTCTCCTGAATATCCGCTGCTCTGTAGGAGGAGAGGCTGTATGGATGCATCAGCGACACATACCAACATTGCTCTGGCCCAGTGACAGGCCACGCCGCCAACTTACACTCGGCCCAAAAACAGCAATGAATTACGGTCCACAGATGGTCCAGATCTGGTAGCCAGAGGGTTAGAGGTTGGGTTAAAAGGGCACGACGAGGCAAAAACACATTTTGGTACCTTTTTACCAGAGTAAGACACTGGTTTTCATCCTTGATCGTGATTTGTTTCGAACACCTGAAATTTTCGTACCTTGTCACCTCTCACATATCTACATGCAGTGTTGACAAAAGAGGGGAGAGTCTGACCAGAGAACAGAAAACACCACCAGACGAGTTCTCCTCACAAACCAGCGTGTAAAACCTGGAGTGGCTTCCAGATTTGAACCGACTTCTTATCAGTTTTCATTGTTTTGCTCGTCGTTGGTGTTGGAGCTCCTCGATGACGTGGGTGTTTCATGGAGATGATGGTGATGCACTGCGGTTTACGGTCTGCAGGTGACGTAACTGAGCCTGTGGCAGCAGAGACCAGACAGAAAGATCGTGCCTGATGTGAGTAAACGTAAAAATCAACGCATCGCCTCCTTGAAGTGGGAGTGTTTTCATTTCATATTTGGTGAAATTACGCTGCTCCTTTGCTGCCATTTTCATTATTATGTCTAAAATGCAAATGATAAATTAAGGGAGTGTCGTGGCGTGAGTGTAAACCAGGCTTGTGTGTGTGTCGTATTTCCTGGTGATGGAGATTTGCACGCACGGCTTTATACTGTAAATCTCAAATATAATGGGGAGGAATGCATATTTCTGCCTGTGTGCATCCAGCCAGCTGTAAATCTACAGGGTTTTATGTGTCTGGCCCCAGGTGTCCGTTCCTCCGCCACGCCTGCCCTGTTGACTTCCTCACATGGAATTAAGAGCCAACACATTCCCTCCGTCTGATAGGGCTTCTCAGCGTCAGCAGCCTCTCCACCACTGAGCCATTTTTCTCTTAACACTGCGAAGTTTAGGGGGCAGGTGGAGGAGGGGGGGCGAACAAGGGGACCATTTAATGCACAGTAAACAACTAAAGCACTTCAAGCCTTTAAATCCCGACAGGAGCCGAGAGAGAGGGAGGGAAAGTCGGATAGAGAGAGATGTGATGAGGGAGGGGGGGTTGACGGTGGTGGTGGTGGTGGTGGTGGTGTTGGAGGAGCCAAGGGAGAGTCTCATTCCCAGTGGGAGATGACAAATGCCATATGTCCTGAGCACAGCGCTTGTGTTAATCCTCGGTGGGTCCCGGCAGGCCCACATCCGACTCTGCGACCTCTGCAAACCCCCCACCCCACCCGTCAAACACTTCCTCTGCTTCCACCGGGCGGGTGGATCCGTCACACAAGAGCTCAGGCCTTCACGTGGAAGTGCAAAATGCTGTTTTACGGCAGTAGAACAACCTGTCACCGTTCTAGTCTGGTGTTCCGGTTGCAGCGCGGGAAGCTTATCCCATCATACCTCCCCAAAGAATCCCAACCATTCGTTTGCTCATCAGGAATGCTTTAGCATCATGTGATCATGGAAAATCTCTCTGTTCTTGCCTTCAGGGATTGTTAGCTCCCCGGTATTTGAGCGTTCTAAACAGCTCCTTAACATCATTCCTTCCTCCAGGAAAGGTGTGTGGACCTCGACTGTTGCTTCTGGGACAGAACAGCGACTTTCTTTGAGTGCTAGTTGATAAATGCGACACCAGGATGCTCTTGTTTGAATCAGTGGACATGAGAGCTCAGACATTTGCTGCAAGCGTCCAGAACAGCTGAACTGCACGTTTAACTTCTTGCTGTCGTAAATGAAAAGAGCTCCATTTCGTGCGTCTTCGTTTGTCGAACCAAAGTTCTGCCTTCACTGCACCCTGGACTAGCGAGAACCTGCACTGGCGTTCTCCATCACCTGGAGAACAGCAAAGTCTGTGCCCCTTTTTTCTGCTGTCATTTTACTAACATAAAAGCAGAAGAACATGTAGAGACAGGAGATCTTCTGGACACCAAATCTGTTTCCGTACCTGATTGTCTGAAAGCAGTTCATCATAACATAGAAGGCTATTTCTTTAATTGACCTGTGAAAAGAGAAGTTTCCATCTGGAGGTTCTCATGCAGGGAAGCTGCTTTTGAAAAGAACAGCAGGTTAAAAGGGGTGAGAGGTTCACGCATTACCTGCATATTTTACCGTTCACCTGCTTCTTTATGGACGGCGAGTGATATAAATGCAAAATGAGGTGAGAAATTGGTAATTAATCCTGTGTGGGTGACAGCGGCGAGGCTACTGTAGGCCGGCCCAGCCTCGTTTGTCTTGCTAACATTAACAGGCTAATTTTCAAAATCTAGCGTGCAGTCAATTTCCCAGGATGCCTCGGGGGGGGTAAAAGGTAGGGAGTGACAGGAGGGGCTAATTTTACCCGCCTTATTTACCCCTATGCATCATCCGGCGGCGCTGATCTGACACGAGTGACGGTGGGATTGAAATTAGACCGAGTGTGGCTGGAGAATTTATGACGGCGGTGCGGTATTTGTTTGTTGGATGTGTGTGTGAATACATCAGCGGAGGAGAGAAAAAGCGAGGAGGCGCAGGGAAAACCGGGGGAAATACATCTTTTTAATAACAGTCAGTGAGGTTAATGCAGCTTACCTTGGAGTGCCGACAGCAGCAGGGGGAGCAAGGGGGGAGTTATTTGACAGGGGGGAGACAGACGGCGCACAGAGAGATGTTTAAAGCTGACTTTACCTACACAAGAGTCAGGCCTTGATCGCTATTTGTTGTACAGAAGAGGAAGAAAAAAGGCAGTGGGGGGAGAAGCTGGAGAGGAAAAAGTCTTAATACTATTGTGTGCCTATAACCATCTGTCACAGCTAGCCTGGAGATGAGGCCGAGATTAGGAGGAATAAACGTCGGGGCCGCGGCGCATCGGTAAAGCCTTCAGGGCAACAACACCAAAAAACAAAACACGAAGAAGAGAAACGAGCCGAAAAATCAAACTCACGGGGGACATTCTAATTCCGAGGCATTCATGGATTACAGAGTGTAACCTGCGCTGACAACCGGGGGACAAATGACGGGCAATATTACAGCGAGGGGTCTGGATGATGATGGCGGCGGCGGTGGCAGCGGTGATGATGATGATGATAGTAGCCGTGATGATGGCTGTAATGACGGCACTCGCGTGGTTTCATCTTGGGTTACTTCACACAGAAATGAAAAGGCAGTGGAAGGAAGGAAGGACAGAGGGAGGGGGGAGGGAAGGGAGGAGGGTGAGATAGTGAAAGGAAATAGTGTCTTCTTCTTCTCCCCCCTCCCCCCCCGCTCTCCCCCTGAATGCCGAGAGCTTAAGGAAAGGCATTTGGTGGCTCCTGAGGCATCCGCGGATCTCCCCCCCTTAAATTTACCGTGAAGGTTCTTAGACTCCCTATTCAGGCAGGATATTCTCGTTTATTGCTTTGAGAAGACAAACCTCACAAAAGTACAGTGTCATGGCTTCTGGAGAGCAGAATACTGCCTCCTTTATTCCCTCCACGAATTATTATGTTCGCTGTAACAGACGCTCATACAGTACTTCAAGTCCTGCTTCGCGTTTGCTGCCGACAGCCGGAATATAAAACTAGACCAGTGAGCCTGTGAGTGAACGATATTTTCTGTCCAGTTTGTGACGCAAAGGGTCGAAATAAATGTACTCACAGACTCCTTTCCTGTCTAAAAGGAGGAATTAATAACGGCCGGAGTCGGTGGAGCAGGTGGAAAGGCCCGTTCTGCTCCGACAGAGCTCTCCAGAGTGGGTCTGAACGAGTCCTGACAACTCGTTCTAGTCCTCTGTGGAGGGAAATTGGAGATGGAAATAAATTCACGCCAGTTTTCTTCCTCTTCATCACCACTTGTCCTGGTAGAGGGATGACAAAAATCACATGTTCTAAACAAACAAGTGAATTGTTTTCAGGCCTGAAACAACGCACAGTCTCAAGGTTGAGACGACCTGAGGTTTGAAGACACAACCACTGACACGGGCTGGGAAAGTCAGCTGGAAGAAAGAAATCTAAATATTCATTCAAATCTGAGGTCACGTTCTGGCTCTTCACATGTCTTGTAGTGTTGCTTTGGTCAGGGTTACATCAGTCCATGTAGGAGCAGTGACCCTGCTGATCTGCACTCCTCCTCCTGATTGGGATGTACATTTATTGCTTGAGTATTTGTATCGGCGGCGGTGAGGACAATTGGTGTCTTCCTGAGGACTTTGACAGGTGACTGGTGTGATGACGAGTCTGGTGGACACGGTCGGGGCGACAAACGTGTTGGGTGGCCAAATGTCTCTAATGTCTGAATTTGATCAGTTTGGTGTGTTGGTGTGGGTTCTCACCAGGGTTGGTGACTGATACAGCAGATGCTTAAATAACTGCTGTGTCGTTGGTACTAGCTTGTCTTCTACCACCCAAATTCACTGTGTGTGTGTGTGTGTGTGTGTGCGTGCGTGTGTGTGTGTTGAGCTGCCCTTCCCACTGCCCTTGTCATACTGGTCCCAGAGCTGCAGGCTTGGTTGCTGGTTGGACAGCTCGGGTCAAGGTCTCCCCTCCCCTGCTCTGACCGACGGGCTGTCACGTCAACAAGCCGACCGGGCTGAGTCCGCAGGCTCATCCTCATGCACACACACTTTTTATCCAATGACAAGCTGACACACATAAACAATCACACGCTGTCTCCCAGTGCAACTTAGACCATCCACACACACACACACACACACACACACACACAGATAGACAGGGGAGCCCCCGCCCTCCTGCAGATTGACAGTGAGGTTTATTGCTGCTAATGCTCCCAGCTGTAGAGGCTGAGCAGCAGCATCCTAATGGGAAATGGACTCATTTCCTAACACAATGACTACGAGGGTGCGGCGCACACCCACATTCGCTCAACTGATAATCTGCCTTCACTGTCCATCCTCCAGTTGCTGAAAGTTTTCATCTTTTTAGCTGCTTCCTCTCCGCTGCACTGGAAGTGATGTGCTTACTGGTTTGTGAGAGTGGGGATGAGAGCGCCCCCTAGAGAAGCCGCGTGAGCAGAGTTTCAAGGTGATATGTAAGGTTGTGCTGCTGCCACATTGCACATTGAGTGTTTTATTGAAAATAAACTCTGACAAGAGTCAAATAATGAGTTTGAAAGTATTTTCTGCCACCAATATTTTGAGTTAAAGGGTTGCACCGAGCGCTCCTCGTATAAAACATCTGAAAATGTTCAGGTCGCAGCTTCGTTAAATGATTTCTTACAAGTCTCTGACAAAGGTGGGGAGCTTGAAGCCATTTTGAGAGCCGTGAGAACATTGTGTAAAAACATGAAGGATCCACCACCAACAAATACTTGACACAGAAAAATTAGTCATATTACAATTCAAGTTCAGAACCTTACACTCATGGTACAGTTGCTGTGATATTGTGGAGGATTTACGAGGAAACGACAAATGATTCAAAGAAGTTATTACATTTGTACCTCTCAACTTGAGCCTTGAGAAGCTTCCCCCTTTCCCGGTGTGTAAGAAGCCGTGTGCTGCCTGCGTGTGACCTGGGCGCTACCTGTGCAGTGTGTGTGTGTGTGTGTGGGGGGGGGGTTCTGCTATCAAACGAGTAACGGTGGCGGGTGCAGGAATGGCTGCTGACACGTCTCTGCATCTGAATGAATCTGCTGCTATTTTGGACTTTTCTTCATTAAAGCCATTAGTGTTTCATGAGGCGCGGCGTCCTCGTGCTAATTAGGTGTCTATATTTCTATATCTCGTTATTGGATTTATTTTATATTGTGCTTAATAGTAAATAGTGTTTGAATTTTAAAACATACCTCTTGGGTGCAACATAAAGGGGAATTTTTAATCACGTTTTCTGTAAATGAAAGGACCCGGTCTGCTTGTATTTTTTTTTACATTTTTTTCCTGAATTTTTCCGAATGTGTCCTAATGAGTTTGCAGGTTTCTTAAGCAGATACACACTGATTATATTTTTATATATTTTCCTCCCTGCGCTGTATCTCCTCCCTGCACTGGTCGCAGCAGGAGGCAGTCCAAATGGGTGAAGGGGGTGGGGTGGGTGAGGAAGAGGGGGAGGTAGGTGATCATCATCGCCATCATCACAAGAGGTAAAATGTTGGCAGGGTAGTTGATGATGCCAGTTGCCTCAGCAACCTTCTTATTTTAAATGTATTTATCATTTGATTCTTCCTTCCCGAGGCCCCGGTGATGAGGCGTGCTAATGTAGCGCCGCCCGCCTCTACCTGCTGATGGGCGAGGGGCTGCGTTTCAGCCTGGCTTGACAATTAAGACCTGGGCGACTGTAGCCAGGGGTTAATACCGCTCATTAAAAGAACTAGGTCATTAGCGAAGAATCAAGGCTCTTAAGGCGGCAGGGGATGTGGGGTGGGAGATGTTGGGGTGGAGGGGGCCTTGATGGAGAGGAGCAGGAGGAAGAGGAGGAGGAGGGGCGGCGGCGGCGGCAGCATAGTAAACTCTGAATCTCTGTGAACACGCGGCCCCTTACATTAATTAACCTCCCTTTTTCCTTGTTGGGGAGGTGTGTGTGGGACGGGGAGGAGGGGGCTTCAGGAAAAAAAAAATCCTCTGTTATCATATATGCACATGGCTGTACATCAATTAATTGCATGGAGGGTAAAAAAGGGAAGAGAAAGCTAGTTTACAGTCCTCCCTGTGGTCGCCTGTGTTCCTGTGTGAGCCTGAGTTACATTATTCCAGAGATGAAGAATGGTGGGGGGTGGGGGTGTCTAATGTCTGTATGATGAGTAAAAAGGGTATTAAAATTAAGGAGGGAATCATGGCAGAAATCAGCCTCGGCGTTACCACAGGGGAAAGGAGCAAATAAAAGCCACGGAAATGAAAATAAATAAGCTTTGCTAATACCTCACCTTAAGGAGCCGGAGCTGCACCCAGCTGCACTGAGGCGCTTCGCCCGGTAATTTGTTTGCAGACTTTATTATTAAGCTGTTACACGTGCTGTTTGACCTTCAGTGAAGAGAGCTAGCGTTTAAAGAGTTCTCCATGTTCCGACGGTAAATGACTCCTGTAACGCGGAGAATCAAGATCTTGCTGCCATCGCTGGGAGTTTTGGCAGAATTGAAGGATGGATTAGTTTGATCCCAGCCAGTGAATGCAGACGCAACGTTTAAAGGTAACAGGTTTGGGTGCGTCAGCTTCACACAGGAAATCCTCAGTCTTCTCACCTGCTAAACACTCGGGATCACGCTGTGTTTCAGGTGGATTCAGGCGGCAAAATCAGGTGTCGCCTACCAAAAAAGCAGCGTCCTGGGGGACAGAAGGAGGCTTGATGGCAGAGCAGTCGCGCAAGCAAAGCTGCATGTATGAGTGGGATGATGGAGAAAATGAATGCACTCGCTTCATTCTAAACTACAATCTCCCGTCACATGCACCGACTTTGCTCCCGTGGCTGTCCGGGAGTGCAGGAGGCAGGACAAGTACACTTAGGAGACGCGTGTTTGGTCCCCGTCTGCAGCCGTGTTTGCATCTGCAAGATCTTTGTAAACTACCACTTTTGGAGAGGAAGTCGATGAACTCCTGGAGCTGTTACTTTCGTTTGATATTGTTAGTTTATTCACGGCATGCCAGCCAGATGTCATTAGCATGAACACCAACACCAAACCACGGGAGCAGCTTTTCCTGACACACAAAATGTTGATGAAGAGGTCATCAGTTCAGGAAGCACAAAATAAATCGCTCCTCCACCGACAATGATCGTTTTCTTTTTGCTGCATTTGTTGAGACTTTTTTTTTCGAACTTTCCGCTTTATCTCACTTGGTTTGCAGGCTCTGCACACCGATGATGGCTGCAGCCTGGCGTCTCGGTGTCTGACCTCATCATTTGAAGACGACGCTTCCTGGTTTGAGGCGGTGTGACGTCAGGTCAGGAGACCTGGCGACAACAGCTGCAGAGAGGAAGGTAAGCGTCAGCCATCTTTGCTGACCTCTTTGTTCCTCCTTCAACAAACCCGTTTAATGGACTTGCTGTCCGGAGCAGATGGTCCTCTGCACGTGCAAACCCAAGTACTCCAGCGCTTGTAGGCATCAAAGGTCCGGTTCCGGCATCCTCTCCACAAACTCAGGCACAGACCATCAGGACTTAAAGGGCGCTTCTGTCCTGAAAGTCCGGCGTTCGCTTTTGGTCTCCGGCTCCGACACGAAGGCGGCGTGTGGAGCTGTCAGTGAACAGAGGGGCTCAGTGATTGTCTCAGTGTGGAGTGAAACGCCTCTGTGATAGGTAACGGTCTCTCACTCTCTCAGAGAGTGAACAGAGATCAATTGATGGGGGGTGGGGAGGTAAATTAGCGCTAATATCAGGCCTGTGTGACAGTGTTTTTATCTGCTAATTTCTCAAGCATCATAATGAGAGCGTACCGAGCGATGAAGCGATTTGAATTTAAATGATGTAATACTGGAGATAGCCCTAATTCACCCATACATATTTAATCTGACATATTATCTTGCTCCTGTGATGGCCTGATGTGATATGACAGCTCGGGCCGCGGCGCCAGGAGGGAGGCTGCCTCGGTTTGGAGAACGCCTTGATAAAGAGAACGGTGGTGCAGAATCGGCTCTCTGCAATCAGAGATGTTTGAGACTCCGGATGGGTTTGTTGTGACCAAAATCTTGAGGTGACAGCGGAGACTTTACAGGGTGCGACATGCTGATATCTGAATTAATGTCCTCTCCAGTGATGAAGCAGATCTACAACCGTCCTGACATGTTACACAAACCTTGTCTTTGTACGTCTTTTGTTGTGTGTGTATGACAATTTCTGCACCAATCAAGCTCAGAGATGTCTAATTAATCCCCTATCCTATTGTGATACTTTCAGTTTTTCATTTTTGCTCACATTTTACTTACACTTGTCTCTTCGTATGTAGTTCCTCAACTAAACGGTGCTGTTTTGTTGTGGTGGCTCCTGTAAATCCGGGTGTAGGCAATGAAAAAATATGAGACACAACGCATGCGGTGAAATTAAATCAGGAGCCAGACCACAAGACACAACTGAGAGGACAAAGATGAAGGTCCCTGCACTCCAGCTCCATTTTAGAGTTTTTATTCAGGCAGCGCATCACAGCAGTGACATTTCCAGCTACATGCTCCCCTTCAGCTGTCTGAATAAAACTATTCTACAACTCTATGAGGCCGCTTCTCTCTTGGTTTTTGAGCCGGATGACTCATTTTAGAGTTGAAGGGGTGTCAAGTTTACGGGGGCTCAACACTGGCATTTATTGCTTTATTTCTGTTGCTTAATTTTGGCACAGGAGCCGCGCTTGTTAGCATCACTGCTAGCGCAGGAAGCAGACCTTTTATTGGTGATTCTCAATGACCAGCTTTTACATCACAGATGATTTATTCCTACAATTGGAGTTGATCAAAAAGACCAGAGTGGATGGGTTTTTGCTCTACTCTCCCTCCTGAGCCCTCTCAGAGGAGAGGATCCCTACGGCGGCCTCCTGGATCCCCCTGCGAGTGGTTGAGGTATGGGTGAGTCGGAGTGGCAGTGAGACTCTGACCTGACAGGAGCTGTTAAAGTCTCTCAACCGGGTCGTCTCTCTCTCTCCAGACATAATTCGTCCCGCGCAGGCCACAAGCAGCCGACTGTGTCGTTGTGCCGGCGAGTAATTGCAGCTATAGGAGTGTAAGAAATAAGAGATCTGCTCAATTAACCAATATAGCACAGCTGAGGACAGCACCTGTGCATATTGGATTCCCCGCGTTTTTGTGCAGATAGCATGGCCGATTACCCTCCAGAGTGTGCAGCCACGCTGCTCTGTCTGTTACCTGGTGTAAGGCAGCAAGTAGCTCATGCAACCATATTGTGTTTAATTGCTCTCTGGGTGTTAATATGCACTTGTGTTTGGAGTGCTTAATTTTCCTGTGCCTGGTGTAATGATAAGCAGACTGCTGGCTGCCAGTTGGATAAAATCTCCATGTTGGTGGAAACCTTGGACTCGGCTGAGCGGGGAAACATCCTGCTGTGTTTGTAGAAGAGGCCCACGTGAAATTATCTGTTTCTATTAAGTGGTGTGTTAACCAGCAGGCTGCTGCCATAAAGTTAGCAAGCCGTGGAGAGCAGGTGGAGATACCTTTTGTCTCTGAAAGCCTTTCTGCACGCTTCGCGGCCTCAGTGGGAACTTCAAGTGTTCCTTTGTACGAAGTCATGTTTAATTCTCTTCAGCGCTGGCTATCAGTGCTGGCCTGTCAATGGAAGCTCCTTTGCTAAGCAGCGGCACTCAGAATCAGATCCGTGCCATATCAAACCTGTTAAATTTATGCAGCTCTTGTTCTTAAGCGGGAGGTCTAGACAACACCAGGTGACAGGAAGAAGCCTCGTTTGACCGCTGGACTCTGGGTGGGAGGCCCAGACCGGTTTGGGAACTTGGTTACAGACATGCTTTCAACTAAAAGGAGGTTTTGAGCTCACTCCCCGTTGGAATGGAGACGCTGCTGGTTGTGACCTCTGAACTTGCTGGCAAAAACTACCTGAAATTCCTCTTCTTCATCTTCTACGCTGCCTGTAAGTCTGTCAGGACCACGATGGATCGATTTATGATTCACATTTTTCCAGTAATTCTGAAGGTCTCTTAAATTTTGCATGACAAGTGTGTAAACGGGGCAGCACGGTGGAGCAGTGGTCCTCACCGTGGCCCCCCAGCAAGAAGGTTGTGGGTGGAGCCCCGGCTGCAGCACGGGGTCTTTCTGGGTGAGTCTCCATGTTCTCCCTGTTCCTGCTGGGTTCTCTCTGGTACTCCAGCTTCCTCCACAGTCCAAAGACATCAAGAGGGGACCAGGTTAATCCAGACTCTAAATTGACCGTAGGCGTGGCTGGGAGAGCCAATGGTTGTCTGTCTCTATGTGTTGGCCATGCCATGGACTGGTGACCTGTCCAGGGTGAACCCCGCCTCTCGCCCGTTGACGCTGGGATAGACTCCACCCTCCTTAATAGGAATAAGTGGAAGACGATGGATGGATGGACCGACGTGTGTAAACGGTAGAACACCTGACCACCGCGGTTCAAAAGCAGTGCAGGGTGTCTCCTCCCAATGAAGCGTCAGGATTGTTGTTTGTTCCCTCCGACTGCGGCGCTACGGCTGAAGTAGAGCTGCTCCGCCTCCATCGCAGCGTATGGGTCCACCCTGCAGAAGAGAATAAAAACGGCAGAAGTTTTGTCTCTGAGGCGAAGGTGCCAAACTTTTGTTGCCTCAGGGTGCTGCTCGGTCTCATGCTCTTCTTCTTATTTGTTCCGTCTCATTGTACAACCTCTGGTGCCACACGAACACAAACGCTGGATCCAAATCTATTTTTATTCTTTGTGTGTACAGATTTAGTGCAAAAATTCATACGTGGTGTGCAAAGGTCGGTGAAGCCAGACATTATCTTTCCAGTCATTCCAGTGCTGATATCTACTCTCCATTACACGAGATCAAGTGGTAGACGACACTAATCCTCCTGTCAGGGAAGTGAAATAAGCGACGCGCACCGTCGTTGGTGCCGCCCCCCCCCCCCCAAACACAAACACGACAGTCATTTCTGTTGGCAACATTGCCTCAAATTGCAGAAAAAAGAAGTTGCTCAGCAGATGTCAGTTGTTGTTTATCTCTGCAGTTTTGCGACGCTCGTGCACGGATCTTCTATCAGAGAGGCTTATCCGAATAAAGTGCTTAAAAGCTTTTCAGATGCCTGCTGATCTGAACCATTTTTGGCTTGATCTGCAGACTAAACAAACCATAATGATGCAAGCTTGTGTAAAGATGTACACAGCAGTCAAACAACAAATGCCTGCGCTTGATGTTTTTATTAATGTTTTCTCTTCAGCCTTTTTTTTTTTTCATGGATCCAAACACAGGGGTAACTTTGTTTTGCTCCTGTAGAGCTGCAAAGAAAAGAATTTCAGGCGCTAAAATCTGCTGTCTTGGCCTTGCAAATTTCCCTCGGGGATGCTGGAGGGATGTAATCAAAAACATTCAAATCTTCCTGCAGTCGGCAGGAGAATGACAACAATCCGGCTGGAAAGGTGCGATATAATAAGCCTGTCGCCGCCAAAGTAAAAGCAGCATTAAGTTTTTAACATTTTGTAACAAGGTTGGATGTGGGAAGAAAGTTTCCTCTCAAGACCTGCCGCTCTCATCTCCACGCTGAGACAGGAGGCTCCCCTGAAGTCACATGACGGCGGGGAGACGAGAACCGCTCACTGAAGCCAATCAAAAGACCTGAATTCTATTTGTTTTGTTTCAAGGGAAGATGACAAAGGGGGCCTCAAGGTCTTCTTCAAGCCTGAGAGGGCGGCGAGAGCGGGGGGCTTTTAAGTGCCCGTCCTTGGTGGGACCTTTGCTGCGATGCCAGGTACACAGCTTTTAGGAGGGGAGGGGTGTTTTTCATGTTGCTGCGTGGTTGGGAGTTATTAATATTCTCAAAGACAGAATTTTCTCCCTCGGATTGAAATAATGGATCATACTTAAAAGGGGAAGAACTCATTTCAGGTTTTAATACGGTAAGCCTGTTGGAACCAATTATTGGAGGTGCTTTGCCATTGTCATCTTGCATTTCTCCTTGAGGAGATTAACTGGCGACGCTGAAAAGGCCTCACAGTATCCGGGATTTCGCTCATTCCCAGAATCTGCCTGAAATGGAATATTTTTCTTGATTTATGTGTGTGTGTCTGTCGTCTGTGCGTGTGTCAAGTTCCAGCATGTTTCACGTATTTTGGCTTCATGTTCTACCTAATTATTGCAATTTGATCCTAAAGCAGGAGTGGCCTAATCCTCTGCTGTATTGCAGAAATCCTGTTTCAGAAACTTTGGTAATAAATTTGGCCTGCTTTAATAGAGACTGGGAAAGTAGCGCTGTGACGGCAGACGGACGGCCTCCCCGGGAAGCTCCTCCGTTTCATCTGACGAGACAGTAGCGCCACAAAGTTTGGAGAAGTTGTGGAAGAAAGAAAAGAAATCCCTTGCTTTCTTATGTTCTTTCCTCCGTTTCCTGCCTGTCTCCTGAATGCTGGAGGCTCTGTGAGAAAAAGATTCCAACTTTTGCACTTCGCACAAAGCAGCATTATTAAGCTTTTCATTAGTTCTGGAAGATAGAAGTCACCTTCAACACACTGTTTTGTAGTCAGCTTACTTCAGGGATGCAGCTTCCCTTTGAAAGACATTAAATTAAGAGCCTGTTGTGGATGATCACCCGAGATTTTTTTAGTTATTCATGTGGAAAATAGTCAAATCTCGCTGCTGAGATCAGCAATAGGTCGCTGTGCGAGTGGCGGCCTCACTGTCGCGAACGGAACGTTGATTTCATTCGTCACTGTGGTCAGAAAGGCAGGTTTACCAGACGTCCTTTAGCTTTACAATAACACGCATGAGGTTTCTGACATGCTCGTCGCTCAGTTTTCCACAGGTTGGGCCTCTGTTTCATAATAAAAGCCTTGGTAATGTTTCTCTGGAGAAAGGCAGGTGAGCTTTTAATTTGAAAAGGAATTATTTTCACGTCCAGCAGACAGAGGCGTGGTACAAAGGCCAAGAATCGCTCCTCACGTTCGTGACTCACAGCTCATGCGGCTTGTGCTGACCAGGCTGAAGTTAACCAGCCCGGGAGGTGCGTGAGGCCGTCAGCAGATGAAGCGGCGTCGCGTTCCACCAGACTCATTGTTGTCTGCTGGTTTTGATGGCGTTGCAGCAGGATTGCCCCATAGCCTTAAACAAAGAGCTTATTTTAGTCCCAACTATGATCTTTCCTCAACCCTGACTTTGTGTCTTTAACATTATTTTCTGCACTGATAAGTAGCGGTTTGGAGGAAGCGTCCCATCGAAGTGGCTGACGGGGTTATTTTGGGTTGGAGGCCTGCTGGACAACCTCAAGTCGACTCCTGCGCTTTTCCTCTGCAGCCTGTGAGCGACACAAAAAGATGCTCAACACTCTCAAGACAATACAAGTACGAAAATAAATATGTCCAGAATCTTAGTACATTTAATCTGTACACTGATGGGGAGCAATTAAGCAAATTACATTAACGAAGGGCTGGAGGGCCATTCTGCTAATGGCGAATCTCAGCACCTCCAGCCCGACTGATTCACGTGTGATTTATGGCGCCACGTCACAGCTGGGAGGACGGATCAGGGTTGAGTTCTGATCAGATGGAGGGAGCGCGGCCTTCTGTGACAGCGTGACCTGAGAGTGTTTACAGCCCAGGAGGTCGAAGTCCCAGCGAGACGAGCGTGTGGCGGTAACAGACAGCGAAGGTAAATGTTTTAACAGCTCAATCAGCTCTCAACACCAGCGAGATGACGGCGCCGGTTTGTCTAAGGACCCCGGCTTAATTAGCCTGTGCTTTATTGTTAATGAACTTCATGCAGTTGTTTGCTTGTATAATCAAGGCGAAGGAGCAGAACTGCTAGCTAAGGTGCCAAAAAATAAGCTGACAAAAGCACCGGCGGCCCCCCCCCCCCCCCTCTACCCCACCTCACCCGCTCTCAAATGGAAAAGCCAACTGCCTGCTTCATAAAACTCGCTTAGCAAGACACTGAGACAAAATGGACTGTAAAGTTCGTTAGATGGAAATATTAAAAAAGAATTAAGCTAATGGAGATAAAATTAAAAGAAATGAGGCAACAAACACTGCGCACCAAAAATGGCATCGGCGTGACAGCTAGGATTTCTAATGACAGACTGCATTTGGGGTGCAAAAAAAAAAAATGAAATGGCATCCAGCTCTTAAATTTCTTTGAGAAGTAATGATCCGAGAATGACGCTCACTCCTGGGAGGAGAGGGAGGGGGCTGGGGGGGGGGGGGGGGGGTCTGAGAACAACAAAAGAGCGCACACGTTTAGGTGGCACGTTACGTGACGGCAGCCTACCTGCACAGACCAGTGAGGATCAATCGAGGGTCTGGGGGCCCCCGTGAGGTCCTAAGGGAGGAGTGTCCTGTGAGAGCGGACAGTTACTCTCTACGTCTGCCTCGTTTAGTCAGTTTCCTGTCTCAGGGCAGGTCGTTAGACCCGGTGTGAGCGCAGCACCCTGACCAAACCCTGGTGAGAATGTGATCCAGAGCCAGCTGCAGTCCCCCGGGACGTCTGAGCCTAAACGTGTCTGTCACCTGGTGACCTTTACAGCACCAGGCTGAGCACCAGCGTCAGCCAGCACGCCATTTGCACGGGCGTAGGTGTGTAGGCTCACTTGTGTTTTTGCGCGGTTCTTGACAGCCTCATCAGCTGATCCAGACCAGAGCAAACGAGCTAGATTTGACCCAACGCATTGCATTGTGGGGGTGTGCTGGTAGAAAGGAGCAGCTGGCCAGACGCACTGCATTGTGGGTAAACATTTGAAGGTTCTTGGTCAGGTGAAGGCCACGTGTCTTCAAGTTGGCCGCCTTCTTTCAACCTTCAGGCTACCTTCATCTGCTGCTTCCTCCTTCATCTCCTCCTCCTCGCCTCGGTGGTGGCTCTGCTCCGCCCCAGGGAGCAACAAGCCGCCGTTCCCCCGCTGTGAAGACTCCTCTTTGGTGTTTAATTACAGGGGAGGCAGAGAAGTCTGCTGCTTCTTCTCTGCTGAGGCGATGATGCTCACAAGACCTTCACTTCTGTGATATGACGGAGGCGTCTGATTGGTGGCTGGATGTGGGTCCGTCTGTGGCCTCACGTTTCTCTTCTTCTTGGTTCGTTCTTGGTGAAAATTGTCTTGTCCCCACATTGACCTTCCAAACCACTGGTTCCGACCTTCTGATGTGACACGTTTCCTTTCCATCTTCGTCGGCGTTGATAAAAGATGACGCCATGGTTGATGTCAGCTGATGACGAGTCATTTACTCCATTTCGTGGGTCACGTAACGACTTTCACCCAGAGAACCCTGTGACGGACATCAAGTCTGATTGTTTTTGCTTCCTTCTGCCCACGACTTTGTCCCATAAATGTTTCCCACAGTTTTCCCATGAAAAACATACGTTTTCAATGATCCAAACCCTACGGCGAAGACTGACGGGAGCCTGAGTGACTCCCATCATGACCTTGAAAGGTGAACGCCACATATCAAGACCCAGTTTTGGTTTTATGGGGAGCAGAAGTGGCACTGAGTCTTCTGTGAATGCCGCACGTCAGACCCGGTACTCAGCACTTGACCTTTTTGTTTTTTAGACATTTTGAAATCCAGCTGTGGATAAAATAAATAAACGTTGAAATGTTCTGCTCGGCTGCAGCCACCTCTCGAGTCGCCGCTCGTTGTTTTTTAGTTTTCATGTAAGGTTTTACTGCAAGTGTTGATTCCAGTTCGACACGGTTATGTCTTCTTGAAGGCTACTAATCAACTACTGCAGCACATCTGTAAAGAAACAAGCATCCGACTGAGCCCATGAAGGCTGTACATGTGCAGCTCTTCTCAGAGGCAGCATCTGGATCCAGCAGCATCTGTAGGTAGAAGCTAGCCACCTCAGAACTTTCCTTCAAAGCCGTTCCAGAGCAGAGAAGTGATCAAAAGCCTGAAGGAACCTCGCCAGCTTGAGGACGGGCGGCGACTCACCAGCCGTCAACACGGCGATATGAATCTGCGCTGTAATTCAGAGAAAAAGAGATTAGAAGAAGATAATGGTCTCATATCTCAAAAGTTAACAGTGAGGCCCGCGTGAGCTGTGAATAATCTTATAATTACTGATCTAACGCCATTAGGCCTGACAGAAATAGAGAAAGCAACGCTTGGATGGGGCGCACTTAATCAAGCCGGCGCTCCTCGTTGGATCATCACGCTAAGGCCACGAGTGATGATAGGTATAAGTTTAAATGACATCTTAAAGGAACATTACGCCGCTCATATTTGGTTAACATCCCCTACCAAATGGTTCAAAGATGTGACACTCCTCTAATGTGCCTCGCAGCCTCTCATCACCCCCTCCATTTGCGAGAGTTCTCCCTTCGTTCCTGGCCTCGGGGCTTTTTTGTCTTCGGGGGGGGAATCAGACGGCGTTCTTCACCTGCTCGACTCGCCGATCCCCGCGTCGCTGTTCCAGGTTGTACTCACAGCGCCAGCGCCTCAGGCTCTCTGACTGATTGTTTTATTTTTCTCCACTCCTCTCAGAGTCTGATCTCTGCACTGATCTCAGCAGCCCCGCGATGTTCCACACACGTGTAGAAGCCAGGCGTGCTGGAACTACAAAGAACATCAGACATGTTGACATACAGGAGGCATCTGACTGTGCGCTCTTCTGAGAATCTATTTAAAACATGTTGGAGTACAAACGCAGGAATGACACAAATACGAGAACCGGAAACGCTGCCCGTCTCAGTGACCTTTGACCGCCAATGTCAGTTCAGCCTCGAGGCAAATTTTAAACTTTTCCTGCAAGAATTTCCTGACATTTATTACTCAAACAAGAATGGGACAGATATTGCATAAGTGAGAGGTGACCTTGACCTTTGACCTCAAAAATGTTTACACTTAATGCCGGAGTCCCAGTTTGTAGAAATTGCTTTCTCAATAAAAAAACAACAACTATGTTTAGCTGTCAATAAATTTCTCTCCTTTGTGACATTTGTAGTTGTAATTGTAATTTTCTCTTTTTAAATCAAGTGTGTGTACTAAGCACTCTTAGAGTCCACAGAGTCTTTTTGACAAATACAAATTTCTGGCAGTAGAAACAGAAACGATTCCGAAATCGGAGAAATGCGTCCAGTGAGGACGTTTCTATCCTGGACGGACCTGCAGTAGGAGAGGGGGGAGCCTGTACCAATATGGCCGCCGCTTCCATGTGAGATGTGTTCTGTTGGGGAGAAGTAAAGATGAATGTTGGACTTCCTTTGCTTTAAGTTGACCTGCTCAAAGCTGCTGGACCAAACCATTGCAATGCGTATGAAGGGGCGTTGAGTTGTACCGTTGCAGCGACATACAGACTGTCACTTGGGTCCAGGAACACCTTCCCCGGATCTCTGCGGTTTCCATCTGACACATCCACAGAAGCTCCATTAATCAACTAATGTGTCGGACCACTTTGACGCTAATGGCGTCTCCCCAGATGAAGTTCTGAAATGTTCAATATTCATTTACAGACGGTTGCATTTTGGGAGCCCCGAGAGTGAGACTTTTGATTACACAACCTGCCATCTCGGTTGGATGTGGGCCTTCTAGGGAATAAACATGGACCGTAATTAGGGAGAGATGCAGATGACGGTGGCGGTGGGCTAACTGGACTGGTCTCCGGGCGGGGAAGGCCGATAATGAAGCAGTTTGAATGTAGACCCACCCTCGGCTCCCCCGCATCATTTGGGAGGGTTCAAACTCCACTTTTAGCCTGTTAGCTTTGTTCCATACCACTTTCATGGGGGAGTGTGACTGAGACCGTGTGGGACGTCCATTTCCAAATTGATCTTTGATAACTTTACCGAACTCGTGGGGAAGTTTGTTCTCTTTCAGTTTCCTGAGTGTCAAATGTTCCCAGCGATGGTTCCCCAGATACCACCATGAAATCCACATATCTTATTGATCCGGGTAACTCCTGATCGAAGTTGCTGCCCAGATTTCCCTTGAACGCCCCCGTGGCTCAGAGGCGTTCTGTTTTCAAGTTGTTCCATTTTGGAAAATGTAAAATCTCTGGGTTACTTTGAGGTAATTTCTCCACAACGGCTCCCAAACATCCGCCGGGACTTGAGGATGACCTGAGGCCATTTTGCTGGTCAAAGGTCACTGCGGAAGGGAAACGTCAGGGGTGAACGGCCGCCGTGTGGTATTCCCAGTTTTTAATTCTTTTACTTGAAAATAGGGCTCCACCCACTCAGGCTTCAGCCAATCGGAAAGTGTTTTATAGACTTTAAACTATGATTTGTCAGGAAAATAACCAGAAATTCTGTTCACTTTCAGCTGTGAGAGCATTTATTTTGCTTCGAGAAGGGTTCTCTTCACCCACTTGACTCTCGCCACCGTCAGCCAGCGCTCATCCCTCCACCCGAAAACTGACAGGCGTCTGAAATGACACGTCCCGTCCAAATCTGTACACTTTCACTCTGTGCATACGGGTTGTTAGGAGTGACACACTTGCAAGTTTGCAGCTCGCTAGTGTCACCCAAGGTGTGTGTGTGTGTGTGTGTGTGTGTGTGTGTGTGTGTGTGTTTAGTTGTGAAACACAACGTGACGGCAGCGAGAGATTCCCCACGAGAGCCTTCCATGTCATGTCGAAAATACCATAACATGTGCATTACACTTAAGTGATTCTTCTTCCATCTGCTAAGTATGACAGCATTAGCATACCCGTTTAATTAGTGCCACGCTTAAAGCATTCCCCCCCTTTAATCACCTCGCCGTATTTACTCAGACGCTGGGAGCAGAAGGGCTCGCATTTACAAACACAGGAGTGTAACCGCTCTGGAAAAAGGTCGATGATTGTTATTTTTCAATATTGATAGAGAGGAATGCGTCTTTGAATCACAAGTTTATTAAAATTTGAAGCATTTTTGCTGTCATTTTCATTTCAGGGAGCATTTATTTTCTTTGTTTTTCTGCCTTTTCCTGTTCCTTTTCCTTTTTTTTGGGGGGGGGGGGTCTCTTTCTCTCTGTTGTCGTGCATCCTTTTCAGAATCACACGGGAGGGGTGGAGGCAGGCTGAAAAATCGGGCGCCCCCGTGAATGCCTCACATTTACATTAATGAACTTGATTTGAATGGAGCTTCATATCAAGCCTCATAGATTCTGCGCTGTGATTTTATTAATTGCAACAGAGGCGTCATTGTTTGTCGTTTTGACGCCGATTCAATTAAAATCCCATTTAGAGGGTAATAGATTAGGCAGTGTAAACTTTATGTGCAAGACGCCTTGTGACTAATATGAAAGGTCTGCTGCAAAACTAACCGCCATGTGTTTCCCCGCGCGCGCCCTCGTATATGTTTTTGTCTAAGCGTGTGTGTGTAATTGCGTTGTCTGTGTGTACACGTGAGTGTTATGGCCTCCTATTTAAGTGAGCGGATTCGCCGCCAGCATCTGTGCTGTACTTTGATTCATAATAGCTCGTCTTTTGAAGGAATTAGCAGCTTGTAATTCTATACTTTAAATTTGAATATCCACAGCGAAGAATGAATCATACAGTCGGCTCTTTTGAAATAATTAGATTTTATTAAACGGGCTGCAGCGTGCGAACCCTACGAGGAAAGTTTTGTGAATCCTGGCAGAAAGGAAGACTCTGAATTTCAAGCTTCTCTTGGGTGTTTTTGCTCCTTGAACCCCAGAACCTGCACGGCAGGGAAACCCTTTCAGTCGAAAAGAAATCAGAGAAACGACTAGGATTCTTTTTTCCTTGAAGTCATTTTTATTGTTGAAAATAAGATCATTTTGTCCAAGAGTTTTTTTTTCAAGAATTTAGGTCTCAGCTGTCAATCACCGCTGCAGAGGTGCAGGATTGAAACGTAGAATTTTTCTGCCACATTTGTTTATCCGTCCAAGCAGAGGCCCGTTGTTGGTGAGGAGTCTGAGTGGGTCTGGGAGGTTGGAGTCTGAGTGGGTCTGGGAGGTTGGAGTCTGAGTGGGTCTGGGAGGTTGGAGGCTTCACGCCGGCTGGTTTCAGGTGTGACCTCCGGCTGCTGGCTAGGACTTAATGGAATTGGGATGGAACTACTTTTCCCTTGATTGGGATCATCTTGTCATGTTCTCTGCGGTCGATCTGCTCCTGTTGATAACAGTGAAATTAACCCTCTGAAAGTGATAGTTTATCTGCCGTGATGTTGCAATGATTTTCTAAAATTTATTTTATTTCTTAAAAAAAAATCCTATTTGGCTGTTTTTTTGTTTGTTTGTTTGTTTTTTCCAAAGTGTCGGATGCTCTTGTTCAGAGCAGGTGTCACGGACCAAGATCCTTTACCAGGTCATGATAAAGATGTGGTGATGATGTCAGCTCAGGTGCACAGCAGCTTCTCTCCCTATCTGCAGCGTTTCCCCTCCAACAAATGTGACTTACCGTAATTACAAGCCATCCCGTCGGAGGCACCTGCGAAGCCGCTCCTGCCAACACAAATTCACCGTGTTTTTCTCATCTGCTACACGTCTGCTAATTCACCCGGAGGAGCCTCGCGAAGTGCACACAGCCATTCTGAGCCAATGTTTTGCATTAAAAATCCTTTTGAGCCGATGTAAGTTTGAGAAGAAGAGAGAGGGGGAAAAAATCCGGCTTTAATAATGCATAATGTGAGACGGCACAGAGCAATATACATTTTTAATTACTAAAGTGACTAATATCTAGGTTTGGCTTTGAGGTTTTGTTCCATAAAATATGCATTTGTATTTTGTTCCCTGCAGCTGAGTCGGATACACACACCTGAGCAGAGCTGAGGGCTTCACCAACACGTGTTCAGGTGCTACGTGCAAATGGTGCGTTTTAGGTCGAGGGGGAGGGTGCTTGCATACCTAAAAACCTGCCAGGTCACTGGAGGAAAAAAAAACCCCTCCACATGTCAGTCAAGCGGATCAAATCAGGCGTCTGGAAGCTGCTAGCTTTGTCACTTCAGCTTCAGAAAGACGTTGGAAACGCGTCATATTTTAGCAGGAATTCAAGTCACAAGTCAGCATCCTGTTACGTTCGAGTTGTGAGGCCTGGTCATTGTTGGGTCTTGGTCACATGAACGGTATTTAGAGCGCTTCCCCGAATCATCTTGCCTTCACAATAAAAGCAGTTTTTTATGGTTTTGTCTGAAGACCGTTTTTACTAGTTTGTTGCTGGCCGCTAAGCTAACATCCCATCTGGATTTTTTTGCTTTCTCGGTTGCTTGGGATGTAGCAGAATGCTACAGTGCTACGTTGCACCGCCTCCTATGTCCAATTAAGCTAACTTAAGCTAGCTAAGTGTGAAGGGTCCACTTGGGACACTTGTTAGATTAGCAATAGCCTGTTAGCTCACTTGTAGCTTGTTGCTCATCTCAAAATCCAACATAGGCGAGTATCGGATCAAGGCTATCTGGAATTTGCGGTTTATTATCCGTCGTTACAGATGCCAGATGAGCGCATGTGAGCTGTCCACATGGTCATTTCACATACTTTGATAAAATTCATAGTAGAAATAGAATCTATTTTTTCCCACCCACCCTCACCACAAAATCTCCTGTTCAGGAGGCAAGAAAACTGCAATGACCTGTGAAACCACGCAGGAAAACTTGCAGCATCACTGGAACATTGTGATGAACTTTATAAACTCAAAAACTACAGGAACAAAACTCGATTAAAAACACATAAGAGAGGAGAATTTAGAACAGTGGTATTTAAAAGGCTCTGAATTCAAACGCATTGCACTTCTTTCTTGGACTTTCTGAGGTGATCCAGAGGACTTTAGCTCAACAGGGGGTGAGGAGGGACAAAAAAGAGAATTTTGCTGTGTGCAAAGTTGTATTTTCTGCAGTTTGTCTGTGCATTAATTGGAGAGCCTTTCCTTTTTAGATAGAGTGCATTATTTATGTCGGCCTCAAACACACAGTCACACACGCATGCGCGCACACACACACACACACACACACACACGCACATTTCCCTACCAAGACAAGAGAGGCTCTCCTGACACCAACCTTGTCTCCTGAGTGAAGCGCCGATCCAGCCTTACCTTAGTGTTCCCTCATAAATTAAATTTAAATGAACACCAGCAAAAAGTAGCTGTGGCCTTTAAGTGGAAGTCATTAATCAATCATGTGTCTCCGCCCACACCCCTCGTTTTTATAAACCAATGTCCAAGGGAGACCCGAGTTTTACATCCCACTTCTTCTGTTTCCCGGCGTCTAACAAAGATCCAGCCCAGAAGGGAGAGCCAACCTACCTAATTCCAGTCATTTTTGATTCCGTATTCCGTTTCACACAGGCCTAATTTTGATGTTTGTATGCCGTTTCAGTGCACTTAGCTTCTCCTTTCAGTCTCATAAATCCTCCGCATCACCGCCAGCTACGTTCTTCACAGGCAGAGAAGAAGAAAACCTTCCTGGCTGCTGTCTCCCTACACGGGTCGGTGCGTACCGGTGGGGGAAAATGTTTACCACCACTTTTTCATAGTTCAGTCGGCACAATATGATGTCAATTAAAGGTGACAAAAACTTTAGCGCTTCCATATGCAGCGGCAACACTTCAAAACCACGGAGAGGGAACCATTAGGCGGGCGCCAAAAAGTGTGCCAAGTGTCCATGTGTTTCATAAGGTGCATTTTTTTTATTAGTGGGCTTTATCCTCCACAACCCCAGACTTTCTTCATTAGCATGTTAGAAAAGAATAATTGTTGGGTTTTATGATTTGAAAGCAGCCCATGTTTCCTTCTTCTCTCCTGGCTCCTCTTAACAGATTCCCTTCATGTGTAAAAACCTCCCGTCTGCTATCTCCTCGTCCCGTCCACTCCGGGAATGTTCACCCAGTTTTCTTCCAAAAAAATACTGAGCGATCCGCCGTCGTCGCCGTGCTGTGCTTGCCGCTTGCTTCAGACTTTTTAAAATCAGAGCTACGAGATGAAAGCTCAGCTTGGTTTAACCCTTTCAGTTTGCAAGAGCTTCTTTGAATAAATCCTACAAAAAAAAAAGGTCCGGCAACTGCAACTGATGGAGCGTGACAGGAAGCGACGCCTGACGTCTGTCAGACGAAACGGAGGGCTAAAAAGGCGTTACAGTTTGTGAGAACACTGTCATGAATGAATCTAGAACCAGACAATGATGATGCCGCTCGTCTCTCGCCAGGTGCGGCGCCTTCATGATGCACCTGTCTGATTCAGTGGCCGCCTCCATCTGTCACTCATCCCCTTTCCTTTCATTCTTCCTCTTCTTGCACCCAAATGTGCTGTCGCAATCCGCTGAGGTTCCGCATACATGTTCAATATTGTTTTGACCTTTGACCTCCTCACCTGCCCCTCCTTCCTCTGCTGCACCCATCCTGGATGAAAGCATCAGCTGAACAGTGTAAGACAGTGATTCATGCTCGCTGATCTGGCAGCGCTGTGACGAGCGCGTCCAACAGGAAATAGCAGCGAGAAGAACCAAAGAGGATAAATAAGGCATTTCCTCTGGAACTCGGTTAACCCTCGCTGTGCCGCCGGACCGCTCCGGCGTGATACAACCGTCCAAGCTGTAACTGACAAACACCGAGCCCCTCTTGGAACCACTCAGTCGACTTTCACGAGACCTGGTGGAGGGGTGGATCGGGGGCGAAGCAGAAACCACAAGCACAGCAGCGACACTTTCACAAGGCCACCTTGATGATTGTAATGGCCTGTAATCGATGTGTGGAGGAACTCTGCTTTGTCGAGAGTGGAGGAGGAGGTGGAGGAGGAGGAGGAGGAGGAGGAGGAGGTGGTGCGGTCCCTCCTGGCAGCTGAGGCCGCTGAAGATCTGTGACAGATGGAGCCGAGTCACAAAACTCACAGCCTCGGGCGCTATTCATCCCCCAGAACTTTCCATAGGGTGCCCAGATTTACCTGATCAGAGGGATGTGTGTGTGTGTGTGTGTGTGTGTGTGTGTGTGTGTGTGTGTGTGTGTGTGTGTGCGTGCGTGCGCCAGAAATGTGCAGAGGAAGCTGAAGAAGCCTGGCCGCCTGTCATGGCTGAGCCCATCTGCCTCAAACCTGTGGCGCCCTCACAACCCCCCGCCCCCCTTGTGTACACTCCTTTTCTCGCCCCCCTGAAAATCAAACACAGATTACGATGGCTCCATGTCGCCAGCGCCGCATACCTTCAAATGCACCGCCACTTTGAGATCCACAAACACAAACCATCAAGAGCAGGTTTTATGTTTCCCATATGTGATGCCACATTGAATTTCCGGCCGAAACTGTCTTTTTTTGTTGTTGTTGTTGTTGTTGTAGTAACCCCCGCCCCCCCTTTCTCCTGCACGCCACGGAGCTGCTGGGTTCCTGCCTCCTCGCCTCTTCTCCAGCCACGCTGGTGCGAAGGCCTCTGATCCTGCAGTGACCACCAAGGTTGCTAAGCTGCTGCACGGCTCCCCTCCAAAACTGAGGGGCTTTTATTGTGAGGACCACCCACATGCTGGAGTACGGGGCCCTGGAGGGGCCACACACACGAAAATAGATATTTTGAAGCCATACGACAAAACTTTATCTCTCAATGCAGTTATTTTCAGGCTGTGAGATGCAACAGGTTCCCCGATGGGATTTGAGGACACACAATAGAACTTGTCCCATCAATTCAGTGTGTAAGAGCTGGTGCTGGTTCCCTCAGCGTAGTTAATCTGAGGCCATAACCTCTCGCTGTTCGTCCCTTATTTTGAAGTCTGAAGCTCTAAGTCATGACTTGTGGCCACGATACAAGCAGGAATCTCCGCAGGCTTTGATTGATTTGTGGGAACAACTCATCTCCACGCCTGAAAACTATAAGTTGTATCCAGTTCTATCTGGTGGCTTTGAATTCTACACTGGGGGTCTCTGGCCTCCCCAGGGCTCAGTGCTGCACTTCTTCTGTGGTTTCATGATCTCAAACCCTGGTTTTGATCCCGGTTTGTGGAAGCAGACGCCATTACATCCTGGAATTGTCTCCCGATGGTTGTGTTCATTGTTATATGGAGTGGATTCCGCCTTTTCCTGCCAGGATTTATCAGATAGTTTCTCTATCTGACCGCATTGTTGATTTAGTTTTCTCTGTTAAACAATGCGATGATTCCTCTCGGCCGCCGGTTTGTTCGGCGCTGCTGTAAACAGATCCGCCAGCTGCTCCAGGGCGCTCGCTGACCCCCGGGGTTGACCTCCGATAAATAAAATCATTTGGACGATTAAAAGCTTTCAATAAAAGAACGAAGGCAACAAAAAGAAAAAGAATAACAAGCAACTATAAAAGAAATGTATAAAGAGAGAAATATCAATTCAATAACTTCAAAGACTCATAAAAGGGTTGGCAGCGGCGCTGACGTCTGAGCTGAGCTCAAACTCAACATAATTAGACTCTCCAATGATTTTATTGAGCGCTATTAAACTGAGATGCTGAATACAGAATGAAAGTTTCACCCAGACGGCCGCAGAGTTGTGTGTCATCCTACTAATAATCACCCGGCGCTCCTGGCACGGCGTCCTCGCCGTTCTCCTGTCGTGCATCCCATCCTCCGCCTTGAATACAGCTGCCACTAGAGGGCGTCTGTCCCCTCAGCTTGTGGGTGGAGCAGCTCCCTGTTACACCTGGTTGATGGGCCTGATGATTCCCGCCCTTCAAACTCAAAGTTGTCTCGGCATCCGAATGAATCTGATCACGCTGCTGATGACGGTTTCTTTCTCTTCTCTTGTGTTGTGTTGTGTTGATTAAGCCCCCGTCACCATGGTGACAGATGAAGAACCTCTAATTGGATAACAAAGGTGTGT
Source organism: Aulostomus chinensis (assembly GCF_037954235.1). Lineage (NCBI taxonomy): Eukaryota > Metazoa > Chordata > Actinopteri > Syngnathiformes > Aulostomidae > Aulostomus > Aulostomus chinensis. Next base: position 66,791,146 of record NC_141320.1, read on the forward strand.
GTGTGTGTGTGTGTGTGTGTGTGTGTGTGTGTGTGTTTCTTTTTGGAGGCGTCCACCTTTTTAGCTTCTCTCTGTAATTAACACCTGCCTCCGCGGCGTGGCTGCGTGACGCTGCTGCGCCTCCAGCATGTGGAACAGACAGAGAGAAGGAGAGGGTGACAGTGGCATCATTAGTAGTTCTGATTGCCAACATGTGTGTAAAAATATGTAAAAATGTGTGTGTGAGATGCTGAGCAAAGAGAGTCAGCAGTATTATTAGTTTTTGGTTTCAGTGTGTTACTTTCCTCCTTCAGTGAAGACATGGAAGGCCTTGGTGGGCACAGTCTGCCCAGAGCCGAGTCTCCCAGGTGGAGCTTTTTTTAAACTAGAGCACATATGACGAGTGTGATGCAAAGACGCGGCGTGTGTCGGTGTGTAACAGGCTGCTCTCTTGGATCGGTGTGTTCTGTTTGCCACTTCAAAGCTGTGCGTAGGCGGAGGGAGGGGCTTAACGTGTGTGTGTGTGTGTGTGTGTGTGTGTGTGTAAATGAGAGTCATTCATTCTGTCTATGCTGGGTGATTATTTCAGCTCATAATTTTTCATTTTAGTTTAATGCAGGGATTTTATACACATGTATATATACATGCTTAGATCTGAGTGTTGGGGCAGATGAAATAATAATATATTATTATATATGTATATATATGTGTATATATATTTACTATATATGTATATATATGTGTATATATATTTACTATATATGTATATATATGTGTATATATATTTACTATATATGTATATTTGTGTATATATTTACTATATATGTATATATATGTGTATATATATTTACTATATATGTATATATATGTGTATATATATTTACTATATATGTATATATATGTGTATATATATTTACTATATATGTGTATAGATATTTATTATATATGTGTATAGATATTTATTATACATGTGTATATATGTGTGTATATATATATAATGTGTGTGTATATATATATATATATATATATATATATATATATATACACATATATATATATATATATATATATATATATATATGTGTGTGTGTATATACATATGTATATATATATGTGTGTATATATATATTTATAAGATTCTTGTAAATACCTGCGCAGGTTTGTTTGATTCAAATCTTGCCCTCTGTTGTCTTTTCTTTGTTTCATCTTCTAAACTGGAGAGTGTTTTTCCTCCCTTCAGCTCTGCATGTGTAGATGTTCGTACTGATACATGAAGATGGATTCTGAGTATGAATAACGTGCATTTATTACAAAAAAAACCCAAATATTCCTGAAAGTAACTCACTGATAAAACTCACAAGTAACATGAAATACAGTAGAATAATTACCAGGGAATCAAAACAAATATATTGCATTATTAACATATAAAATATGATATAAATCATTTGAAGCTTTCATTGAAAAAAAAAACCAAAACAAAACATATTTATCTGATATATAAATGATCAGAAAAATGTACGAGAAAATGAATAAAAGTTCATTTTCTCAATTTGTAAATATTTTTTATTTTGAAGGCTTTTATGTTCCTGCAAATAATCTTCATATATTCAAAATAAAATCAAATGGATGTGACCTCACAGCATATACATGTTTGTTTGTTAGTGATAAAATACTCATGAATATTTTAACATGAATTCTGTAATATTATTCTCTATTTGTGTGTGTGTGTGTGTGTGTGTGTGTGAGAGAGAGAGAGAGAGAGAGAGAGAGAGACGGCTTTATGATTTGATATTAACAGCCTCAGCAGAGGTTATGCGGGCCCTTGGGTGCCCCGCTCCAAACTGTCCTCCCACACTATTGAGCACACAGCTGTAATTTAGCTGCAGGCTCACCTACCCACAGCCACCTAGTGCATGCTGGGTATCCACACGTGAAACACACAGGCTGCTTTTCTTTTGCTCCTGTCACATGACCTCCATGAGCTTGAGTTGGTAAAGAATACAGTGCATCGGGCGCTTGCTCTCTCTCTCTCTCTCTCTCGCTCTCTCTCTCTCTCTCTCACACTGACTCGCAGCCTCCATTTCTGCCCGTTAGTCTCTGGCGTGTGGAGGCAGCAGCATCATTCTGGTGATGGGAGGGGTTTAGAGTCGCCGCCAAACACCCCGTCAACCACTCAAGATCTTGATAAGTCACATGGGAAGTGCAAATATATATTTTTATTTAAATAAAAATGTGCCTGCGAGGAACATTTGGCTCAGGGATACTTTCAATATTTGCCTTTCATGTAAGAATAAATGTGTCGTTTTCCATATGAATCTGAGCCGTTTTTTTTTTGTTTTGGTTCTGATGAAGTTGGCCGCCGACCAAACTCCTAAAAGTCAAGTCTCTCCTTTTTTTTTTCCCTCTCTCCCTCATTTTGCTTATGAGCCTTTTTAGCGGCTCCTGGCCAAAAACACACACTAAATCCCCCACGAAAGCGGCTGTAATTCCGGGCGATTAGGAGCTGATGCAGACCCGAGACGTGACTTGTTCACCCGGCGACGATTAAGTCGGAGAGACTTTGAAGCAGTCCGATATTGAAATGACGCACGAGGAAAGAAACAAATGAGTGACAGCGAAGTGACGATAACATGACAGTAAATACTCGTCTTTTTTAAAGCAGGTAAGAGAGTGATGGGCATCTGCTGCCTGAGAAGAATGAGGACTTGGCGGGTGGGTGTGTCCAAACAACAAAGCCCGACCGGAGACGTGTTTGATGGCTTTTCAAGTCTGAAGACAGGTGTGTGCATCCGTCTGCTGGTGTTCCCTCCATCATACGTCCACTCTTTTGTGGCGTGTTTGTGTTCATAAGAAAGGACGGCGGCGTCTCTGACGTACCTGTGATTTAAGGCCTGTTACTGGCGCCTATTGTCTCGTTTATTCCTGGAAACCCACAGAATGTTCCTGAATTTTTAACTTTGTCACCAACAACAGTGTGTTGGAGGACTGACTTTGTTTGTGGCCGCGTGAAAACAGGAACCAGATTCGCTGCTAAAGCGAAGCTAAGCTAGCAGCAGGTTGTATTCACCTGCTTGTACTCATCGTGGACTCGCCAGCGCCATCTCTGGGTGCCTGAATGTTCTGGTGCTCTGCAGACACGCTACTCGCCGCGCTGGCGGTCTGGCTCTGCTGTCACCTTGGTTCTGAGCGGTGAGCGGTCTGCTCCCGCTGCTGCAGCACCACCTCCTCCATCTCCTCGCTCCTCCTGCTGCAGGTGGAAGCTCCCCGTCACACTTGGAGGAGCAGAGGCGCTCCTGCTCTCCGCCCGGTGACGGCTCGTCAGGGGGGAGCCGGCTCTGTTCTATCTGCTGAAGACATCTGAGTGAAGGAGCGTCTTTGTATGAACTTTTTAAATTCCAATTACAAAGGAGCTTTAAGACGTCTCGGTGGAGTTGGACTTAGTGTTTGATCTGCCGTCCTCTGCTGGGACCTCCTCGTCTCCTCCTTCTTCACCTTCTCCTCTCGCTCTAGCCTCGCTCTCACCTTCCTCTGGCTCACTCCCGTCCTCCTCTCCTCACTTCCTTCTCGTCACCGCACTCTTCTTCCTCTTATCTCCTTCCATTTATTCTTTCTCTCATCCTCAACTTCCCCCGTCTTTCCCACCCTTCCCTTCCACTTGTCTCATTTCTGATCCCTCCCCCTCTCTCTTCCCCATTTATCCGTCCTGCCCCCTTTTCTTCATCCGTCTTTGCCTCCTCTTTTCACTCTCTTCATCCTTGCCCCTTTGCCTCGTCTCCCCTCATCTTTCCCACCCTTTCCTTTCAGTTGTCTCTCCCCTCCTCACCCATTTATCCTCTCCTCTTTCCTCCATCTTTTTTCCCATTCCTCCCTCTTCCTTTTCTTTTCCCACTTTACTTATCTCAGCACTTTCTTCCTCCTCCCTCTGTCCCCTCTCCCTCCTGTTCCCTCCATCTTTTTCACTCTTTATTCCACCTCTTCATCTTCTTTGTCATTTTCCTTTTCCGCTGCCTCCACCTCACCCTCCTCTGTCTCCTTCTATCTCCTCACTCCTCACCTCCGTCTCTTCTCCCTCTTCCCACTTGTCGTTTTGCATGTCATGTCATTCTTCTTCCTCTTATCTCCCTCCATTTATCCCATTTCTTCCTCCTTTTTCTGAGACCGCTCATCTGTATCTTCCCTCTCATCCGCATCATCCCCTCTTCTCCTCCCTGCCTTTCCTCATATTACTCCCCTCTCTCTCTTCCTCCTTATACTTTCTCCATCCTCCCTTTTTATTCCAGTCTCCTCTCACCTTCTTCCTCCTTATACTTCTTTCTTGTCCTCTTCTTCCTCCCTGTTCTCTCTTTTCAATGCCTCCAGCTCCACCTCGGATATAGAAGTGGTATTAAGGGACAAGAATAAGAAGTGTGTGTGTGTGTGTGTGTGTGTGTGTGTGTGTGTGTGTGTGTGTGTGTGTGTGTGTGTGTGTGTGTGTTCAGACGTCCTCCAGTGCCTGCTTAACGTTCCCTTTGTGGCTGGAATAACAGATGACGGCTTACACCTTGCTGAATACCTCTACTAACAGTGTGTCAACAGCCCCTGTGCGTGCGTGCGTGCGTGCGTGCGTGTGTGTGTGTGTGTGAGAGAGAGAGAGAGAGAGAGAGTGTGAGGGAACAAATCCGAAGCCACCTCGCTACCTTTTCGACTTAATAAAGGAGTGTCTCGGTAACCATTACCCCCACAGCCATGCAGAACAAATTACATTTAATGGGGTTTCTTTGCCCCCACAGTCATTCTCCGCGTTCACTTCAAAATTTCAATTTAGTGCTTAATGCTAAGGTTTCCTTCAATGTATTATAGAGCAATATTATACCAATTACAGCGCATGCGAACATTAAATTAAATGCATTAGCACAATATTGGAGAGAAAAGCAGCCGTTTGAAACAAGTTCTGTTTCCAAAGCGATGCAGGCAAATGATGCGGGATATGAAAGCGAAGAGGCTCGACATCGAAACCCAATTATCTGTGTTGTCCTACAGTCGTGTCGGTGCTGAATCATTGACTTTGTTCCATATGGATTCTGTGGAGGAGCTGATTTAACACAAATTACTGACTGAATCAAGGCAGAGTGTCACAATCGTCTGACCCTTTGACCCCCGGCAGGATTGTTAGGGCCCGTTTGTCTGCTGGAGGGTGCGTCTATTGTAAGTAGAAGGCTAGAAGAAGAGGGGGATGCCTTCAGTTGTGTCTCCCGGAGGAAAAGTCACGGCTTTCATTTATGTTCATTTGTTTGACAACATTTCAAATTAAAAGCCTTTGCTTCATGACCACTGGGAAAACTGCTAGAGAGGCTTCTGGCTCAACCTGCCATGTTCCGTCTGCCCTCTGTCTGTGAGCCAATCACCATCGTAATGGGCTGCTCCTCTAATTTGGAATGCACCCATATTCTGACAATTATGGTAGGAGCATGTGAGCATCCAAACGTTGGGGTAAAGCAGACTGTGGGATGACATCACATTCACAGTCCCACTCGCTATCCCTGAAATCTGGAGTGCGCCCGTATCCTAACCTTTACGGTAGAAGCATCAAATGGGCCAGAGAGCTTCCAGAACCAGTTCGTGACCTCTAAACTGCAAACTTTCAAGCCCGCCACGAAGACGAATCGAACAAACTGGAGCGGAGCAGAACCAGTTCACCCCCCCAAAGACTCCACTGCACCAGGTCAGAGTTGGAGGGGTTGCTGGTAGTTTGGTGAACCACAGTGGCGGAAGCAGTGGGGGGAAAAGTCAGAGAGGGAGAGGAGAAAAAAAACAGATGGCTGGATGGCGACCAAAGTGGTCATGTGACGGGCGTCTTGCCATGGAACTTCCTGCTTGCCTTCCATTTCTGTCGCAGCAGTTGGTGTCACTACTCGCACCGTCTGCGTGAATTCGAGGCCCCGGCTGAACAGATTGGCCAGTCGGCGAGGATCATTCGCCGAAAACTCTGCTAATCTCCCACCGGCTGCGTCGAGCACATACACTGTCTCTCTTTCTTCCTGTCCTCGCTGCAGACTTCCTCAAAACTGTGCCGAGGGAGGCGGGAGGATTTACAGAACATGTCATCACAAGCGTTGTTCCAAACTGCCACATCCACCTTTCTACGAGAGAAGAAGAAAGGATTGGTACTCCGAAACAACGGCAGGCAGCGTCGCAGCATCTTAAAGGAGCATTACATGCTGGGACTCCCCACATACATGACAGTTTTACCCATAATTTGTCACAGCAATCCAAAAATTCCTTGTCTCTATGGCAACTGCACGATCACAAGCGTTGAAGAAGGGACTCAAGCATGTCTGCAGTGCAGTACAGCACAGGGATGATGCCAGAAATCACTCAGATTAACACACAAAAGTTGAACTTCTGTTGCGTAACAATTTCCCAACTTTCCATACTGTGACTTTCACCAACACTGGAACAATCCCACATGACAACGACTGAACTGCTGAGGTTTTATTTTTCACCATTTACAGGTTGTTGTTGTTGTTGTTTATTTGTTTGTTTTCTGACACCCTGCATCAAGAATGTCTGTGACGTGGCTTCACAGTCGTGACACAAAGTCTACAATTTCACTTTATTTGTCACAAATTTTAAGGGGAAAACTTTGGGACCCTAACCCACAAACATAACCCACCAACCCCGCAGTCGTGTAGTCCTTTTGTAGTGATACTAATTGTAGGGTCTTTCTATAGTTTCTGAAAGTCAATTTTATTGCTTTGCACTATTTCATACACTTTGAAGCACGCAAACGGCTGCATTACATTTGCTCCTCATTCCTGAAGTGACTTTCGCTTGTCTTTCCTCCATAAGGAAGGGTTTTAATATTTTATTAACCGAGATCCTACTTTGCATTAATAACTGTTGAGCTCTCAAGCCAACATCAGGGTTTTGTCCTTTTTCTTTTTGCACACATAACCTGGTTTTAGTGGTGGGCCAGTCAACGTTTGAAACGTGAAGTCTGATTTCCTCCACTAATGAACGCCGTCTTTTCCCTCTGCCAGGGTTCCCCCCGTGTCCAGCCTCCTCCTGGTGGTCGTCTCTGATTGTTGTCCTGAGAGCCGAGTGGAGCCGAGCATGAAAGTGAGTCTGGATCATCTCTGCAGCCTGCGGCGGCGCTCCCTTCAATCCCTCCATCGCCGTGATGGACTGGAGGGTCACGACTGGCTTGGTCCTGGAAACTCGCCTAGACTTAGAGGAGGCGTCAACAATGGTGAGAACACACACACACACACACGCGCGCGCACACGCCAGTGCATTCACTTAAAAAGGAGTAAGTAAAGTAAAATTCGAATGTTGGAGGACGTATTCCCTGTTCTCCTACTAACGCACGCTACTACAAATCCAGTAAGTTTATGATAACAAATAATTGTAAATAAAAACAAGTACACAACCAGCCTTAACCGAACAGCACTGCAGTAAAGTGAATAGTCAGTGAAGTGCAAATATAATCAGGGGAAACTGGAAAATTGCGACGCACACAACTAACGAGTCAATAAAATGCGGCGCGACGTTGCCGCTCTTCTCCATCTCCAGCAGCATCTCTTATAAATGTAATTAGAGTGACAGTAAAAGTCAGCTGCGGCAGCGTTTGACAGTTTACAAGGAGCGTTCTCCTATTTACTGTCAGGTTTCCACAAAGGAAGGGTATTAAACATGTAGTAGACTAGAACAGCATATGTACAGTATGTTCCTTAAACACTGAGGTGTGAGTGCGTTGCTCCCGTCTCCCGTCCTGGAGCCTTGTTGATAAGCGATGGCTGATCTTCACCTAGGAGGTTGCACTGACTGTCACACCCACACGGGAGCTTTTCAAGCGTTATTCAACGGACTCATTTAATGTTCCAGGTTAAAATTCTAGAGCTGGGTTTGACTTTGCTGCTTTCCTGCACTTGACAAAGTTGTAATCTAGCAGCCAAAACAGAAGGCAGATGTGTGTGAGGTGCTTCAAACATCCTCCGCCAACCTCTAAACCTGCCGGCTGACACTGGACCTCAGTTATACATCAGAAAATGTTGCACTCAAAGACCAGAAATCGTACAAACCCACGCTGAGTCACTGTTTTAAAGCAACGCAATGTAGTTTTTGGGGGGCAGCAAGATGAAAAAAAAAACCTCTGCTGGTACAAGTGGAGGAATACAAGTTTGTTCTCTTCGTATGGAATGAGCAGAGCACCGCGCTACCTTGACATGATTCAAAGAGGAATTAAGAGCGAGAGGAATAAAAGCATGTTTGCCTCTGTGGCGGTTGATCCTGGTGCGCTCTGAGAACGTAGCTTCTAGCACCTGGAACTAGCGACACAAGCTAGCAGGAGACTTTGTGGAATTTTCAATCAAAAATCCCCAAATCTCTGCAAATTCCTCCGCTGAGAGCAAACAACAAGTGCCGCTGACGCGTCTCAGGTTGTTAACCACCATCACACGACTTTTCCTGTTTCAGTGGCGTATCCAATGTCACTCATCCATTAAAAACTGTGCCTTCAGCTCCGCCCATCTGGGTTTAACCCCACCAATGAGATTAGGTCTGCCCCTGCCCTGGGAGCAGCTCTGCCTGCAGAGACATGTGTGTAAACTCCACTGAGCGACAAAGCCACACTGGATTTATTAAAATCCACTCGAAAGTGTACTCGTGCTTTATCGGGCAGCGTTTATACCTCCCGGCTGTGGTCGCCAGTGTACTTTAAATGTGTGAAATGTGGCGAGGAGAGGCAGCAGGGACCACCAGGTGCTACCTCTCCACCTCGAGCCGACCGAGCAGCGCTTCTGCTCTCCAATAACCCAAAGGGCTGAGATGCCACTCGCGGCAGCCGAGCCAAAAGACATTTCAAGTGTGCACTTCAAAGGGTCCTTGGATTATGTTGCTGCCGTCTATCCTGAGGGGATCCTTTGAAGGGAAACTTACTGCAGAGCCGCTGGTGGCCGCTCAGTGTGTGTGTTTGTTTGTTTGTCTAAACCCATTTTACTCACTGCTCTCGCCACCGTGATGTGCTGTTAGGAGGGGCTTCCTCCTGCAAAAGTTGCTCTGAACTGAGCAGAATTTACAAACTTTGCTGCCACAAAATTCACCTTGAGTTACAAATGGAAGGCGGGAAAAAAAAGGGGACTATCTGGTCAGAGAATAAATGATTGTTTCAGAAGAAGAGGCTGCGCTAACGAGCGCCAGCAGGGTCAAGTGTTGACGTGCTACAACGCTAACAAATCCATTCTGATGAGATCCTTTCTGGGAGCATCATTTGCAGATGTCTGCCAACTCGCTGTAACGTGTCACCGCTGCAGTGGAAAGGTGGCGGCTGATTAGTGTCTAACAAATTGTGGCGCATCCAGGGACGCCACCAAACATCTGTAGGACACCTGCACGCGCCGGTGAGGGTGTGAGGGAAGAGAAACAACAGCAACTCTGGCAGGCGGCTGTCATAATTAAAGCCGCAGCAATTAAGAGGGTCAATCGGGCTGCCATCTTCCTCGGCAGATGGCGGGATTTGTTGGCTCCGCCTCCTTGCTGACACCTGAGAGACAACGACATTCCTGAGAATGTGTAATTGAGATTTTAGGAGTTTGAGGTGACACTGGACTTGAACTCTGTTGGCGGGGAAACGCTGTGAAGGTGCTGAGTGGCGAAGGATTCAGACAACCATCAGAAAGTGGCGAGGAGGTGCAGTGGCTCCAGGTGGGTCTGCTTGGGTTATTACAGCCAGGTGAATGAGAGACGTGGAGGGAGCCAGGCCAAGACCTCCTGTACAAATAGTCCCACCTTAGCAAAGGTCATCAAATACCAGTGACTTTTATTTTGAAAGGCAACACACTTCCTGAACAGAAACGGGTATTCCCACCAGTGCCGTGAGGGTGCCCAGGTGTGAGCAGGCGTCCGTGTTGGACCAGCTGGGTGTGAGAATGTGGTTCCTGTTGGTGGACACGTGATCCATTGCTGGGATTCTCTCTGCGACAAATAAGAGAAGTAAACAAAAAAAGGGGCGGGACCGCAACTCTCGACCTCCCCCTGCGTCTGAAGCAGCTGCTGACCTGCCAGGGTGAGCATGGGTGGGTACAGCGGCCGCGGGGCCCCGGCGGGGGGCCGGCTTCCACCCAAGATGAGGACTGACACTGGGGTTCAGGGGTTAATTTGTGTAACAGGCGAATTTGCATACAAATGAAAAATGACAGAATTTTTCTGTTCTCTGCAACTTTCAATGTCATCCGCATCAAACCAGCGCTATCTCCCGCCCCCATCCCCCCTGCACGCCGTTTGAAGAATATTCATTACTTGTGAAGCTGGGGCACCTTGTTTGCTATTAATCTCCACCGCAGGTCAATGACTTAATTTGCTCAACTTTATCAGTGGTGCCATTCACTTTTTCTTTCTTCCTCCGCCCGTCCGCTGCCTTTGTAGCTCTTTCTAAAGTGCTCTCATTGCTTCTCTTCATCGAGGCGGCCTAAGCTTTTTAAAGCACAACAAAGGCACAGTAACTTTGGTCTCTGAAAGAGTTTTAAAGACATAAATGAATTACTTGAGAGGGAAATAGACGCCGGCCGTCTAGATTGCTCCTTCTTCTCTTCCCCCGCAACAATTTGGGCTGATATTTCCTCTCTTCTCTCTCCCCTCCACTTAGTCTTGATTGGACTGATTGTTTTTCTAATCCAGAGGAAAGTACTTGCAAGAAGGGGGTCGCCTAATCATAGTAAAAATACTGAAGTTGCACTTAGATGAATATTACATACAGGAGCTCTTTACACACTTTTTTTTATGGATCTAATGATGCAGAACGCTAAAGTTATAACTGATGTGGACCCTGTAGTCTGGATTAATCAGCTAATTTATGATAGATTAATTAATTCCCATAAACCGTTTCTACTCCCCGCCACAGTTTCACCTGGAGGACCCAAGCTATATAAATATTAGAGCTGTCGCAAGATACTACCCTTCCACCGTGTTCTTAACCTTCAGCGTGTAGTAATGTGTCTCTCTGTGTACTGGATGCATGAACCAACGTCAACAATGTGGGGTGAACACATGAATTCATGTGAGTACTCACTTCAACCACACAAAACAAACCCTACAATTGAATAAAACAAGAAAAAAACATACCAAAAGCCATCAAATACTTTTCTCTTACATTGTTTAGAACGTTTGTTGAGGGCTAGAATGGCGACTGCTGCTGCTGATCACGAGGAGGAGGAGGATCCCTGCTGGACCCACCAGCATCCTGGACCTGAGCTAGCTGATGCTAACACTTCCCACCCACTACCAGCCATTGGGCTAAGCTAACTAGCCTGGACCTGAGCTAGCTGATGCTAACACTTCCCACCCACTACCAGCCATTGGGCTAAGCTAACTAGCCTGGACCTGAGCTAGCTGATGCTAACACTTCCCACCCACTACCAGCCATTGGGCTAAGCTAACTTGCCTGGACCTGAGCTAGCTGATGCTAACACTTCCCACCCACTACCAGCCATTGGGCTAAGCTAACTAGCATCCCTGCTGCCTAGTGAAAGATATGTTTTCTTAGCGGAGGATTTAATGTCAAGGAACACTGGAGAATATCAACATGTGATGTGTTTCCTCAGTAAATCTCATCTTCAGGCATCTCGAAAAGCGCTAAAATGAAAATTTCCAGCTTCATTAAGGAGCCTCCTGCTCCTCCTCCTCCTTCCAGGAGAGGAAAGTTGAAAACGAGAGACAAAGTATAAAGCGAGAGATTGAGAGGAACCATTGTTTGGATCTTTATGCAAAAACCTCCTTTGTGTTTCAAACTCTTGATCCCCCATAGGCAAAGGAGAGGAGCGTATTGATCTGCGCTGAAAGGAGACGGCCCTTTCATCACGCTTCCTCCTCACCTTAGACGGCTTTGAGGGGGCTCCTTCAGGATCGCGGCAGCCTCGCATGGCTACCAGCCAAAGATTAGGACGACGATAACCTACCCAACCCTAATAGGTAGCGAACGAAAGCAGAGGCTGTCTAATTAGCGCTGATCAAAGCACCAGACTTTATCCCCAAAACAAACCTGCACATTTGAATGTGCTTAGGAAAGGGGAATGAGGAGAGGTGGAAGAGGAGGGGAGGAGGGTTTGAACTTTTTTTTTTCCTTTTTTCAAATGATGATGAAATTCACAGCCTCGCCTGAGCGTCGGTTCACCGTTTCTCTCCTTTTTGAACTTTATCTGCATGCAGAGGAAGTAGAGGCGCGCAGTGAGGGAGACGGAGGCTTTACTTCCATACAGGAGTGCAGGTTTTCTCCTGGAATGTTTTTAAGGGATGGCAAATTTCCCATTTCAGTCTTTCAACTGGCTTTTCTTCCTCAGTTTAAGGTTAAGCAGTTTAATGATTAAAAACCTGCATTTGTTGATAGTATTTGTGCTATATTTGTCTCCTATCCTCCATTTGGGGAAACGATGAGATGCCGTAGCTTTGATGCATTGTTTCAAGGTCTCCTCCAAGCCCTCGTGCGTCGTACGGAATCTAACCTCAACGACAGCTCAGGTAATCTGACAACAATCCCATCAGAGGCGAGTTTCTGATTTAACCCACGGTATACAGTATATACGATATGTTACCCACGTTTCTGGACAGATCCTATCCAAAGTAGCCAAAGTAGCTGTCGTGACCCCGGGTTTAGGGCTGGACTCGTAAACTACTTCAGCTCACCCTTGTTTTTCACTCTCTGCTGCCCCCTGACGGTGTGGGGTGAGAACTACGAGCACTGGCTAGCGCCGACGTGTCATTTTAAGTGGGGCGGAGCTCCAAAGTTTTAATTTTGATTCAGAATCTTTCCTGAGGCCGTTTGAGAGCAGCTCGAACCAGGGATGAAGTCACAACGGGGTGTGACTGAGATAAGAATCACGGCGAAGCGGTGGAGGAGGCCAGGAGCCACGCCACCTGTGTGGGAGTAACCAGTGTGGAGGCGTGTGAGAGGTGCAACTCCATCCAGTTTCCTCCTCCAGTCACTCCCCATCTTTCTTTGACGGCGGCAGCAAATGTGTCGAACTTCATCCCCGGCAAACGTCCGCCACAAGTTTGATGCAAATATACAAATCGCCACGACTGGGAATGTATTTGAAATTTGATCACATTTCATCCTCGCAGCCTCTCGCCCCCCAGAACTCCGCCATCGCCATCCAAACCTCCACCTCCTAATGAATTCCTGATAAAAGAAAGTTTCCATATTTTTTTTTTTTGTGAATTGGTCTGAGATATGTGGGCCGTGTCCTAATCTTAATGGGAGGAGAACATCTCCCGTCTGGTTTTGCATACATTTCCCCCAAATATTCCACGAGACAGTTTGGCCTCCTTCTGAGGGTCTCGTCTACCTGTGATCCACGACATGCCCCTTCTCCTCTGGCGTTCAACATATGCTCCGCACATATGTTCCACGCAACATATGCTCCGTCCGTGTTGTGTCGCAGCCCTGGATGATGCAATTTGAATTTCAAGCATTCAGCACCTTTCTGGGAATTTAAATGAAGCTTGAATTAGGATCATTTCTGAGAAAAATTAGAAATTTCACGCCCTGTAAGGCAAAAACAGCATCCAGGAGAGTCATATGATGTGTCTGTTTACTCATCTACGTGTGTGTGTGTGTGTGTGTGTGTGTGTGTGTGTGTGTGTGTGTGTGTGTGTGTGTGTGTTGGAGGGAGGATTATTACCCATTGCCTCTGTGCATTAAGCTCCCCCTCATCCAATGCCAAAGGCCTGACCCAAATATGGCTGAAAGACAACATGTGACCTGCTTAGCGTTTCACCCCCGGCTCCACTAGCTCCGGGGTGTGGTGGTGGTGGTGGTCCGGTGTAGCGGAGGAGGAGGAGGGTGTGTGGGTGTGTGATGAAGGTGGGGGGGGGGGGTTCAGTGTATTAGTGGGAGAAAGCACAGATGCCGGCAGATGGCTAGCATATTGTCCAGAGCTGACCCGGGCGCCGAATAATTACTGGAAAGTTGACTTCACCTCCTGTCACTTTTGGATTTGAAAAAGTTTGAATGTTGCACATGTTGGAAATGAACTGGCTGATTTGAAAATATTTACCGTTGTCAGTGACAGTTCAAGCTTCATACAAGCCACTTCAACATCTAAATGAGCTTCGAATGAAGGTGAGAAAGACAGTTTTATTAGCTGGAAATGGAGGAGGCCTGCTCAGCTTGTTGAAGCAGAGATTTGATATTCACCCAGACACGTTTTGACTCCACAAAGTCAAACTGTGTCTGCAAATCACAGAACAAGTTTTCTGTCTGGTGGGAAATAGTATTTAGATCACTCAACTTTTCATTAAAATATAGTTTTTATTCATTCATGCTACAGAAGCAAGACTAAGACAGAAAAAAATCTATTTAATGTGAAGGAAACGTAGGTGTAGGTTAGAGAGGCTTGAGACCTAAATGGGATTTAAGAACCCTTCCATATTTAACATTAATATTTATTCAAGACAAAGTCGAAAGGATTAAAAAGAATACACATGAACAATGAATAAACAACATTTTTTTTGAGTTCTGACGGAGGTTTTTAGAGCAGGAATGTGATTTACACACTGAACACGTGGTCCATTAAACATGTAGAACCACTTTCTTCTTCTACGGTGTAGCACGGAGACAAGAGCAGGCCTGCGTACTTCAGTGTCCTCCTCTCTGTTTGTGGTCCTCTAAATTCATGTTCAGATCCACACACACGGATGCAAATGTGTCTTTTGGCAATGAAAAAGCTGTCTGTACTCATTTGTAGCGTCCGGCCTGGGGGATAAATCGGATCACGGTGATGGCAGCTGCCTCCCCCCCTCCTCCTGCTCCTCTTACCGCAGCTCGTGGCTACGGGCCTCGCCAGGGCCCAGGTAGCGCTGCGAGGGCCCCCGTTCGGGCAGCAGGCTGCAGATGCTGCTCTCCATCGGGCTGCGTGTCCCCCAAACGTCCCCGATGAGAGGAGACCAGACGCATTACTGCTGCAGTGACGTTAAGAGCTACAGAGAGGCCTGAACTGACTCCATGTTGGAGTAAATATGGCTCTATTATGCCCTGAGTGGCAAATGTATTGTTGATGTTGCTGTAATCCAGATCTGGCCCTCATTGATGTCTCGTCGCTGGAATTTATTCACCGCAGCACAATTGATATGGATGGTGAGTGGACCTGCAACAGTCTGCAGACATTAATGTAAACAAGGTTGATGTTTGCCGAGGCGCAGTTATCAGCGTGCTCACATGGACGGGAGGCGGCTTCAAAGCGCCTACAATAACAGACACAACAAGCCTGTGGCCCGACGACAGATGAATATACATTAACTGGTAGCAGCGCTCCCCTTTTGAAACGCCAGAATTCATTTTGTGATAATGATAATGACAATAATTCACAATGGACACGAGAGGAGGCCTTGCAAAACAACTGCGTCGCCTTCTTAATATGATCAGTTGTGCTGATTTTCTCCACGATAATGATTCATCAAACGATTCAGCGGCGGTCACAAAAGGGCTCAAGTCATTAATAAAAGAACAGAGTCAAAGCACCTTGGGGAGGTTTTTTTTTTCTCTTCCTTCCGTCTCTCCCTGCGTTCGGACCGACTTATCATTAAAGCCAGTAAAAAGTGACTGCTACATCTGAGTGAAATCTCATTGTTGGATTTCAAGATGTGAATAAAATTCCATTTCAAATTAGGCTCCATTAGCATCACTGAGAGTCCTAAGATTCGGGTGACCTTTACGTGCCTCATATCTGGATCTTGGAAGTTTTTCTTCCTCCTTTGACAGAAGGGAAGGAAGGTCTTCTGTCTTTGTCTCGCTCTTCTTTGCATGCAGGCGGTGATGAAGCTGCACTCGCACAGTTGACCTCCAAATACACCAACACCTAAGGTGACATCTGCTGTGGTTTGGACCACATTTAGAATCTCGCGCTGACATTCTCTTCATTGCCTCTAATGAGGAGAGTTTCACAGCAGATCTACCTGGCCGACTGGGACGAAACTCCTCCTCCTGGGCCCTTGGTTTGGGCGGTGTCAGTAGAGGAAGCTGGTCTTGGTTTGGGGGTATCAGTTGAGGGAGCTGGTCTTGGTTTGGGGGTATCAGTCCAGGAAGCTGGTCTTGGTTTGGGCGGTGTCAGTAGAGGGAGCTGGTCTTGGTTTGGGGGGTATCAGTGGAGGAAGCTGGTCTTTGTTTGGGGGTATCAGGAGAGGGAGCTGGTCTTGGTTTGGGGGTATCAGAAGAGGGGGCTGGTCTTGGTTTGGGGGTATCAGTAGAGGAAGCTGGTCTTGGTTTGGGTGCAAAGGTTCAGTTTTTCAACTTGATCTGAACTCAAGTGGTCGAGCATCTGAGGAGTGGCAGCTCTTGCTGGAGAGGCGTGAGGCGGTCTTCCTGCTCACTGCTTTGAATCTGCACCGCTTGAATGGGACCATCACTGGTTGTAACTGGTTTTACTGGCGTGCTGAACCAGCTTGACATGATCCATGACATTCACGAGGCGGTTCCTCTGCTCAGCTCTTTACAAGGATGTATGCTTCATTTTCTGCTGGCGCACAGATGTTTTACTGCATGGAAGATCATGTTTGTGTCATGTAAATGTAACTTTTTGAAAGTAGGGGTCCACTTGTTCACGTGACCCCAGTTGTTGTGGTCCTGAACCCTGCTGGAGGTCCGGCTGTGTCCTGTTACTCTCCTGTCGCAGGAAGGAAGCAGACGAATGCACAGAAGGGGTCAGAAATACAATCTCGTCCACAACTATGAAACTTTCTCCTGCGCCAACTCTCTGGCTCCTCCCACACACACACCCCTGACCAATCAGTGAAGCCCATCATTTCCTGTTGGACAAATTAGAGCCACCAGACACTGATTAGTGCCTAATCACTAAATCTGCTGAATTAACACAAACGTCTTGTTTTCACTGGAGCACAATTGAGTTAGGAGTGTTTCGAGCTTCAAAACGATGGACGTGACGGATGTGAACGTTGGAGTGGAGGAGCAGCTGAGACGGGCGGAGAGGAGGAAGGGGGAGGAGAGGAAGAAGCGGGCTGACAGATGTAGAGCGTGAGCAGTTCGGAGGTCAGACCAATAAACAAACAACACATCGATTTCCTGCCGCCGTTACCGGGGAAACCCCCTCGCCTCCTCCATCTCCACTTATGTTAAAGATGTCTGGGGATGCCCCCCCTCCGTCCTCCCCTGGACGCCTCCTGGGGACGGTGCGTCTGAGGTGAAGCAGGGGGTGTAACTGTTGCGCCTCTCCACCCTCAAACCCACCGCTGTGTTTTGGTTTGCGACTGTTGCATCATGGGATTTTTAGCGCGTCCAGTGTTTATACTGTCCGTCTGGGGCCGATGGCGAGGGTCCTCCAGCTCCTCTCCCAGCGTTTACACCAAGTTTTATGATGCGTGTGTGTCTTGGGTTCTGGTGGCGGCAGCGACCCGTCAGAACCGCTCCAAAGATGACACCAGATGGACCGCAAGCCTCAGAACCCTGGAACCATCGCACCTTTGACGCGCTTGCAGGCCGGCGAATGTGCAGTCTTGCTGTGTGGATGCAGTGGAAATGGATTCACTCATTCTGGGAAAAGGCATGAGTAGTTCATCAGACAGGAAGTGACCTCACAGCGCCATGTTTGAGAGTAATTTTCCAAGCAGGAGGTGCTGAGCTTCCCTCCTCCTCCTCCTCCTTTCATCCTCCACCACTGTCTTTTCATCCCTCTGCACCCGAACTGGCCTTTCTTCACTGTGAAGAGAGTTCACTCTGCAGGCAGATGAAACGTGTGTCTGGCGAGGGCGCCGTGGCGCCGTGCTCCCGAGCGTGGAGCGAGCTGGTTTGTGCTGCGATTAGAGGAGTTATGATTCTCTCCTGAACCGGGCCTCACCTGATCTGGATCTCCTGTCCCTGTGAATGCAGATTGGACTGATCGTATCAGCGCCGCGGGTCATCCTCTGCCCAAACACTCGCCACTGAGTCAAGTATCGAGTGGCGCGGTGCGCGGCGGCGTACGTGACCTCGCGGTGATGCGAAGAAGGGCGACAGGAGTCTTTGTGCAGGGTGATTTCTTGCTGCCCACCCATGCAAACACAATGGCGGGGTTGTGTAGGTAGCAGGATTAGCAACGACTGCTATTGATCGGCGTTTCTTTCTTCCTGCGTGTCCAGATGAGGGTCGATCGATATCTGAGAGCTTTGATTTCTCCGTCCGTCTCTCAGCTGGAATCTGAGTGCACAGACGCCTGATGAGCGTGGAAACAAAGCCAGGAGGGTGCGACCTGGTCCCTGAATACATCTACCAGGAGCTTGTGAGGGGTCATACAACATTGAATGACCTTTGACCCTGTTATTAGGTCCTGCTGTAAGGACACAGAGTGATTCTCTCTAGAGGTAAAGGTGCAGGAACCAACTTTGGGGGAGGCGGGACTTGATGGATCCAGATCTGTTACCCAGTCCGTGAGGAAGGGAAATCCAAACACTGGCCATGAACGATGATGATCGCGCTGATTTCTGTCTCATATTTGAACCAAACCAGCGCTGTGCTGTCATGCCATGTCGAGGTTTGTCGGCAGGCTGCAGATTCATGAGCGTGTTTGTCGTGTTTTTGTTATTTTGGCTTCGTCTGCACAGAACGAGGATCAGAGACGGATCAGTTAATTCTTTTAAATCCTGATTAATTCAGTTTGATAAATACCGTTGCTGTTAGGTAGCAAAGATGGAGCATCAAAAAGTGACTAATTTAGATTAACATGCAAAATAAAGGTGAGGAAATGAACAAACAACAAGAAGAATGACTGGAAACATTACCAGAAGATGTCACTTGTACAAAGTTTAGAGCTGATAAACGCTCCCAACGAGCCGCCGACGCCAGTCAGACTCTTGAAGAGCTTCGTCTGAGACGACGAGTTTGGACCCTCGTCGCACGCCTTTGGCGGAGCCTCTGCGGCGCCGTAATATCATTTGTTTGTCTGTTTGCTTATTTATCCACCTCTTTATTTTTTAATGAGTGGGAGCCCCACCAGAGGACGGCGGCCATGAAACTTTAAAACGTGTACAGTAGCAGTGGGGGGGGGGTATTTACATTGAAGCCGGCCATCTCAGAAGACGCTGGAATGTAGGTTAGAGCTGCAAAGTTAATATGCAAATGAGCTTATCTGCTGGGACTCACAAACAACCGTCATCCTGATTGATTTCATAAACGGCTTTTATCTTCCAAGCGGTTAATTAAGCGAGATGGCGTCGCTCGCACACAAAGAAGCTTCCTGTCCCTCAGTTTTTGTAGTTTTACAGCTTCACCTGTCGGCGCCATATCCCACAATCCCCCAGCACCAGGAGAGACCCTGCATCAATGTCACGCCACCGCAAGTAAAGCCAGACTTTTATTCTGATTTGAGTTTTCCTGCCAACATTTGAAATATCACCGAATAAAGTTTTATTTCCTCGGGAGGAGAGCCAGGCAGTGTTAGAGGACTTCATCAGCTCAATTCCTGTAATGCTGCGATCCGGCCAGGCCTTCATTTCCTCTGAGTGCCAGACCAGGACTGCACCACCACAACCAGTCCAGCTCTCCCTGGGAGGCGGCGGCCGCGTCTCCATTTAATCCTGAAGCTAATTTTCAGCAAATCGCCTGAGCAAATAAAATGGTGATAGAAAGAGGAAGAGAGCCATGAGGTCACATGACACCGTCGACGCTTAAACACCTGGAGAAGCTCGTGTGTCTGAGAAATGAGACCTAATCATCTAATGGGATGCTCCCAGTTCAAGGGCTTCTGGTCCCTAAACACAGTAACCATGGTGATTTATGTGGGAGCCACAAACATCCTCATGTGCTCGGTGATCATCATCCAAACACGACCGCCGCTCTGACTCGTGTGGTGGTTTTCATCCAGGATCACTTTGTGTCCAAAATGACAGACTGAGTCCGTGTCCTTAGCGTGTGACAGGTTTCCATGACGCAGGCACCTTGTTGGCTCCTGTTCCGTTTAGTCCAGGCATCACTGACTGTACAGGTGGAGGGGGCGGAGCTAGCAAACATGACGCAGGTGCAACGTTTTGGCTCAAACTCACGGGCAGCAGCCGGCTCGTGTGTGTGTGTGTGTGTGTGTGTGTGTGTGTGTGTGTGTGCGCACCAACCTGCGGGCCTGCTAGTTCACATTGTGAGGCGACACACTGGCAACCCGCACGGCAGTGACCAGAAAAACAAGGGGAGAAGACGAGGGATTCCCCTCCAGTCAGGGGAGGCATGACATGGGGAGGCGAAGCTGCCAAGACCCCTGAAACACACCAACACACACACGCGTGTCTGAGCGCGTCCTCACATGTGCATCTGTCTCACGCTATCACACCGTTTTGATCTCATCCAGTCGGACACTTTGAGGGAATATTTTTCTCCCCGCCATCCCAAAGCAATCTGAATAATTTCCAACTGCATATTTTAGCTCAATCTATCTTTGATGTCTTATTTGTGTGATTATGTTTCCCTGCGTGCAAAAAAAACACAACCAATATGCACCGACTGTCAACCACTCATGGCATTTTCCTCCTTTTTTCTTTCTTCCCCACGCACAGTTGGGACTGCTTTTTAATTTTTTTATTTCGTTTGGAAGGATCAAAGCAAACTCCCTCATGCTTCACTTCAAGTAAACATGGAAGAGACGAGGAAACTTTAAAAGAACGCCTGTCCTGCTCAGCCATTGTGAGTGAGAACTTTAGTTTTCGGCGGGGTTTCGGCGATCTTAACCTGAGCAATTAAAGCCGACACAAAGCGGCGAGGCTGCAGAAATCCGGCGTCAGCGCCCGTGCCACCTTTAATTATTGACTGGCCCCTGGCTTGGCGGCAAAACAACCTTCATTATTCTTCTTCCTGTGGTAATTTGTATTTGCCTGACATTCATCATGTGTGGTTGTAACCTTTAATTCATCTGCTGTTAGCACTTTTGTCTG